>NC_041391.1:635827508-635958185 GCF_002162155.2 Triticum dicoccoides
ATTCACATGTCTGGGGGAGGGGGCCTTCGGGGGTGTCCTGCTCTCCATGGCATCTGAACCCAGCAAGTCCTCTCACGAGAATTGATCGGCGCGGGACCTCACAGGACTGTAAGAAGTATGGCTCAGATTAAAGTGTTATGCCATGGCAAGTCTGGACGCATAAGCATGTTCGGATTTTATACTCACGAGTTCACCAGGGGTTGGGCCCTGGGATCCCACTCCGGGCTGCTATCGTCAGCGGCAGTGGACTCCTCTGGAAGGGGAGTTTTTCCCCTTTTAGGCGACTCGGCCTCCAAGGATGTGGAGGCCGTCCTTTTCTTTCTTCCCCCCGAGGGGGATTCATCTTCCTCCTCCTCCTCATCCTCTTTGGAGGAAGAATGGGCATTGGAGTCTTCGGATTTTGTGTCTGAAGCGCCACAGCGACGTAGGCCGCCCCTGGTCTTCTTGGCCTCCTTTTCGGCCTTCTTCTTTGGTGCCTTGTAAGGCGCGGGGACCAGCATCTTCATCAGAAGTGGGCCGGCTGGTTCTTCAGGCAGCAGGGCCGGACAGTAGATCTGCCCCGCCTTCTTCGCCCAGCCCTAGGAAATTCGTGGGAAACGCATTAAGCATTTTCATAAGGACATGCAAATAAAACATATAAATTGTCAATGTACAATTACTTACCAAACTTGCAGGGCAGGACAGTTGGTACCCGCGATCCTCGGTGGAGTCCGGCCACAATTTGTCGGACTTGAAAAGCACCTTCCAGATGTCCTTGTGCGAGGAGCCAAAGAGCTCTAGCAGGGTCTGGTGCTTGGCCAGGTCGAACCCCCATAAATTGCAAGCCCGGTGTTGACAAGGTAGAATCCGGCGAACTAACATCACCTGGACTACATTGACGAGCTTGATGTTCTTGTCTTCCATATCTTGGATGCGCATCTGGAGCACTGATAGTTCATCAGACAAAGCCCAGTTCAGGCCCTTCTTGGGCCAGGACGTAAGTCGCAGGGGGGCTCCGGATCTGAACTCCGGAGCGGCGGCCCATTCGTGGCCGCGCGGCTCGGTGATGTAAAACCACTACTACTGCCACTCCTTGACGGAGTCATTGAAAGTACCTGTTAGCCATGTAACGTTGGGCATCTTGCTCACCATGGCGCCTCCGCACTCGGCATGCTCGCCGCTCACTACCTTGGGCTTCACATTAAAAACTTTCAGCCATAAGCCGAAATGTGGCGGGATGCGGAGAAAGGCCTCACACACGATGATGAATGTTGAGATATTGAGGAAGGAATTGCGGGATAGATCATGAAATCAATCCCGTAATAATACATGAATGGGTGAAGGGGAAACCCTAGACCACGGACAAAATGAGGGAGGAATACCACCCTCATGGGGTTCCGGAGTAGGGACGATCTGTCCCGCCGTTGGTAGACGGTGGCCAATTCTTTTGGCCAAATACCCGGCCCCCAAAGTTTTTTGATATCCTTCTCCCAGACGGTAGAGGCCATCCACTTGCCTCCTACTCCGGATCCGGAAATTTTCAGGGAAACCTTTTTGTGCGGAGAATACGAATGCTTGGGCACTAGGGCTCGAGCGAAAAGGAATGGATGAGCAGAAGAAGAAGAAGGCGTGGGTGAAAAAGGGAGTTGTTATCCCCTTATAAAGGCAGCGGAGATCCTGCGCGTCCCCACTTGCCCGGTAAATTCTCTTATTCCCCAAGCGCCACGATTAATGGCACGGTTGGGTTACCCACACCTGTATTGAAGAGAATCCCGTGATAAGGGTCACGATCCCTGGTTCGACAAGACGTGCCAATAAAAGTGCCTCGCGATATGTGCGGTGGCAGGTTGTGAAAAACGGTTTGAATAATGACCGGACCGTGGTGTGATGTCACGCTATGGAAAATTGTCAGCAGATTAGATCTGTGGAAAATTGAGCTCTCTACAGAGGTATGTGGAATTTGTTTTGTAGAGCCGAACACGACTCTTGTGTTCAAAATCTTCTATGGAGTATTTGGCGAAGGAACCCGGCTTGCAATGCCGAAGACAATCTGCGCGCCGGACTCATCATCATTGAAGCCTGGTTTAGGGGCTACTGAGGGAGTCCGGGATTAAGGGGTCCTCGGACAGCCGGACTATATACTTTTGTCAGACTATTGGACTATGAAGATACAAGATTGAAGACTTCGTCCCGTGTCCGTATGAGACTCTCCTTTGAGTGGAAGGCAAGCTTGGCAATTCGAATATGTAGATCTCCTTCTTTGTAACCGACTCTCTGTAACCCTAGCCCCCTCCGTGTCTATATAAACCGGAGGGTTTAGTCCGTAGGACAACAACAATCATAATCATAGGCTAGCTTCCAGGGTTTAGCCTCTATGATCTTGTGGTAGATCAACTCTTGTAATACTCATATCATTAAGATCAATCAAGCAGGAAGTAGGGTATTACCTCCATCGAGAGGGCCCGATCCTGGGTAAACATCGTGTCCCCCACCTCCTGTTACCATTGGCCTTAGACGCATAGTTCGGGACCCCCTACTTGAGATCTGCCGGTTTTGACACCGAAAGCGGGCTCAACGGCCGTGCGGGCCCTCATGGTAAAACCGCCGAACCGGAGGGTCTGCCACGAAGCCAGGCACCCTCCAGAATTGATATTGTCATTGATGACTAGGCGAGCCATGGATTGCTTTCTGCAGACAACACAGCGGAGCTCTCAATGAAAGCACCTATGTCGGTGTCAAAACTGGTAGATATCGGGTAGGGGGGCCCAAGCTATGCGTCTAAGGATCAATGGTAACAGGAGGCCAGGGGACACGATGTTTACCCAGGTTCGGGCCCTCTTAATGGAGGTAAAACCCTACTCCTGCTTGATTATGATTGTCGAGTATGAACATTACAAGACTTGATCTACCTTGAGATTGTATTGGCTAACCCTAGATGTCTAGCCTAGGAGGATTCCGATGATGGCAAAAAGTTGCGCCTACGGACTAACCCCTCTAGTTTATATACACACCAGAGGGGTCTATGGATTGTACAAAGTCGGTTTATCAAGGAAGGACACCTCCGGACTCTATTCTTGCCGTCTACGTGTTGAGAAGTCCCATCCGGACACGGTAGATGATTTTTGACTTGATCTTGTGCAGGCCATGCAACCCGGCCCATACTCCAAGGCCGGACATATGAGGACCCCTGAATCCAGGACTCCCTCACTGACCGAACAAAATAGAGTTATAGAAAATGAAAGAAAAACCCAAGGCCATCCATATTAGACTATTCATGGTTCAGAAACTTGAAAGTCCTACCACAAACCCTACAACTGTGGGACATAATCCACCGATCGAGCGACATGTGAAGTAACAAAGGGCGCAAAACTCCAAGATAACACCTTCAAGATCGAATCAACACTCACACACTCATCACTATTACAGGAACCCCTTATAGGATTTCATTATTAGCGACGTGTCATGAAATGAGAATGATACCACTACTAACTTGCCAGAGTACCTGAGGGAGTCCGGGATTAAGGGGTCCTCGGGCAGCCAGACTATGTACTTTGGCCGGACTGTTGGACTATGAAGATACAAGATTGAAGACTTCATCCCGTGTCCGGATGGGACTCTCCTTTGCATGGAAGGCAATCTTTGCAATTCGGATATGTAGATCTCCTTCTCTGTAACCGACTCTCTGTAACCCTAGCCCCCTCCGATGTCTATATAAACCAGAGGGTTTAGTCCGTAGGACAAGAACAATCATAATCATAGGCTAGCTTCTAGGGTTTAGCCTCTATGATCACGTGGTAAATCAACTCTTGTCATACTCATATCATCAAGCTCAATCAAGCATGAAGTAGGGTATTACCTCCATCGAGAGGGCCCGAACCTGGGTAAAACATCGTGCCACCCGCCTCGTGTTACCATTAGCCTTAGACGCACAGTTCGGGACCCCCTACTTGAGATCTGCCGGTTTTGACACCGACATTGGTGCTTTCATTGAGTTTTCCACTGTGCCATCCTAATAAGGCTTGATGGCTCGCCTTATTGTCAAGGACAACGTCACCTCCGGAGGAACCCTGGCTGTAGGCCAGACTCTCCGGCTGGGCGGCTTCGTCATGGCCGCCCATTCGGCCGCCACGCCGATGATGACTTCTCAAGTCATCAAGAACAACCTCCACGTTAGCTCGGAATTCACCAAGCAGATGGATCCAATAGATCTCTCCTCACTGAACGAGCTCTTGGATCGCATCACCGCCCTGGGAGTCGCTATGGACTATGATCGGATCGGGCTTAAACCCGACCAAAGGGAGATTAACTCTCCACTGGTCACCCATCAGATAGCGGTGGTGGAGGAACAAAATAGCGATTCTTCCTCTATTTTGAGGACGAACTATGTCAAGATTACCGAGCTCTCCGAGTTGGATACCCGTCTACGGGAGGACATGGAACAGGCTCCGAACTTAGAATCGGGTAATGGGCCACAAATACTGGGCAACATCCTGGAGTCCGAGCTGCCAAGCTCGGGAGCTCCTTTGCCCCTGGGTCTCAGATCGGATAAGGATTTGGACTTAAGTCTACCCACCCACCCAGACACAAGTGATCTTTCCCACATTAGACAAGAGCCCCAAGAGACAGTACATCACTTCTGGGCTAGATTCCTCCTTGTAATGAGAAGGGTTAAGGACTCTCGTGGGGAAGACGCTATCTCATTCTTTTGCAAAAATTGCACGGACAAGGGAATTCTCAACGCCATAAGTGGCCATGACATAGCGCACTTCGCCGACTTGGCGGCCATAATACAGAAGTACTCCGCGATGGAAAGCGCCTGGAAAACCCAAACAAAAATCTAGGATCCTCCGGCTCTCACTAAACTCCTCGCCCGAACTAAAAGGGTGCGCTTTCGCAAGTCACCCAATCCAATTACAAGGAAGCCAAAGCCCTTAATAGGGCGTGGAACCGTACTGGAGGGATGGCTCAACAAGCCATGCAAAATTCATAGCACACCGGGCATCACACCAACACACAACCTTAGAGCATGTTGGATACTCCGGCAGGTGGCCAAGAGCGGCGAGGACCTTCCCATCAACAATACCGTAGAGCACCATCCCGCGAAGAATAACAATACAGTACTGACAATCTTTTAGACTTTTGCCTCAAACAATAGGTGCAAGCGAGCACTCCGCAACCTCGCCGAAGTCTGCCACGTCGTAGCAATAAATCCATGGAACAACACGGCTGAGGGAGTCCTGAATTACGGGGTATCCGGAGAGCCGGACAGTATACATCGTCCGCACTGTTGGAGCGTGAAGATACAAGACTCAAGACTTCGGCCCGTGTCCGGATGGGACTCTCCTTTACGTGGAAGGCAATCTTGGCGATCCAGATATTGTGTTTCCTTCCTTGTAACCGACTCCATGTAAACCCTAGCCCTCTGCGGTGTCTCTATAAACCGGAGAGGTTGGTCCTTAGAAGGCCGATCACAACTACAATCATACCATCATAAGCTAGTTCCTAGGGTTTAGCCTCTATGATCTCGTGGTAGATCTACTCTTGTACTACTCATATCTTCAATATTAATCAAGCAGGAAGTAGGGTTTTACCTCCATCGAGAGGGCCCAAACCTGGGTAAACATTGTGTCCCTCGCTTCCTGTTACCATCAGCCTAAGACGCACAGATCGGGACCCCCTACCCGAGATCCGCCGGTTTTGACACCAACATTGGTGCTTTCACTGAGAATTCCTCTGTGTCGTCGCCGCAAGGCTCGATGGCTCGGCTCGTCGTCAAGGACAACATTACCTCAGGGGGAGCACTGGACGTAGGCCAAACTCTCAGACTTGGAAGCTTCATCATGGCCACCCCATCGGCGGTTGCACCAACGATGGCCTCTCGGGTCATCACGCATAACCTTCGCGTCAGTTCGGAGCTCACCGAACAGATGGATCCGATGGAGCTCTCCTCCCTTAATTAGCTCTTGGATTGCATCGCCGCTCTGGGAGTCACTACAGACTATGACCGGATCAGGCTTAAACCCGACTGAAGGGACATTAGATCCCCGTCGGCCACCCATGAGATGGCAATAGTGGAGGAACCGCACACGGATTGCCCCTCAACCTTGAGGACGAATTATGTCAGGATTACCGAACTCCTTGAGCCGAACACCTGCTCAAAGGAAGACATGACCCGGGTCCCGGACTTAAAATCGGGCATTGGGCCGAAGAAATTGGGCAACACTCCGGATCCCGAACTGTCAGGCTCGGAACCTCCCATGCCCCTGGGTGTTAGATCAGATCAGAATCCGGATTTAGCTAACAACACCCACCTGGACTTGAACCGTCTCTCCCACATCAGGCAAAAGTCCGAGGAGACTGTACATTGCTACGGGGCCAGATTCCTCCTTGCGCTTAACAAGGTCAAGGACTGTCACGAGGAGGAAGTAGTCTCACTCTTCTGCAAAAACTGCACGGACAAAGGACTCCTTAATGCTATGAGTCGCTGTGACATAGTCCACATCATGGACTTGGCAACCATAGTACAGAAGTACTGTGCGATGGAAAGCGCCTGGAAAACCCAAGCAGAATTTTGGGATAGTATGTGTCGGTGTCAAAACCGGCGGATCTCGGGTAGGGGGTCCCGAACTGTGCATCTAGGCGGAAGGTAACAGGAGACAAGGGACACGATGTTTTACCCACGTGCGGGCCCTCTTGATGGAGGTAAAACCCTATGTCCTGCTTGATTAATATTGATGATGTGTGTTACAAGAGTGGATCTACCACGAGATCAAGGAGGCTAAACCCTAGAAGCTAGCCTATGGTATGATTGTTGTTCGTCCTATGGACTAAAGCCATCCGGTTTATATAGACACCGGAGAGGGCTAGCGTTACACAAAGTCGGTTACAATGGTAGGAGATCTACATATCCGTAACACCAAGCTTGCCTTCCACGCCAAGGAAAGTCCCATCCGGACACGGGACGAAGTCTTCAATCTTGTATCTTCATAGTCTTGGAGTTCGGCAAATCATGATAGTTCAGCTATCCGGACACCCCATAGTCCGGAACTCCCTCAGTAGCCCCCGAACCAGGCTTCAGCGACGACGAGTCCGGCGCGTATATTGTCTTCGGTGTTGCAAGGCGGGTTCTCCTTCAAACTTCATGTTCCTGTCGAATAGTGTCCGGCTTCCTTATAAATGTTGCGCTCCTTGGCTTCTACGCCCAATAATGGCCTTCTTCCACGTGTCGTATGCATGTGAAAAGCTAGGGTATTTTTACATTTCACCCCCTAGCCGTGCGAACGAGCTGCCTATAAGAGAGGCGAGGATCTAGATCCAACTAACACCATCCTCCATCCGCAAGTTCTCATTGAAGTGCCTCTGACAAAAATCCATACAATCATGGATAATCGACGCGGCTCCTCCTCTCGCGCTCCCAGCCCTAAGCCAGGAGATTGGGGAGATGCTCAGTTCCACACAGCGAGCTAGTGGCGCTCCAAACCGAGGGATATCTTCCCCCAGCTTTCATGGTTCCGGTTCGAGCCGGACTGGCCACCTTCAGGGGTGGAAAGCAGGCGGAGAGCATACCCAACCCTTCCAAAGGAGAGCGGGTATGCTTCGTCCCTTATCTAATAAGGGGACTCGGATTTCCCATACATTCGTTTCTCCGGGGGCTCCTGGAGTTCTACGGACTCCAGCTTCACCACCTCACACCTGCCTCCATTTTGCACATCGCGGGCTTTGTAGCTCTTTGCGAGCTGTTCTTGGGCATCGAGCCCCATTTTGTGCTGTGGAAGAGATTGTTTTGCCTCGTACCCCGTTCTCACGAGGGGTCGACATATCAAGTGGGCGGAGCCGAAATATGGCGCATCGCCGGGACCGGATATCTATCTGGCACCCCGAAGAAGGCGTCCGAAGACTGGCCTTCGGAATGGTTCTACATGGAGGACGCCCCTCTGCCGGATCCAGTTCGGATCTGCCTTCCGGAGTTCACCAATGCTCCCTTGAAGAAACGCCCGAGTTGGCGCCCGCAGAGCCCTCAACGGGAGGATGATGGGAGCGTCCATTATCTGATGGGCCGGATTAGGTTACTGGCCCACTCCGGATTGACTATGATTGGAATCATGGCCACGTGCATTATGCGAGGGGTGCAGCCGCTCCAATATAGGGGCCACCCTATGTGGGATTTCAACGGGGAAGATGACGCCACCCGTCATGGCCGCAGAGGGCCGGGCTCGGCAGCCGATCTGGCAAAGATCCTATCCGGCTTGTACAAGGGGGAAGAGGAGGACTTCCTCCGCACGAGTCCATTGAATGGATTCTCCATGAATAACCCTCGGAGCTGGGTAAGGGGACGTTTATCTACCCGACCCATACTTCCAAAGTCAAGTATCTTACTTCATGATTTTGACGCAGGAGTTGTGCCGGGACGTGGAGGGCATACAAAGCCCAACTCCACAGCCCGAGGATCCGGAACGATCCCTTGATCCGGCCTCCGAAGAGGATCCGGACATAAAGGTGGAGCTGATTGACGGGGTGTTCCACCAACTTAGCATGGACAATGCTCTAGTCGCCATTACGGCTGACTACCCCGGTTTGTTTCCGGCCTCCCAGGTGACTACACCATCATTTGATCAATGCTCAATTCTGACCATCCTATACTGATGGTGCATCGCAGGAGGTGCCTTTAAGGCGGGAAGCCGAACCCGCGTTGGCTGACCAGCAAGGGTTAGTTCGGCCCAGCAGGCGAAAGAGGAGTGCGACGCGAACCGAAACGTCGCCGCAACAGTACGGCGCACCGCTGTTTTTAAGGGAAGGATCCCTAGGAGGTATATTAATGCTCATAACCTTTCCAGGAGAAAGAGCGCTCGCCGGACAGTGTCCGGAGAGGTTGCCAATCAAGCCTCCGCTAGCCATGCTCCAACGCGTGGTCCGGAAGGGGAGGCGAACACAAGGCATGAGCCGAATGCTCCTCCGACGGAGGATGCCGACAGGCTGTCCGCCACCTGGTCTGAGGTGGAGAGCACCATGAATCATAGGCGTCGCCGGACAGTTCTTCGTGACGCGTGTTTCTCCCCGGAGGCGTTGAATGCCTTTGATGCGGGAAACGCGCACCTCCATGCCGCTCAAGATGGTTTAACCAGAGCCACGGAGCAGTATGTGAAGGACATACGGGTAAGTAATTTTAATAGTTATATATGCCAGTAGCCCCCGAGACTTAAAGTAGTTAAAATAACTGATTTAAGGATCATTTATTATGCAGGATCTTACGGAGAAGAATACCCACCTGTCCCAGGAACTCCAAGAGTGCAAGGCCCAACTTGAGGCCGCACTGGCCACCACAGGGGGAGCCACAGAGACCCCCGCTGGTAATACGTACTTCAAAAATATAAGTAGTTAACAAAGTGCGGCATGTGCGTAAATCTGACAGTAATATTGGAGAGGGCGCCGGACTAGATCCGGACAAGCAACAGCTACTGCGTCAGCTAAAGGCTGGTGAGAGGGTGCTTATGAAGGTGCAGCAGGAGAGGAACAAGCTCCAAGATGCCCACACCCAGCTAGGAGAAGAGCTGAAAGATGTTCAGGCCCAACTGTCTGGCTCCGTGAAGGAGAATCAGCGGCTTCGTCGCGGCATTTATAGTAAGTGCTTGAGCAAATTCCTTTGAAAAGAAAAATTCGACGAGGCAGTCAATTGACAGAAATGTGTCTTTAGGTGTGCTCACAGGTCGCCCTGTGGAGGAAATGCCCGGTTCAACGGGTGACCAACTTCTCGAGCTGGTGCAACTGCTCGAACGTGTTCGGCAGGCGATGAGTGGCGTCGTTCAGGCCTTATGGCCTTCCATCTCCCTACCTGAGGGCCTTGGAGGGCTTGCTGAGAAGCTTCAGGGAGTACGGCGACGTCTTCGTCTGTGGAAGATATCGTCCTGCCATCAAGGCGCCAGGTAGGCCTGGGCCATGGTGAAGACGCGGTACTCGAAGGCTGACCCAAACCACATGGCCGAGGTCGGACCTGTGGAGCCTGATGGAAAGGAGATCCCTGTGAGCTTGATGTACGGCCAAGTAGAGCTGGCCGCAAAATATTCCCAACAGGACTGTAAATTAGACAGCCTGTTAGATGGGATTGAAGAGGAGTACAATCAGTCAGTTTGGCGATGTAATTTAAAATGACATGTAAAATGCCTTCTAGCCGGATTGTAAATCGTTTGTCTTTGCCGACCTTTTCTCTTCAACCTCGGTACCCTAGAGTCCGGAGTGTGTCCGAATGCCTTCTCAGTTATAAAAAAACCGGGGCATGCATGGAGATCAGGCGTAGGGGTCATTAGTGCTTTATCAGACAAGTGCCCAACTAGTTATGTTATATTACATGGTTAGTAAGAAACATCTTCCAGGGAGAATAGTTCCGTTAGGGGTTCCTTTCCCTAGGAGGCATGCCCTAAAGTGCATGGCCAAACTGTGAAAAGAGCAGGAAAAGCATCTGGGGGCAGATAAGTTGAATAAGTAATAAATCATCTTTCAAGTCACCGACCGAATATTCTCTTAAGAACGCTAGCTTTTGGCTTCACCCAGTCTGAGGTACACATCCGGCTGACCCGGCAGTAACAATCGCAGAGGTGCTCCCTTTACCTCCTAGCCGAACAATCGGGAACGTAGGGGTAAGCACAGGAGCCAGGCAACCCAGTTTGGCCAAAACTTAAGTCATATCGATGCATATAATGGTGAATAAAAGGCACATGCGGAAGTATGACACATGTGTTGGGCATGAAGCCCGTATAAATAAGCTTCTGTTAAAGAAGCCCCCAGGTATAATGAGTGCTAGGAGCACATCAAGTGTGTGCGAACAATGCGCAAATCAGCCTATCAAAGGTATTGCAAAAAAAAGTGGGAAGAAGGAGGGGGACAAGAGACAGTGAAAATGTAAAAAGGTGGATGGAGGAGTGAGACGAAGAGTCCGGCATTAGGCGTAGAATCTTCGGAGACGGGCTGCGTTCGATGGGTTCATCTCGAGTCGGTTGTCAGATGTGTTACGTAGACGGTATGCTCCGCCGGTCAGGACTTGGTCAATGATGAAGGGACCTTCCCACTTGGGCTTAAGTTTGTCCTTTTTCTTGTCCGGCAGGCGTAGAACAAGTTCGCCAACATTGTAAGTTTTGGCCCGTACTTCTCTGCTTTGATATCTTCGAGCCTGCTGCTGATAGAATGCGGAACGAGCTTTTGCCACGTCCCGCTCCTCCTCTAAGGCGTCCAAACTGTCCTGCCGATCCAACTCGGCTTCTCTTTCTTCATACATGCGCACGCGAGGTGAGTCATGAATTATATCGCAGGGCAGAACTGCCTCTGCGCCGTACACCATAAAAAATTGTGTGAATCCGGTAGTGCGGTTTGGCGTGGTCTGTAGCCCCCAGAGTACCGAGTCGAGCTCCTCTACCCAGTGCGTGTTAGATTCCTTGAGGGACCGCACTAGTTTGGATTTGATGCCGCTCATGATTAGACCATTTGCTCGCTCGACTTGACCGTTAGTTTGGGGGTGATAGACTGAAGCGTAGTCGAGCCTGATGCCCATGTTTTTGCACCAGAGTTTAACCTCGTCGGCCGTGAAATTCGTGTCGTTATCAGTGATGATGCTGTGGGGGACGCCAAAACGGTGTACTACCCCGGATATAAAGTCTATGACAGGTCCGGATTCTGCCATTTTAACCGGCTTGGCCTCTATCCATTTGGTGAATTTGTCCACCATGACCAATAAGTATTTGCGCTTGTGGGTTCCCCCTTTAAGGGGTCCAACCACGTCAAGCCCCCAGACCGTGAATGGCCAGGTGATGGGTATAGTTTTGAGGGCGGTGGGTGGCATGTGGCTCTGATTAGCAAAGAGGTGGCAACCGACGCATTGTTGGACTAAGTCCTGAGCATCTGCCCGGGCTGTCGGCCAATAAAATCCTGTACGGAAGGCCTTGCCTACGAGGGCCCGGGCTGCAGCGTGGTGCCCGCTGAGTCTGGCGTGAATTTCACCCAGGAGATTTCGCCCTTCCTCTTTGGAGATACACCTTTGAAGGACTCCGGTTGTGCTTTTCTTATAAAGTTCTCCCTCATGGACCTTGTAGGCTTTAGATCGCCGAACTATGCAGCGGGCCTCATTTTGGTCTTCGGGAAGTTCCTGCCTGATTAAGTAGGCTAGGAATGGTTCCGTCCACGGGGCAATTACTGCCATTATTTCGTGGGCTGAAGGTGTTATTTCATTGGCTGAGCCGCCGATTGTGTCAGAATGGTCTGAGTTAGGTAATGCAGCTGGTTCCGGATTGTTATTTCCGGACTCCTCTTCCCATAATACGGATGGCTTAAAGAGCCGTCCCAGGAAGATGTTTGGAGGGACGGCGTCGCGTTTTGCGCCGATGCGTGCTAACACGTCTGCTGCCTGGTTATTATCCTGGGCTACATGGTGGAATTCGAGTCCTTTGAACCGAGCTGACATTTTTAGGACGGTGTTGCGGTAAGCTGCCATTTTCGGATCTTTGGCATCAAAGTCTCCATTTACTTGGGATATTGCGAGGTTTGAATCCCCGCGCACCTCTAGGCATTGAATGCCCATGGAGATTGCCATCCGGAGGCCATGTAGAAGGGCCTCGTATTCGGCTGCGTTGTTGGAGTCCATGTACATTATTTGAAGTACGTATTGGACTGTATCTCCAGTTGGGGACGTCAAGACAACGCCAGCCCCCAAGCCAGCCAACATTTTGGATCTGTCGAAATGCATGATCCAATTGGAGTACATGCCGTACTCTTTAGGGAGTTCAGCTTCGGTCCATTCGGCGACGAAGTCAGCCAGAACTTGCGACTTTATAGCTCGCCGTGGTTTGTAGGTTATGTCAAATGGTAAGAGCTCAATGGCCCATTTTGCAATCCTGCCCGTTGCGTCGCGATTGTTTATAATATCGTTGAGAGGTACTTCGGAGGCCACCGTTAGGGAACACTCTTGAAAGTAGTGTCGCATCTTCCGGGATGTCATGAACACCGCATACGCTATCTTTTGATAATGTGGGTACCGGGACTTGCATGGAGTTAAGACAGTGGATACGTAGTACACTGGTTTTTGAAGAGAGAATCTGTGCCCTTTTGTTTCTCGTTTGACGACGAGTACCGCGCTGACAACTTGATGTGCTGCTACGATATATAATAACATAGGTTCGCCTAGGTTGGGCGCGGCCAGGACCGGATTTGTTGCCATTATGGCCTTGATTTCTTCGAGTCCGGCCGTGGCAGCATTCGTCCATTCAAAATGTTCGGTGCGCCGAAGGATGCGATAGAGGGGCAGAGCCTTTTCTCCCAAACGGGAGATGAACCGACTTAGAGCCGCTACGCATCCAGTTAGTTTTTGTATTTGCTTGAGGTCCTTTGGAATATCCAATTGTTACAGAGCTCGGATCTTGGCTGGGTTTGCTTCAATTCCTCTACCGGATACAATAAAGCCTAAGAGCTTTCCGGCTGGTACTCCGAAGACACATTTTTCCGGGTTGAGCTTAATGTCATATGCTCGGAGGTTGTCGAATGTCACCCTCAAGTCGTCTACTAGAGTTTCGACGTGTTTGGTCTTGACGACCACATCATCCACGTATGCCTCTACTGTTTTGCCTATCTGGGTAGCCAGACATGTCTGAATCATGCGCTGATATGTTGCGCCGGCGTTTTTGAGTCTGAAGGGCATTGTGTTGAAGCAGAATGGCCCATATGGAGTAATGAATGCCGTTGCGGCCTGGTCTTTTTCTGCCATCTTGATTTGATGGTATCCGGAGTATGCATCGAGGAAGCACAATGAATCGTGCCCTGCGGTAGCATCGATGATTTGGTCGATGCGAGGGAGAGGGAAAGGGTCCTTTGGACAGGCCTTGTTAAGGTCTTTGAAATCGACGGAAAGGCGCCAGGATTTGTCCTTTTTTGGTACCATTACTAGGTTGGCTAGCCAGTCCGGATGTTTTATATCTCTGATGAATCCGGCTTCTAAGACTTTGGCTAGCTCCTCTCCCATTGCCTGTCTTTTGGGTTCGGAAAATCACCGAGGAGCTTGTTTCACTGGCTTGAATCCTTTTAGGATATTTAGGTTGTGCTCTGCTAGCCTGCGTGGGATTCCTGGCATGTCTGAAGGGTGCCAGGCAAAAATGTCCCAGTTTTCCCGAAGAATTCTCGTAGTGCGGCTTCTACATCAGGGTTTAGTTGTGCCCCTATGGAGGCCGTCTTTGTGGGGTCCGTTGGATGGACCTGGAATGTGACTATTTCATCTGCTGGTTTGAAAGAGGTGGACTTGGACCTCTTATCGAGTATCACATCGTCCCTATCCACCGTGGAGCGCATCACAGTTAGTTCCTCTGCCGCTAGGGCTTCGGATAATGCCTCTAGGGCCAGTACGGCTGTCTTATTTTCAGCGCAGAGTGTTGTATCTGGATCACTGGCGAGAGTGATTATTCGATTGGGTCCGGGCATTTTGAGATTCATGTACCCGTAATGGGGTATAGCTTGGAAGATTGTGAATGCCTCTCGCCCTAACAGAGCGTGATATCCGCTGCCGAATGGGGCCACTTGGAACATGACCTCTTCGGACCTGTAATTGTCCGGCGAGCCGAACACTACATCTAGTGTGATTTTTCCTGTGCAGCGTACTTCTCGACTAGGGTTATTCCCCTGAAGGTTGTGCTACTTCGCTCAATGCGGCTCCAGTCAATTTCCATTTTTTGAAGGGTTTCTTCGTAGATGAGGTTTAATCCGCTGCCGCCATC
Organism: Triticum dicoccoides; assembly: GCF_002162155.2. Lineage (NCBI taxonomy): Eukaryota > Viridiplantae > Streptophyta > Magnoliopsida > Poales > Poaceae > Triticum > Triticum dicoccoides. The sequence continues at coordinate 635,842,229 of NC_041391.1, forward strand.
CATGAGTACCTTGGTAAGACGAAAGATGTCCACTATCGGACTGAGGACCAATGCGGCTGGTGCTCTAGCTGTTCGGAATTTAGGTTCGTCGCTGGCATTGAAGGTGATAGCCGTGTCGCTCCATGGATTTGTTGTTGCTACTTGGTAGACTTCGGCGACGCTGCGGATTGTTCGTTTCCGCATGTTATTTGATGCGAAAGTCTCGAAGACTGTTAATACCGTACTGGTACTGCTGGGCTGGTTGCCCGAGGCTAAAAAGCCTTCGCCACTTTTGGCCACCTGCTGTAGTATCCAACATGCTCAAAGGCTATCTGTTGGAGTGGCGCCCTCCGTACTGTGGATTTTGCAGGGTCCGTTGAGCCATCCCTCCAGTACGGTTCCGTACCCTTTAGGGGGTTTTTGCTTTTTGGTTTTTAACCCAGGTGCTTGAGTATGACGCACCCTTTTATTTTGGACTGGGGTTGTATTTAAGGCCGGATTGTCCCAAAACCTAGTTTCGGTTTTCCAGGCACTCTCCATCACGCAGTGTTTTTGTACAATGGTCGCTAGGTCGGCAAAGCGTGTAACTTCGCGACGACTGATGGCGTTTATGACTCCCTTGTCCGTGCAATTGTTGCAGAAAATTGAAATCGCGCTTTCTTCACGGCAGTCCTTTATCCTGTTCATAACCAGGAGGAATCTGGCCCAGTAATGATGTACTGTTTCATCTGGCTCTTGCCGTATTTGAGATAGATCGCTTATGTTTGGGTGGGCGGGTGGAATTAAGTTCGGAACCCCGCCCGATCTGAGGCTCAAAGGCCAAGAAGCTTCCAGATTCGGAAGCTTGGTTTGCTGGATGCTTTCCAACGAATCTGGTCCGATGCCTGACTTTAGGTTCAGTATTTGATTAGTGTCCGTCCCTCCGCGGGAATCCGGCATGGAGGGATCGGGAATCCAGACATAGTTGGTTTTTAACATAGAAGAAGAGTCGCCGCATTGTTCCTCTACCACAACAACGTGGTGGGTAACCTGGGGAGAGTTAATTTCTCTCAGATCGGTTTTAAGCCCGATCTGATCATAGTCGGTAGTGACTCCCAGGGAGGCGATGCGATCCAAGAGCTCGTTTACGGAGGAGAGCTCAATCGGATCTAGCTGCTCGTGGAATTCCGAGCTGACGTGAAGATCGCTTTTAATGACCTGAGAGGTCATTGTCGGAGCGGTGGCCGAACAGGCGCTCATAAGAAAACCACCTAGCCGGATAGTCTGGCCGGCGGCCAAAGCTCCCTTGACGACGGTGCCGTCTTTAAAGACGGGAAAAGGCTTCCTTCCTGATGGTGACGGCACAGAGGAACTCTCAATGAAAGCACCAATGTCGGTGTCAAAACCGGCGGATCTCGGGTAGGGGGTCCCGAACTGTGCGTCTAGGCGGATGGTAACAGGAGACAAGGGACACGATGTTTTACCCAGGTTCGGGCCCTGATGGAGGTAAAACCCTACGTCCTGCTTGATTAATATTGATGATGTGTGTTACAAGAGTGGATCTACCACGAGATCAAGGAGGCTAAACCCTAGAAGCTAGCCTATGGTATGATTGTTGTTCGTCCTATGGACTAAAGCCATCCGGTTTATATAGACACCGGAGAGGGCTAGGGTTACACAAAGTCGGTTACAATGGTAGGAGATCTACATATCCGTATCTCCAAGCTTGCCTTCCACGCCAAGGAAAGTCCCATCTGGACACGGGACGAAGTCTTCAATCTTGTATCTTCATAGTCTTGAAGTCCGGCCGATGATGATAGTTCGGCTATCCGGACACCCCCTAGTCCGGAACTCCCTCAGTACGGCTCTCACCAAGACCTTTATCCGAACTAAACAGGCGAACTCTCGTAAGTCGGCTGATCCAATTCCCAAGAAACCAAAGCACCCCCCAGGGCGGGGAACCGTATTGGAAGAATGGCTCGATGGGCCATGTAAACTCCACAGTGCTCCGGACACAGCACCAACCCATAGCCTTAGGGCGTGTTGGATACTCTGGCAGGTTGCAAAAAGTGGCGAGGTTGTTCTTGCAAGCCGTAAAGCAGAACAACATCCCGCCAACAAGCACAATACGGTACTAACAGTCTTCAAGACTTTCGCCTCAAACAATAGGCGTAAGCGAGCTCATCGAAGCTCCGCGGAAATTTGCCATGTGGCAAAAATAAACCCCTGGAACGACACTGCTATAACTTTCAATGCCAGTGATGAACCTCGATTCCAGACCGTCCGGGCACCAGCCGCTCTGGTCCTTAGCCCAATCGTGGACGGCTTCCGGCTCACTAAAGTACTCATGGACGGCCGGAGAGGATTAAACTTGATCTATGAAGAAACGCTCAACAAGATGGAAATTGATAAAAGCTGCATTGAACAAAGCGGCACAACCTTCAGGGGAATTATCCCTAGTCGGGAAGCGCGATGTGCGGGAAAAGTCACACGCAATGTGGTATTCGGCACCCCGGAGTGAATCTACCACGAGATCAAGGAGGCTAAACCCTAGAAGCTAGCCTATGGTATGATTGTTGTTCGTCCTATGGACTAAAACCCTCCAGTTTATATAGACACGGGAGAGGGCTAGGGTTACATAGAGTCGGTTACAATGGTAGGAGATCTACATATGACGAACTGTCGGTGTCAAAACCGACGGATCTCGGGTAGGGGGTCCTGAACTGTGCATCTAGGCGGATGGTAACAGGAGACAAGGGACATGATGTTTTTACCCAGGTTCGGGCCCTCTCGATGGAGATAAAACCCTACTCCTGCTTGATTGATATTGATGATATGGGTAGTACAAGAGTGGATCTACCATGAGATCAAGGAGGCTAAACCCTAGAAGCTAGCCTATGGTATGATTGTTGCTCGTCCTATGGACTAAAACCCTCCGGTTTATATAGACAACAGAGAGGGCTAGGGTTACACAGAGTCGGTTACAATGGTAGGAGATCTACATATCCGTATCGCCAAGCTTGCCTTCCACGCCAAGGAAAGTCCCATCCGGACACGGGACGAAGTCTTCAATCTTGTATCTTCATAGTCTTGGAGTCTGGCCAATGATGATAGTTCGGCTATCCGGACACCCCCTAGTCCAGGACTCCCTCAGTAGCCCCTGAACCAGGCTTTAATGACGACGAGTCTGGCGCGCATATTGTCTTCGGCATTGCAAGGCGGGTTCCTCCCCCGAATACATCATAGAAGATTGTGAACACCAGGATAGTGTCCGGCTCTGCAAAATAAATTCCACAAACCACCATAGAGAGAATAATATTTACACAACTTCAATCTGCTGACGTATTTTGTAGCATGACATCACGCCACGGCCAAGCCTTTACTCAAATTGTTTTTATTGTTCCACCTCAGTGCGTTTAGCGAAGCGGTTTCCTTGGCACGTCTTGTTGAAGCAGAGATCGTGTTCCCCTTATTCTGGGATTCCCATCAATACGGATGTGGGTAACCCAACTGCGCCATTGATTGCGGCGCTTGGGAGATAAGCGAGTTTTACCAGGCCGGTGGGGACGCATGGTTTCGTCCGCCCATATATAAGGGGATAAGGATCCACCTTTTTACCTATGCCTTCTTCCTCCTTTGCTTATCCATCTCCGCGCACTCGAGCTCCAGCGCCCAAGTCCGCACATCTCACCTCAACCTTCTCCAACCATGTCCGGAGCGGGAGGCAAGTGGATGGCCTCCTCCGTTACGGAGGGGCACATCAAGAAGCTGCGCAGCGCCGGATATTTGTCCAGTGATATCGCGGGGCAGCTCATCCCCACCCCCGGGCCCCATGAGAGGGTGGTATTCCTTCCCCATTTCCTCCGCGGACTGGGCTTCCCACTCCACCCCTTCGTCCGGGGGCTCATGTTCTATTATGGCCTGGATTTCCATGATCTGGCCCCGAATTTCATCCTCAACATCTCGGCGTTTATCGTCGTGTGCGAGGCCTTCCTCTGCATCCATCCCCACTTCGGCTTGTGGCTCAAGACCTTCAATGTTAAGCCGAAGGTTGTGAAGGGCAGCCAAGCAGAGTGCGGAGGCGCCATGGTGGGCAAGATGCCCAACGTCACATGGCTCCAAGGCGCCTTTGTGGAAACCATCAAAGGGTGGCAATCGGGGTGGTTCTATATCACCGAGCCGCGTGACCCTGAACAGACAGCGGCCCCCGAATTCAGATCTGGCATCCCCACACGGCTCACCTCCTGGAAAGAGAAGGGCCTGACATAAGGCGATTCGGAGGAGCTGACCGGACTCCAAGCCTGCGTCCAAAAGCTAGTGAACAAGAAGCTCAAGCTTGTCAATGTAGTCCAGGTCATGCTCATCCGCCGGATTCTCCCGTGCCAACAACGGGCTTTCAATTTGTGGGAGTTCGATCCGGCGCAGCACCAGACCTTGAACAGGCTCTTCGACACTACATACGAAGAGGCCTGGAGGGTGCTGTTCAAGGGCGCCGAGGCTCCCGCATCCGCCACCGAAGATCGCGGATTCAGCTCGCAGCGTCAGGCTGGCGAGGTAAGCTATATTATCCTTTATGGGACACTTGCTTTCCATAGTTTGACTCTATGTGGGATCTAAACTCCCTCTCCTTTGACAAGACTGGCTGAAGAAGGCCGGGCAGACTAACTGTCCGGCTCCTTTGCCAGAAGACCCAGCGGACGCCCGCTTAACGGGGCTGCTGGTTCCGGCACCTCACGTGGTGCCGGATAAGAACCCCAAGAAGAAGGCCACGGGAACTCGAAAGAGTTCCTGTCGTCTGGTGTTATCAGACTCATCATCTGATGACTCCGAGGCGGACTCCTCCCGCGAAGGCGAGGAGGAGAAGAAATAAGCTTCTTCCCCAACGGGGGAAGAGAAGAAAAGGAAGGCCTCCTCAACTGGGGAGGCCGGAGGATCCAAGAAGGGAAGGACCTTTCCTCCGGACTATTCCGCCAACGCCGGCGATGGCGACGAGGATTGGCCTTCAAGGGCCAAGCCCCTGGCGAGATCGTAAGTATCCGGACTCCCGAATAGCTCATAACTTTTCTTTTCGTCGCATGGTGTCTTTCTAATGGCGCATACAACCCTGTAGTCCGCCCAAGGACGATCTTCCCACTTCGTCGAGCGGGTCCTTGGGTACGTCGGATGTGGATAGCACTTCACTTCCGACCGCCTCCTCCCCCCGCGACGACGCCGAGGTGGGATCCTGGAAAGGGACCCACTAGGAGGAGGAGGGCCCGGAGGTGCCGCAAGGCAACCTCCCGGACTTTGGATCGGACTCCGCACCGGAACCTGCAGTGGTTCCTGAGTCCGGCAGGCGGCCCCTTCATAAGAAGGGCAAGACTGTGACGCCGGCGGCCTCCGTCCAACCGGAGGCGCCGGATAACTTGCTGGAGGCGCTTAACGGCGCTTCCATCGAAGAGGAACACCGCACTGTCATGAGTGCGGTGATTCAGAAGGTTCAACTCGCCAAGAGCGGGCTGACCGAAGCCTGCAGCAGCCTTCTAACAGGCTTTGAGGTAAGAGTTTTAAGATATGTAAAATAGTACCGCGTAGACAGTAGCCCCTGATGCTCGGTTTGGTGTTCGGAAGGAAAAGCCGGATTGAGGATCTAAAAAGATATACGCAGGAGTCTTAACGAGAATATGTCAATATGGGAATGCAGACTGCGCTGCTGACCTCTGCCGCACTGACTGCAGAGGTCAATGCCTTGAAGAGGAACCTCGAGCTGTCCGAGAGCGAGCTCGGCCATGCCAAGAAGCAGCTTGGGGACAAGGAAGGTGAGTAACACCTTATTTAAAGTTGTACCTTACAGAAAAGGATTTGGTTGCAAGAGGAATGACAAGGATAACGTGGGTATTCCAGGGGCTACGAACGAGGTGGCAACCCTGAAGGAGGCGGTATCCGCGACTGAACGCAATGCGGCCGCGGAACGCGCCGAGCGATGGAAGCAGGAGGCGCGTGTGGCGGTGGTACGGCAAGAGCTCCAAGCTCTCGTGGAAAAACACGAGAGTTTGGAGCGTGACTCGAAGACTCGGGAGTCCGAGCTTGCGTCGGCTCTTGAGAGTGCCAAAGCCGCTAAGGCCGAAGCCCACAAGGCCCTCCAGGAGATTGAGGCATTGAAGAAAATAGCGGCGGGTAAGGCATTCTTCATGTAAAGCAAGCATGTAAAAGTGAATTACCTGTTACTTACCCAAATTCGGAGCTCTCCAGGAGCGTTCGTAGATCTGCCCCATAGCGTGTCCGATGCTGCCGCTTCTACAGAGCCAAGGTGGGGAGCTCGACGGAGAAGGTGTTCTGGTCTCAGTATGCTGAGGCCGGACATCCGGTGCCCTTTAGCGACCAGCTAAAGCAGCTGGTCGAGCTCCACAAGGTGGCCGAACAGCCCATGAAGGGCCTCATAGTTCGGCTGTGGCCCAAAGAGGCCATGCCTGGGAGCTACTTCGGCCTGGTGCGGCGGCTGGTGGATGCTTGTCCGTGGGTTGAAGTCATCAAGCGCTCCGCCTGCATTGAAGGTGCCCGTCGGGCCCTTTCCCGAGCTAAGGTGCACTGGGGCAAGATGGACGCCGAGTAGCTTGTGACGGACGCGCCACCGCCGGGCGAGGAGTATCGCACGCCCGAAATGTATTATAAGGGTGTCCTAAAGGGTGCCCGCATTATTGCGGGTGAGTGCTCCAACGATGTAATATTTGAGTAGACTCGCATTTTGTTATCCTGTGCACTGAAAACTTTGTTCATATGCGCTAAGCAACGCTTGTTAATTTAAAATATTACCTTCTGTGCGGCCGTTTATCAAATCTAAGAGATGGCAAGTCGTTGGCTTCAGCCCCCATGCTACGAGTGCTGGGGTGTTCGGGATAAACTTGAGCGCTCTTGTTCCCATTTTTGGGTCCATCTAGGGAGGCGCCCAACACGACGAACGAGGCAACCGGACTTATAATGCTTGAACACTCTCACTTAGCCATAGGATTCTATAATTTTAAATTTCGGCGAAGCCCCTCGTGTTCGGAAGGCCGAATTAGGGGCGCTATCCACGCCTGGGCTGGACAAAGCCGGTTCCTCCCTCTAAGCGGCATACGTCTTTAGGGACTCGAAAAAACCTCTCGAACAGCGACCGGCTCTCGCCCCATCATGACGGTCAGTTTTAGCTTTCTCCACTGAGGTGCTCGCCCAACTCAACTAGGGCACAATCGCAGTGGTTCTCCCAGCGCCACCTTAGCCGATATAACGGAACGTAAGGTACCAAAACATGGGAGCCGGGCAAACCCAACTATTGACCCAAGACATGATTCGGAGACGATGCATATAATGCTATAAGTTCGGGGTGCCGCACTTGTGAAAGTGTTCAGACTTATCACACCATAATGTGGGGAACTTAAGCCCCTGGTGTATTTAGCCGTACCAAAGTGTACAGATGCAGCATGTCATAGATGAACACATGTGTAAGAAAGGAATGCAGTGGTAGGCAAAAAGCGATGCATTGTTTATTTAAAAGGTACTGCCATGAATGCAGAATGATACAAATAGTGCGATAAGCAAGGGATGGAACTATTTAACATGTCCCCCTCCAGGGGTAGGCTGCGGAATGGTGCATAAAACAGCTATAATGCTCGTAATGGAGACCACCTGGATACTCGGCGTGGCCTTTCTTCTTTCCTGGCTGTTGCATCGTGAGTTCGGCAGGTCTACTACCGGACAGGGCCTCTGGTAAACGGAGTCCTGAGGATAAGAAAAAAAAGGAAAAAAGGATGACACACTTGGGAGCCCTTGGTGTGGTTGAGCCGCACTCTGGGCCTGCCGTGGTCGTGCCCCTCCCCCTATGCCCATGGTATCTTCAGATCATAGTGATGTACGCGGAGTACTGGTTTTGCAATTTTGCAAGGGCTGGCGTTGGGGCCGCATTGCTATGCGTGCTCGGAATGTGCCAGGTGGTCTTGTTGTAGGTTACTTTGGGCGCGCTTGGCGGTGTCAGGTCGCTTAACGGTCGGACTTGAGAATTGCCTTAAGAGGCTGTTCTGCACTTCTGCCGCGAGAGCCGCTGTATGCTCCTCTGTTTGGAGAGAGCATTCAATGTTTCCGTTGACCGTGATGACTCCTCGAGGGCTTGGCATCTTGAGCTTGAGGTATGCGTAGTGTGGCAACGCGTTGAATTTTGCAAACGCGGTTCGTCCGAGCAGTGCGTGATAGCCGCTGCGGAACGGGACTATGTCGAAGATTAACTCCTCACTTCGGAAGTTATCCGGGGATCCAAAGACCACTTCCAGTGTCACTGAGCCTGTACAATTGGCCTCTACACCTGGTATGACGCCTTTGAAGGTCGTCTTTGTGGGTTTAATCCTTGAGGGGTCTATGCCCATCTTGCGCACTGTATCCTGGTAAAGCAGGTTCAGGCTGCTGCCGCCGTCCATCAGGACTCTAGTGAGGTGAAACCCGTTGACGATTGGGTCTAAAACCAACGCAGCGAATCCGCCATGGCGGTTGCTGGTGGGGTGGTCCCTTCGATCAAAAGTGATCGGGCAGGAGGACCATGGATTGAACTTTGGGGCGACTGGATCCATCGCATATACGTCCCTGAGTGCACGCTTCCGCTCCCTTTTGGGTATGTGGGTTGCGTATATCATGTTCACCGTCCGCACTTGTGGGGGCAAACCCTTCTGTCCTCTATTGTTCAGCGGCCGGGTCTCTTCCTCATCATCGCTATGCAGCCCCTTGTCATTGGTTTTGGCAATTAACTTGCCTGCCTGCTTGAATACCCAACAATCCATGTTGGTGTGATTAGCTGGCTTTTCGGGGGTGCCGTGTATCTGGCACGAGCGGTCGAGTATTCGGTCCAAGTTGGACGGACCCGGAGTAGTTCTTTTTGAATGTATTTTTCCGCTGACCGGGTTTGGAGCCTCTAAATCCGGCATTGACTGCCGTATCCTCGTTATTATCGCCGCTAATGCGGCATTTGTGCTTGTTGCAATGCGACCTACCATTACGGTCCTTGGTATCCGGACTGCCAGAATTTTTGTTGAGGTTGTTACTGCGGGCTAGCCAGCTGTCCTCTCCCGCGTAGAAGCGGGTCATGAGTGATGTGAGGGCTGCCATGGATTTCGGCTTTTCCTGTCCTAGGTGCCGGGCAAGCCACTCGTCGCGGATGTTATGCTTGAAGGCTGCAAGGGCCTCTGCATCCAGACAGTCGATGATTTGATTTTTCTTGGTTAGGAACCATGTCCAGAATTGTCTGGCCGATTCGTATGGTTGCTGAATTATGTGGCTTAGGTCATCAGCGTCTGGTGGTCGCACATATGTGCCCTGGAAGTTATCAAGGAATGCGGCTTCCAGGTCCTCCCAACACCCAATTGATTCTGCTGGCAAGCTGTTAAGCCAATGCCGAGCTGGTCCTTTAAGCTTGAGCGGGAGGTATTTGATGGCGTGAAGATCATCACCGCGGGCCATGTGGATATGAAGGAGATAGTCTTCGATCCAAACCGCGGGGTCTGTTGTGCCATCGTAGGATTCAATGTTCACGGGTTTGAACCCTTCGGGGATTTGATGATCCATTACTTCATCTGTGAAGCATAGTGGGTGTGCGGCGCCTCTATACTGGGCTATATCACGACGTAGCTCAAGCGAGCTTTGTCTAGTGTGTTTGGCCCGGCCGGAGTTGCTGTATCTGGCGCGACGGTCATCGTCGCGTATTGTGGGGTGCCCACGCGATCCATAGATCGATATTGATTGTCTTGCCTTATCCTCCAATATGTCTTGCAAGTCCGGCGCATTCCCTCGTGGCTTTGTACTTTTCGAGCGATGCTGGGATACGGCTTTAGTGGAGGGCCTGGAGGCCTCTCTGTCACGGCCACGAGGTGGCCGGTCAGCCGTATTGTGCGTTGGTGATGTGGGTTTGTATGCTTCCTCCTCTAATCGGGGCAGCAGCTTGCGTTTGGGGTAGCTTTTGGAGGGGCGTTCGAGTTCGTACTCTTCGGCCGCAAGGACTTCGGTCCATCTGCCGGCTAGCAGATCTTGGTCAGCTCTAAGTTGTTGCTGCTTTTTCTTAAGGCTACTTGCTGTGGCCATAAGCCTACGTTTAAAACGCTCTTGTTCGACGGGATCCTCAGGCACGATGAATTCGTCATCATCGAGGCTTGCCTCGACTCCGGAGGGAGGCATGTAATTATTGTCTTCTACCTCCTTGTCTGTCGCTCTCTCATGAGGGCTGGCTTCTCCATCCTCCTGTGCTGAATCTTGCTGGAGGGGGTTGTCTTCGGTACTATCCGGGGTGTTGTTGTCTCCGGTGCCAGAATCTCCATTCTTACTGTGGTGGGATTTAGAGCGGCGCTGCTGATGCCGGCGCTTAGGCTGTTTCTTGGAGGGGTCTTCCTCCCTTGTTCCATCATCGTTCCCATCCTTTGGGATGTCCACCATGTATATGTCGTATGACGAGGTGGCTTTCCAGTGCCCCGTAGGCGCTGGTTCTTGGTCGTCTCCGGCATCGTCATCCATACCGTCGATGTCTTTGGAGTCCAAGTCTAGCATGTCGGTTAGGTCGTCGACAGTGGCTACAAAGTGGGTGGTGGGTGGGCTTTGAAAATTCTCGTCGTCCGCGTCCGAACCGTCCTGACCGTGGTCCAGCCAGGGCTCTCCTGATAATGAGAGATACTTTAGTGAGTTAAGGATGTTGCCAAAAGGCGAGTGCTGAAAGATGTCCGTAGCGGTGAACTCCATGATCGGCGCCCAATCGGATTCGATTGGTAGAGGCGCGGGAGGTTCAGAGTCCGGCACCTCTGAGTCACGAGCTTCACAAGGGACAGGGTCGGTATTCGGCTCTATCGCCGTAGAGGTAGCAGCCCCCGAGGCGGTGTCTAAGCACCCATCCTCGATCGGTGCAGTCGGCTCCGAGTTAAGGGTCGGAGCGGACTCTTGTGCGTCCTCCAGGGCACTGTCCGGAGGCAGAGCTAGGTCATGCCCATCGTGACAGTGTGGCGCGCTCGGCTGTGGCTCGAATCCGTCGAAGATCAAGTCTCCGCGGATGACGACTGTGAAGTTCAAACTTCCAAATCTGACCTAATGGCCAGGGGCGTAGCTTTCGATCTGCTCCAGATGGTCGAGCGAATTGGCCCGCAGTGCAAAGCCGCCGAATACAAAGATCTGTCCGAGGAGAAAAGTATCACCCTGGACCGCGTTGTTGTTGATGATCGAAGGAGCCATCGGGCCTATGAGCGACGACACAGAGGAACTCTCAATGAAAGCACCAATGTCGGTGTCAAAACCTGCGGATCTCGGGTAGGGGGTCCCGAACTGTGCGTTTAGGCGGATGGTAATAGGAGACAAGGGACACGATGTTTTTACCCAGGTTCGGGCCCTCTCGATGGAGGTAAAACCCTACTCCTTCTTGATTGATATTGATGATATGGGTAGTACAAGAGTGGATCTACCACGAGATCAAGGAGGCTAAACCCTAGAAGCTAGCCTATGGTATGATTGTTGTTCGCCCTATGGACTAAAACCCTCCGGTTTATATAGACACCGGAGAGGGCTAGGGTTACACAGAGTCGGTTACAATGGTAGGAGAGCTACATATCCGTATCGCCAAGCTTGCCTTCCACGCCAAGGAAAGTCCCATCCGGACACGGGACGAAGTCTTCAATCTTGTATCTTCATAGTCTTGGAGTCCGGCCAATGATGATAGTTCAGCTATCCGGACACCCCCTAGTCCAGGACTCCCTCAGGAATTATCCCTAGTCGGGAAGCGCGGTGTGCGGGAAAAGTCACACTCGATGTGGTATTCGGCACCCCGGAGAACTACAGGTCCGAAGAAATCACATTCCAAGTGGCTCCTTTTAGCAGCGGATACCACGCCCTTCTTGGGCGGGACGCATTTACGAACTTTCAAGCCATACCCCATTACAGGTACATGAAGCTTAAAATGCCCGGGCCCAATGGAATCATCACTCTAGCCAGTGATCCGGACGTTGCACTTCGCGCCGAAAACAAAACCACAACACTAGCCCTGGAAGCATTATCCGAAGCCCTAGAAGCCGAAGAATTAACAACGCTACGGGCCACCGTGGACAGGGACGACATGATACTCGACAAGCGATCCAAGTCCACCTCATTTAAACCCACAGACGAGATAGTCAAATTCCAAGTCCATCCAACGGACACCGCGAAGACAGCTTCCATCGGGACGCAGTTGAGCCCCGCAATGGATGCCGCACTACAGGAATTTTTACGCCAGAATTGGGACATTTTCGCATGGCACCCATCGGACATGCCGGGCATCCCGCACGGATTGGCCAAACATAGCCTTAACATACTAAAGGGATACAAACCTGTCAAACAGGCCCTAAGGTGATTTTTAGAACCCAAATGACAAGCAATGGGGGAAGAGCTAGCCAAGCTACTTGAGGCCGGATTCATCAGAGATATCAAACATCCGGATTGGCTGGCAAATTTGGTAATGGTACCAAAGAAGGACAAATCCTGGCGCGTATGCGTCGACTTCAAAGACCTCAACAATGCTTGCCCCAAGGATCCCTTTCCCCTCCCTCGCATCGATCAAATTATCGATGCCACAGCTGGACACGACTCGCTGTGTTTTCTCGACGCATACTCTGGATACCATCAAATAAAGATCGCAGAGTCTGACCAAGCAGCAACAGCTTTCATAACGCCATATGGCCCTTTTTGCTTCAACACTATGCCTTTCAGGCTTAAGAATGCCGGTGCAACCTATCAACGCATGATTCAAACATGCCTGGAAAAATAAATCGGCAAAACAGTGGAGGCATATGTGGACGACGTGGTCATAAAAACAAGACACGTCAAAACCCTAATAGATGACTTGAGGCTTACATTCGATAACCTCCAAACATACGACATCAAGTTGAGTCCAGAAAAATGCGTTTTCGGCATCCCCTCGTGGAAGCTGCTGGGCTTCATTGTTTCCAATAGAGGAATTGAAGCAAATCCAGCAAAAATCCGAGCTCTATCGCAGTTGGATATACCAACAGACCTCAAGGACATCCAGAAACTAGTGGATGCGTGGCCGCTTTGAGCCGCTTTATCTCCAGGTTAGGAGAAAAGGCATTACCTCTTTACCGCCTCCTTCCACGCACCGAACACTTCGCGTGGACGGATGCAGCCGCGTCCGGACTTGATGAAATAAAGACCTTACTGGCCAGTAATCCAGTCCTAACAGCACCAAATATCAGCGAGCCCATGCTACTGTACATAGCCACAACACATCAAGTTGTAAGCGCAGTGCTCATCGTCGAACGAGAGGTGGACGGATACAAATTCCCCCTCCAAAAGACGGTTTATTACGTATCCACAGTCCTCACCCCATGCAAATCCCGATACCCACACTATCAAAAAATAGCATACACGTTCTTCATGGCATCCCAGAAGCTGCGACACTACTTTCAAGAGTGTTCGATTACGGTGGCCTCTGAACTACCACTCAATGACATAATAAATAACCACGACGCCACGGGCCGGATTGCTAAATGGGCTATCGAGCTCCTTCCGTTCGACATAATATACAAACCATGGCGGGCCATCAAGTCGCAAGTACTGGCTGACTTTGTCGCCGAATGGACAGAGGCCGAACTCCCTAAAGAGTATGGCGCGTATTCCAACTGGATCATGCACTTCGACGGCTCCAAAATGCTGGCCGGATTGGGAGCAGGTGTAGTCCCGACGTCTCCCACCAGAGACACGGTCCAGTACATCCTCCAAATATTATACACAGATTCCAACAATGCAGCTGAATATGAGGCTCTGTTGCACGGTCTTCGGGTGGCAGTGTCTATGGGCATTCAACGCCTGGAAGTGCGCGGGGATTCGAACCTCGCAATATCACAAATAAACGGAGACTTTGATGCTAAGGATCCGAAAATGGCGGCCTACCATAATGCCATCCTCAAAATGTCAGCTCGGTTCGAGGGGCTCGAATTCCACCATGTGGCTCGAGAAAACAATCACGCGGCTGACGTTCTCGCCCGTATCGGCGCTAAACGCGACCCTGTCCCACCTAACATATTTCTGGAAAGGTTGTTCAAGCCATCCGTAGTATGGGATGGGGAGTCCAGCTATACTTGCCCGGATCCAAACACACCCCCAGATTCCAAACCATCAAACATAATCGGAGGCTCTGCCACCGAAATAACATCTTCGGCCCATGAAATCATGGTCGTAGTCGCCCCATGGACCGAGCCTTTCTTGGCCTACCTAAATAGGCAGGAGCTCCCAGAAGACCAAAACGAAGCACGCTGCATTGTCCGGCGTTGTAAAGCTTATAAAGTCCATGAAGGGGAACTCTACAAGAAAAGTGCCACCGGAGTGCTCCAAAGATGCATCTCCGAGGAGGAAGGGCGGCAACTCTTTGCTGAAATCCATGCCAGACTTAGCGGGCACCACGCCGCGGCTCAGACACTAGTCAGCAAGGTTTTCCATACAGGCTTCTATTGGCCGACAGCCCGAGCAGATGCATAGGACTTGTCCAACACTGTGTCCGTTGCCAGCTATTTGCCAATCAGAGTCATATGCCCCCTACCGCTCTCCAAACAATCCCCATAACCTGGCCCTTTGCGGTCTGGGGGCTGGATATGGTCGGACCTCTTAAAGGGGGAAGCCATAAGAAAAAATACTTGTTGGTCATGGTCGACAAATTCACCAAATGGATAGAAGCCAAACCAGTCAAAACGGTCGAATCCGGACCAGTCATAGACTTCATATCCGGGTCGTACACCGATACGACGTACCCCACAACATCATCACTGATAATGGATCCAATTTCATAGCCGATGAGGTGAAAACTCGACTACGCTTCCGTCTACCATCCCCAAACAAACGGCCAGGTCGAACGGGCAAATGGTCTCATCATGAGCGGCATCAAACCCAGACTAGTGCGATCTTTGACAGAGTCAGATACGCACTGGGTCAAGGAGCTCAACTCCGTACTCTGGGGCTGCGGACCATGCCGAATCGCATCATCATATATACACCATTTTTTATGGTGTACGGCACGGAAATAGTACTACCCTGCGACATAATACATGATTCGCCACGCGTACGCATGTACGAAGAGAAGGAAGCCGAGCTAGATCGGTAGGATAACTTGGATGCCCTAGAGGAGGAACGCGGCGTCGCAAAAGCCCGCTCCGCATTCTATCAACAGCAGGCTCGACGATACCAAAGCAGAGAAGTATGGGCCAAAACTTACAATATTGGCGAACTAGTTGTATGCCTACCGGAAAAGAAGAAGGACAAGCTCAAACCCAAGTGGGAAGGTCCCTTTGTCATCGACAATGTTCTCACCGGAGGAGCGTACCGCCTACGTAATGCATCCGATAACAGGCTCGAGCCGAACCCATGGAACGCGGCCAGACTCCGGAGATTCTATGCCTAACGCCGAACTCAATGTTCGTCTCCTTACTCCCTCCCTTTTATTTATGCCCCATCCCTTCTCCTTTCCCGACTTCTTCTTCCTCTTCACACAAAGTATTTAATACAGTACGGACTTACGGATCACTCCGACCGCACTATGTGTGTAAGCAATACCTGGGGGCTTCCTATACGGAAGCTAAAAATAAATACACTAAACGGCTTTTCGCCCATCACATATGCATTTCTCTTTTCATATGTGCCTTTTCTTCACCATTATATGCATCGATATGACTTAAGATGTGGCCAAGCTGGGTTGCCTGGCTCTTGTGTTTATGCCCTACGTTCCCGTTAATTCGGCTAGGGCATAAGGGGAGCACATCTGCGATTGTTAATGCCGGTTCAGCTGGATGTGTACCTCAGACTGGGTGAAGCCGAAAGCTAGTTTCTTTAAGAGAATATTCAATCAGTGAACAAAAGATGTATTCGTTTATTACAACGTAAATCCCTAGAAGTCTTTTATCCTGCGCCATCATTCACAGTTCGGACATGTGCATCGTCGCATGCGTACCCAGGGAAAGGAACCCCTAACGGAACTATTCTCCCTGGAAGATGTTTCTTACTATCCATGTAATATAACATAACTAGTTGGGTACTTGTCTGTTCAAGCACTTATGACCCCTACGCCTGGTTTCCACGCATACCCCGGTTTTGTATAACTGAGTGGGTATTCGGACACACCCCGGACTGTAGGATCCGGGGGTTGAAGCGAAAAGGTCCACCATGACAAATGATATTAATCCGGCTAGGGGCTACTTATGCCCATTGAATTACACAGTCACTTGGAGTGACTATATTCCTCCTCTAAACCATCCAACAGGCTATCTAGCTTACAATCCTGTTGAGAATACTTGGCGGCTAACGCTACCTGGTCATATACCAGACTTACGGGAATTTCTTGCCCATCGGGCCCCGCCAGTCCTACTTCGGCCATATGGTTCGGGTCCAGCTTGGTGTAGCGCATCTTCACCATAGCCCATGCTTCTCTTGCACATTGCCGGCAGGCTGACATCTTCCACAATTGGAAGCGCCGCCGAGCTCCTTGGAGCAGATCCACAAGCTCCCCCATGCCATTCGGCAAGAAGCTTGATGGCCACAAGGCCTAAGCAATGCCGTGCATCACCCGCCGAGCTCGCTCGTGCAATTGTGAATGGTCTTGTAGTACATCACCCGCAGATGAGGGCATCTCCTCCTTGGGGCGACCCGTTAACATTCCTACAAGCAAAATTCTTTCAATAGACTTACTCGCCGAACTGTAATATAGTTCGTCCAGGCACTTACCGTAAATACCGCATCGAAGCCTTTTGTTCTCCTTCACGGAGTCCGCTAGCTGAGCGCGGATGTCTTTTAATTCCATGTCCACCTAGATATTGGCATCTTGAAGATTGTTCTTCTCCTGCCTAACTTGCGTAAGAATACGCTCGCCAGCCTTTAGCTGCCTTTTGAGATGCGAGTCATCATCCGTTACGCCCTCCGGATTCACCCCGGTATTGTCTACAGAATTTTATGTTAGACCAGTCATACCAGCCGTTTACTAACTGGTGCATCTTCGTACAATTGAGACAAATGTTACCAGATGAGGCCTTTTGGGATTCCTGTAACTTGGCAACCGTGTCCCTCAGCTGGACCTTGCATTCCTCCAGCTCCCGAGCCAATTGTTCATTCTTATCTACAGGGACCTGCACATAAATTGATCCTTAAAATAGTTGTTCCAACCATTTCAAGTCTCAGGGACTACTGCTATACATGCTCATCAAAATTTCTTACCCGTATAACTTTGGTATACTGGTCTTTCGCTCGGGCAAGCCCGCCTTGAGCTGCTCGGATGTATGCGTCCCCCAAATTAAAGGCATTAAATGCCTCTTCGGAAAAGATGTTGTTTCGAAGCACGGCCCTCCGACGCCGGTGATTAAGGGCGCTCTCTACTTCGGAGTTCGTGGCCGAAAGCATATCCGCGTCCTTTGTCGGAGAACTATGCGGTACTAGCGCCGTGTCCGCCTCCGCCCTCGAAGCCGGTTCTGGAACCCGGCTGGTGGAGGCATGATTGGTGGAATCCCCGGATATAGTCCGGCTGCTCCTCTTCCTACCAGACACAAAGGGCGCTGTTATATTTCAAATACCATAATCGCAGGACAGGTTTTTGCTTTACCTCTATAGCAGTGTGTCGACCCTCACCGCCTTCCTCTTAAGCCTGCCCGATCCGGACGCCCGTGGTCGACGAGTCCCTAGGGGCTCGGCCCCGCGCTCCGACCGTCGTCTCTGCACACAGCACGACACTTCAAGGGTAAGGCATGACACCTGAAGGGAGTCCTCTTTGGAGGATAGGGTTTTTAGTTCGGCTTACATGTGATGCAGGTAGCAGTCCGGGATAGTCGGCAATAATGGCCACTAAGGCGCCGTCACGACTCACTTGATAAAATACCCCGTTGACAAGCTCCACGGTAATATCCGGATCTTCTTCGAGTCCCGGATCTAGGGCCCTTCCGGGGTCCTCTGGCTGCGGGAAGGGGCTGAAGATTCCTTCTACGGCCCTCCTCAGTTCCTGCTCGGAAACATCGAGGCAGATAATCTTAGCAAAGAACGCTAAAGTAAGTGAAGCAGGGAAAGGAATGACGACTTACCCACTCTGGGGGGTTGTACATGGAGAATCCGTCCCGCGGTTTAATGCGAAGGAATTCTTCCTCTTCCCCTTTGTATAAACCGGACAATATCCTTGCCAGAGCAGTGGTGGAGTCTAGACCCTTACGGCCACAGCAAGTGGCATCATCTTCCCTGTTGAAGTGCCACATGGGTTTCCCCCGATATTGAAGCGGTTGCACTCCCTGCATTATGCATATTGCCATGACCTTGACTGTCGTCAGTCCGGATTTGGCTAGTAACTTTATCTTGCTCATCAGGAAATGTATTTCCCTGGTATCCTCCTCTTGGGGGCCTCGGGGGCGCCAGCTTAGACATGCCCACGGTGGGGCGTTACTGAACTTGGGGAGACCTGTCCGTACTGGATCCGGAAGGGGAACGTCATCAATGTAAAACTACTCTGAAGGCCAGTTCTCTGGTGCCTTCTTGGGAGTGCCGGATAGATATCCGGTCTCGGCAATGCGCCATACTTCAGCCCCGCCCACTTGACATAGGGATTCTCCCTAGGTGCGGGGGACAAGGCAGAACAGCTTCTTCCATAACCCGAAGTGAGGTCCGCAGCCTAAAAATAGCTTGCAAAGGGCAACGTACCCTGCTATGTGTAGCACGGAGGCAGGGGTAAGGTTGTGCAACTGGAGACCATAGAACTCTAGGAGCCCGCGAAGAAACGGGTGGATGGGAAACTCGACGCCCCTTAGCAGATGCGGGATGAGGCATATTCGCTCCTCTGGAGATGGATTAGGAGATCCCTCCACTTGTTCCCCTCTGTTATAAGTGGTTATTCCGGCTCGAACGGGGACCATAAACGCCGGTGGGAGAAACCCTTGGGTTTGTAACTTTATCAAACGGCTATGAGGAACTGAACACTCTTCACAATCCCCTGACGTGGAGCGAGAAGAGCGAGCAGAAGAGCTACAACGACCGGCCATGTTGGAATGGTTTTTTCCGGAGCGCTCTGTGGGATGCTTGCTCGAGGAGGGAGAGTGAGGTTCGGATCTGAGAATTCCCGTCTCTTCAAATAGACGGCCAGCCTGAAGGATCGGGGGTGGAGAATGCAAAAATGCCTCAGCTCCTCGTATTCGCTTGACACGTGGAGATGGTCATTATTGAGGCACTAAAGCCGAGGAGTGCGGCATTGATGGGAAGCCGAACACTATTCGTCGTAGCAGGTACATTGGAGTATTCGGAGATGGAACCCGCCTTGCAATGCCGAAGACAAGACTGCCCGCCGGACTCATTGTCATTGAAGCCTGGTTCAGGGGCTACTGAGGGAGTCCTGGATTAGGGGGTATCCGGACAGCTGGACTGTATACATCGTCCAGACTGTTGGAGCGTGAAGATCCAAGACTCAAGACTTCAGCATGTGTCCGGATGGGACTCTCCTTTGCGTGGAAGGCAAGCTTGGCGATCCGGATATTGTGTTTCCTTCCTTGTAACCGACTCCATGTAAACCCTAGCCCTCTCCGATGTCTATATAAACCGGAGAGGTTGGTCCTGAGAAGGCCGATCACAACTACAATCATACCATCATAGGCTAGCTCCTAGGGTTTAGCCTCTACAATCTCGTGGTAGATCTACTCTTGTACTACTCATATCTTCAATATTAATCAAGAAGGAAGTAGGGTTTTACCTCCATCGAGAGGGCCCGAACCTGGGTAAACATTGTGTCCCTCGCTTCCTGTTACCATCATCCTAAGACGCACAGATCGGGACCCCCTACCCGAGATCCGCCGGTTTTGACACCGACAACAGCCATAACCTTCAATGCCAGTGACGAACCTCAATTCCAAACAGTCTGAGCACTAGCCACTTTGGTCCTTAGTCCAATTGTGGACGGTTTCTGGCTTACTAAAGTGCTCATGGACGGCGACAGCGGATTAAACCTCATCTATCAGGAAACCCTTAAGAAAATGGAAATAGATAAGAGCCGCATTGAGCAAAGCAGCACGACCTTCAAAGGAATCATCCCTAGTTGGGAGGCATGATGCATGGGAAAAATTACGCACGATGTGGTATTCGGCACGCCGGAGAATTATAGGTCCGAAGAAATCATATTCCAAGTGGCCCCGTTCAGTAGTGCATACCACGCCCTTTTAGGGCGGGATGCATTTACAAGCTTCCAAGCTATACCCCATTATGGGTACATGAAGCTCAAGATGCCTGGGCCCAATGGAATCATCACCCTAGCTAGTGATCCGGACATAGCACTCCGCGCCGAAAATAAAACCGCCGCACTAGCCCTGGAGGCATTATCCGAAGCCCTCGCGGCTGAAGAGTTAACTGCGCTGCGCTCCACAGTGGACAGGGACGACGTGATACTCGACAAACGACCCAAGTCCACCTCTTTTAAACCAGCAGACGAAATAGTCAAATTCCAGGTCCACCCAACGGACCCTACAAAACAGCATCAATTGGGGCACAGCTGAACACCACAATAGACGCTGCACTACGTGAGTTCTTGCGCGAGAATTGGGACATCTTCGCCTGGCATCCTTCAGACATGCCAGGTATCCCACGCAGGCTGGCCGAGCGTAGCCTAAACATACTAAAGGGATACAAGCCGGTCAAGCAGACTCTTCGGTGCTTTTTAGAACCCAAGAGACAAGCCATGGGAGAATAGCTAGCCAAGCTACTCGAGGCCAGATTCATGAGAGAAATAAAACATCCGGACTGGCTAGCAAACCTAGGGATGGTATGAAAGAAGGACAAATCCTGGCGCCTATGCGTCGATTTCAAGGACCTCAATAAGGCTTTCCCTGAGGACCACTTCCCCCTCCCCCGCATCAATCAAATCATCGATGCTACCGCAGGACACGACTCATTGTGTTCCCTCGACACATACTCCAGATACCATCAAATAAAGATGGCGGAGTCCGATCAAGCCGCAACGGCATTCATCAGTCCATATGGCCCCTTTTGTTTTAACACCATGCCTTTCGGGCTCAAAAACGGCGGTGCAACCTATCAACGTATGATTCAGACATGCCTGGAAACACAAATCGGCAAAATAGTGGAGGCATACGTAAACGATGTGGTCATCAAAACCAGACACGTCGAATATTTAATTGATGACTTGAGGCCTACATTTGACAATCTCCGAACATACGACATCAAGCTCAATCCAAAAAATGCGTTTTCGGCGTACCTGCCAGAAAGCTCCTGGGCTTTATTGTTTCCAATAGAGGAATTGAAGCAAATCCGGCTAAAATCTGAGCTCCATCACAGTTGGCTACCCCAACAGACCTCAAGAAAATCCAGAAATTAACTGGATGCGTGGCCACCTTAAGCCGCTTTATCTCCCGATTAGGAGAAAAGTCACTACCTCTTTATCGCCTTCTTTGACCCACCAAACACTTCGAGTGGACGGATGCGGCTACGGCCGGACTGGAGGAAATAAAAACCCTCTTGGCCACCAATACAATCATGGCCACGCCAAATAGCGGCGAACCTATGTTGTTATATATAGCTGCAACACACCAGATTGTAAGCGCAGTGCTCGTCGTCGAACGAGAGACAGGCGGACATAAGTTCCCGCTTCAAAAGCCGGTACACTATCCACTATGTATACTATGCAAGTCACGGTACCCACATTAACAAAAGAGAGCATACGCGGTCTTCATGGCATCCCGAAAACTACGACACTAATTTCAAGAGTGTTCAATCACGGTGGCCTCCGAAGTACCACTCAATGACATAATTAATAACCGCGATGCCATGGGCCGGATTTCTAAATGGGCTATCGAGCTCCTCCCATTCGACATAACATACAAACCACGGCGAGTCATTAAGTCACAAGTACTGCCCAACTCTGTTGCCGAATGGACAGAAGCCGAACTCCCTAAAGAGTACGGCGCGTACTCCAATTGGATCATGCACTTTGACGGCTCTAAGATGCTGGCTGGTCTAGGGGCAGGCATTGTCCTAATATCCCCCACCGGAGATACAGTCCAATAGTACTCCAAATACTATACATAGATTCCAACAATGCAGCAGAATATGAGGCCTTGTTGCATGGTCTCCGGATGGCAATCTCCATGGGCATTCAATGCCTAGAAGTGTGTGGGGATTCAAACCTCGCAATATCTCAAATAAATGGAGACTTTTACGCCAAGGACCCAAAAATGGCAGCCTACCGCAATGCCATCCTCAAAATGTCAGCTCGGTTCAAGGGGCTCGAATTCCACCATGTGGTCTGAGAAAACAACCAAGCGGCGGATATCCTCGCCCGCATCGGCGCTAAGCACGACCCTGTCCCACCTAATATCTTTTTGGAAAGGCTGTTCAAGCCATTCGTGGTGTGGGAAGGGGAGATCGGCAATTCCAGTCCAGATCCGAACACAACCCCAGATCCTGAACAATCTGACGTAATTGGAGGCTCTGCCACCAAAATAACACCTTCGGCCCACACAATTATGGCTATCATCGCCCCGTGGACAGAACCCTTCTTAGCCTACTTAAATAGGCAAGAACTCCCTGAGGACCAAAATGAGGCACGTTGCATTGTGCGGCGCTCTAAAGCCTACAGAGTCCACGAGGGAGAGCTTTATAAGAAAAGCGCGACTGGAGTGCTCCATAGGTGCATCTCTGAAGAGGAAGGGCGGCAGCTCTTGGCCAAAATTCATGCTGGACTCGGCGGCCACTGAGGGAGTTCCGGACTAGGGGGTCCGGATAGCCGAACTATCATCATCGGCCGGACTCCAAGACTATGAAGATACAAGATTGAAGACTTCGTCCCGTGTCCGGATGGGACTTTCCTTGGCGTGGAAGGCAAGCTTGGCGATACGGATATGTAGATCTCCTACCTTTGTAACCGACTTTGTGTAACCCTAGCCCTCTCCGGTGTCTATATAAACCGGATGGCTGTAGTCCATAGGACGAACAACAATCATACCATAGGCTAGCTTGTAGGGTTTAGCCTCCTTGATCTCGTGGTAGATCCACTCTTGTAACACACATCATCAATATTAATCAAGCAGGACGTAGGGTTTTACCTCCATCAAGAGGGCCCAAACTTGGGTAAAACATCGTGTCCCTTGTATCTTGTTACCATCCGCCTAGACGCACAGTTCGGGACCCCCTACCCGAGATCCGCCGGTTTTGACATCGACATTGGTGCTTTCATTGAGAGTTCCTCTGTGCCGTTACCGATAGGCTCGATGGCTTCTTCAATCATGATCAACGACGCAGTCCAGGGTGAGACCTTCCTCCCCGAACAGATCTTCGTATTCGGTGGCTTCGCACTGCGGGCCAATTCGCTTGGCTAACTGGAGCAGATCGAAAGCTACGCCCCTGGCTGTCAGGTCAGATTTGGAAGTTTGAACTTCACGGCTGACATCCGCGGGGACTTGATCCTCGATGGATTCGAGCCACAGCCGAGCGTGCCGCACTGTCACAGCGAGCATGATTTAGCTCTGCAGCCGGACAGTACCCTGGAGGCCACACTCGAAACCGCTCCGATCTTCAATCTGGAGCCGGCTGCGTAGATCTAGGACGGATGCCTAGACATCGCCTCGGGGGCTGCAACCTCTACGGCGACAGAGCTGACCACTGACTTTGTCCCTCATAAAGCTCGTGACTCCGAGGTGCCGGACTCCTCGCCGGACTCCGAACCTCCCGCGCCCTCCCCGATTGAATCCGATTGGGCGCCGATCATGGAATTCACCACAGCGGACATCTTTCAACACTCACCTTTTGGTGACATCTTGAGTTCGCTAAAGTATCTCTCATTATTAGGAGAGCCCTGGCCGGACAGCGGTCAGGACGGTTGGGATGCGGACAACGAAGAAATTCAAAGCCCACCCACCACCCACTTGGTAGCCGCTATCGACGATCTAACCGACATGCTAGACTACGACTCCGAAGACATCGACGGTATGGACGACGATGCCGGAGACGACCAAGAACCAGCGCCTACTGGGCACTGGACAGCCACCTCATCATACGACATATACATGGTGGATATCCCAAAAGATGGGAATGGCAAAGGAACAGAGGAGGATGACCCCTCCAAAAAGCAGCCCAAGCGCCGGTGTCAGCGGCGCCACTCTAAATCCCGCCACAGCAAGAATGAAGACTCCGGCACCAGAGATAATAATACACCGGACAGCGCCGAAGACAACCCACTCTAGCAAGATCAAGTGCAGGAGGACGGAGATGCCAGCCCTTATGAAAGAGCGGCAGAAGAAGAGGTAGAGGATTATATGCCTCCCTTCGGAGATGAGGCAAGCCTCGACGACGACGAATTCGTCGTGCCTGAGGATCCCATCGAACAAGAGCATTTTAAATGCAGGCTTATGGCCACGGCGAACAGCCTTAAGAAAAAGCAGCAACAGCTTAGAGCTGATCAAGATCTGCTAGCCGACAGATGGACTGAAGTCCTCGCAGCCGAAGAGCATGAGCTCGAACGCCCCTCCAAAGGATACCCCAAACGCAAGCTGCTCCCCTGATTAGAGGAGGAGGCGTATGAACCCGCATCACTAGGAGACAATACGACTGACCGACCACCCCGTGGTGGCGACAGAGAGGCCTCTAGGCCCTTCACTAGACCCGTACCCCAGCATCGCTCGAAAAGCACAAGGCCACAGGGGAACGCTCCGGACTTGCGAGATATATTGGAGGATAAGGCAAGACAATCAAGATCGATCTATGGATCGCGTGGGTGCCCTATGGTACGTGACGACAACCGTCGCGCCGGACACGGTAAGTCCGGCCGGGCCGAACAAAACAGACAAAGCTCTTTTGAACTCCCCCCGCTGGGGGAGAGGCTTTCTTCTTCTCCTCCTCGCCTTGGTGGGAGGAGTCGGCCTCGGATTCATCATCCGATAGCACCTGAAAATCGGAACTCTTCCGAGTCCCCGTGGCCTTCTTCTTGGCCTTCTTCTCCGGCACCACGTGGGGTGCCGGAGCCAGCAGCCCAGTTAGGCGGGCGTCCGCTGGGTCCTCTGGCAATGGGGCCGGACAGATAGTCCATTCGGCCTTCGCCAGCCAGTCCTGTCAAAGGTAAAGGGAGTTTAGATCCTGCATAGAGTCAAACTATGGAAAACAAGTGGCATAATCGCTTACCTCGTCAGCTGGACGCTGCGAGCGGAATCCGCGATCTTCGGTAGCGGATGCGGGAGCCTCGGCGCCCTTGAACAGCTCCTTCTAGACATCTTCATACGTAGTGTCGAAGAGCCCGCTCAGGGTCTGGTGCTGCGCCGGATCGAACTCCCACATGTTGAAACCCCGTCGTTGGCACGGGAGAATCCGGCGAATGAGCATGACCTGGACTATGTTGACAAGCTTGAGCTTTTTGTCCACCAGCTTCTGGATACAGGCTTGGAGTCCGATCAGCTCCTCCAAATCCCCCCAGATCCGGCCACTTTCTTTCCAGGAGGAGAGCCATGTAGGGATGTCGGATCTGAATTCGGGGGCCGCTGCCCTATCAGGGTTGCGCGGCTCGGTGATGTAGAACCACCCCGATTGCCACCCCTTAATGGTTTCCACGAAGGTGCCCTCCAGCCACGAAACGTGGGACATCCTGCCCACCATGGCGCCTCCGCACTCTGCTTGGCTGCCCTTCACAACCTTCGGCTTGACACTGAAGGTCTTGAGCCACAAGCCGAAGTGGGGCTGGATGCAGAGGAAGGCCTCGCATACAACGATAAACGCCGAGATGTTGAGGATGAAATTCGGGGCCAGATCATGGAAATCTAGGCCGTAGTAGAACATGATCCCCCGGACAAAGGGATGAAGTGGGAATCCCAGTCCGCGGAGGAAATGGCGAAGAAATACTACCCTCTCATGGGGCATGGGGGTGGGGATGAGCTCTCCCTCATCGGGGAGCCGGTGCGCGATGTCGCTGGACAAATATCCGGCGTCGCGCAGCTTCTGGATCTGCCCCTCCGTGACGGAGGAGGCCATCCACTTGCCTCCCGCTCCGGACATAGTTGGAGAAGGTTGAGATGAGAAGTGCGGACTTGGGCGCTGGAGCTCGAGTTCGCGGAGATGGATAAGCCAAGGAGGAAGAAGGCGCAGGTAAAAGGGTTGGATCTTTATCCCCTTATATGGGCGGACAAAAACATGTGTCCCCACCGGCCTGGTAAAACTCGCTTATCTCCCAAGCGTCACAATCAATGGCGCGGTTGGGTTACCCACATCCGTATTGATGGGAATCGCAGAATAAGGGGAACACGATCTCTGCTTCGACAAGACGTGCCAAGGAAACCGCTTCGCTAAACGCGCTGAGGTGGAACAATAAAAACAATTCGAGTAAAGGCTTGGAAGTGGTGTGACATCACGCCACAGAATGCGTCAGCTGATTGATCTTGTGTAATATTATTCTCTCTATGATGGTAAGTGGAATTTATTTTTGCAGAGCCGGACACTATCCTGGTGTTCACAATCTTCTATAAATTATTCGGAGGAGGAACCCGCCTTGCAATGCCGAAGACAATATGCGCGCCGGACTCGTCGTCATTGAAGCCTGGTTCAGGGGCTACTGAGGGAGTTCCGGACTAGGCGGTGTCCGGATAGCCGAACTATCATCATCGGCCGGACTCCAAGACTATGAAGATACAAGATTGAAGACTTCGTCCCGTGTCCGGATGGGACTTCCCTTGGCGTGGAAGGCAAGCTTGGCGATACGGATATGTAGATCTCCTACCTTTGTAACCGACTTTGTGTAACCCTAGCCCTCTCCGGTGTCTATATAAACCGGATGGCTGTAGTCCATAGGACAAACAACAATCATACCATAGGCTAGCTTCTAGGGTTTAGCCTCCTTGATCTCGTGGTAGATCCACTCTTGTAACACACATCATCAATATCAATCAAGCAGGACGTAGGGTTTTACCTCCATCAAGAGGGCCCGAACCTGGGTAAAACATCGTGTCCCTTGTCTCCTGTCACCATCCGCCTAGACGCACCGTTAGGGACCCCCTACCCGAGTTCCGCCGGTTTTGACACCGACAGCCACCATGCCACAGCTCGGGTGCTCGTAAGCAAGGCCTTCCATACAGGTTTCTACTGGCCGACAGCCCAGGCAGACGCACAGGACCTTGTCCAACATTGCGTCGGTTGCTAGCTTTTTGCAAATCAAAGCCATATGCCACCTACTACTCTCCAAACAACCCCTTATAACTTGGCTCTTTGTAGTCTGGGGGTTCGATATGGTTGGACCCCTTAAAGGAGGAAGCCATAAGAAGAAATACTTGTTGGTCATGGTCGATAAATTCACCAAATGGATAGAAGCCAAACCAGTTAAAACGGCCGAGTCCGGACTAGTGATAGACTTCATATCCGGGGTCGTACACCGTTATGGTGTCCCCCACAGCATCATCACCGATAACGGCTCAAACTTCACAGCCGACAAGGTGAAAACTTGGTGCGGAAAAATGGGCATAAAGCTCGATTATGCATCCGTCTATCACCCTCAAACAAACGGTCAAGTCGAACGAGCGAATGGTCTTATTATGAGCGGCATTAAACCCAGACTAGTGCGATCCTTGAAGGAATCAGATACGCACTGGGTCGAGGAGCTCGACTCCGTACTATGGGGGCTGCGGACCACGCCAAATTGCACAACCAGATACACACCATTCTTTATGGTGTACGGCGCAGAGGCAATGCTACCCTGCGATATCATCCATGACTCACCTCGAGTGCGCATGTATGAAAAGAGAGAAGTCGAGCTGGATTGGTAGGATAGCTTAGATGCCCTGGAGGAGGAGCGTGACGTCCCAAAGGCCCGTTCCGCATTATATCAACAGCAGGCTCGAAGGTATCAAAGCAGAGAAGTACGGGCCAAAACTTATAACATTGGCGAACTCGTTCTACGCCTACCAGAGAAGAAAAAGGACAAGCTCAAGCCCAAGTGGGAGAGGCCCTTCAACATTGATAAAGTTCTCACTGGAGGAGCATACCGTTTGCGTGATGCATTAGATAATCGACCCGAGCCGAACCCATGGAACGTAGCTAGACTCCGAAGATTCTGCGCCTAGTGCTGAACTCTATGTCTGTCTCCTTACCTCTTTCTTCCTTTTTAAATTATATCCTCTCTCTCTCTCTCTTTCTTTTTCATATATATAGCCTTAGAAGCTTCAAGAATGCTTTGACCGCACACTCCTGCCGCGCTATGCGCACTCAATATATCTGGGGGCTTCTTATACAGAAGCTTAATATAATTATCTTCTGGGCTTTATGCCCACCACATATGCGTCATTTCTCCATATGTGCCTTTTTTCACCACTATATGCATCGATATGACTTAAGTTTTGGCCAGGGTTGCCTGGCTCTTGTGTTTATGCCCTACGTTCCCGTTAATTCGGCTAGGGCATAAGGGAGCACCTCTGCGATTGTTACTACCGGGTCAGCCGGATGTGTACCTCAGACTGGGTGAAGATGAAAGCTAGCGTTCTTAAGGGAATATTCGGTCGGTGAACAAAAGATGTCTGTTACTTATTGCAAAACATGCCCCCAAATGCTTATATCCTGCGTCATTTTTCGCAGTTCGGACATGCACATTAATGCATGCACACCCAGGGAAAGGAACCCTTAACGGAACTATTCTCCCTAGAAGATGTTTCTTACTACCCATGTAATATAACATAGCTAGTTGGGTACTTGTCTGTTCAAGCACTTATGACCCCTATGCTTGGTTTCCACGCGTGCCCCGGTTTTCACATAACTGAGCGGGTATTCGGATACACTCTGGACTGTCGGGTCCAGAGGTTGAAGCGAAAAGGTCCGCCAAGACAAATGGTTTACAATCCGGCTAGGGACAAAATATGTCCTTTGAAGTACAAAGTCACTTAGACTGACTGAACTCTTCTTCTATATCATCCAACAGGCTATCTAGCCTACAATCCTGCTGGGAATACTTCATGGCTAAAGCTACCTGGTCATATACTAGACTAACGGGGATCTCTTTCCCATCTGGCCCTACAGGTCCGACCTCGTCCATGTGGTTCGGGTCAGTTTTGGTGTATCGTGTCTTCACCATGGCCCAGGCCTCCCTTGCACCTTGTCGGCAGGCCGATATCTTCCATACTCGGAAGCGCCGCCGAGCTCCCTTGAGCATATTCACGAGCTCTCCCATGCCTTCGGCAAGGATGCAGATGGCCATAAGGCCTGGGCAATACCCTGCATCACCTGCCGAATTTGTCCGTGCAGCTGTGAGAGCTCTTGCAGAAGATCGCCTGCAGATCCAGGTATCTCCTCTTCAGGATGACCTTTCAACATACCTATAGACATAATTCTGTTAGCCCGCTTCTTCGTCGAACTTTATAAAGGTTCATTCGAGAACTTACTAAAAATGTCGAGTCGAAGCCTCCTATTATCATTCACGGAGTCAGCAAGCTGGGCTCGAACATCCTTTAATTCAACGTCTAGCCGGGTCTAAGCGTCCTAGAGATCATTCTTCTCCCGTATAACTTTTGTAAGCACGCGCTCGCCAGCCTTTCGCTGTCGTCGCGCATGTTGTTCATCCTCTGATACGATCTCCGGATTACCTCCGGGATTGTATGTAGAATCTATTGTTAGATTTGCATGCATGCCGAATACTAACTGGTATATGTCAATACATTATTTTCGATCAAGAAAAGTATTACCAGATGAGGCCTTCTTGGACTCCTCCATTCCGGCGACAGCGGCCCGTACCTGGGCTTTGCACTCCTCCGGCTCTTTAGACAGCTGGGTATTCTTCTCTGTAAGAACCTATACATATAATTGATCCTTAAATCAGTTGTGCCAACTATTTCAAGTCTTAGGGGCTACTGATATATATACTTATCAAATTTCATTACCTGTATATCCTTTACATACTGGTTCGTAGCTCTGGCAAGGCCATCTTGATCAGATCGAATGTACGTGTCCCCTGAGTTGAAGGCGTTGAACGGCTCTTCAGAATAATTAGGGTAGCGTAGTGTGGCCCGCCGACGCCTATGATTCATGGCGCTCTCCACTTCGGAGTTCGTAGTGGAGAATCTATCCGCATCCTCTGTAGGAGGATCGTCCGGTGTTGTCCCTGAGTTGACCTCCACCCTTGGGTCCGGCCTTGAACTCCGGCTGGTGGAGGCATGGCCGGCAAGCTCTCCAGATATAGTTCGGCGAGCACTTTTTCTGCCAGGAAACAGTGGACACTGTCATATTTCAACGACGATAATTGTGTAGCAGGTTTTTAATCATACCTTTGCAACGGCATCTCGGTCCTGACCGCCTTCCTTTTAAGCCTACCTGGCTTCGGTGCTCCTTGTTGACGAGTCACTTCGGGTTCGGCACGATGTCCCGATGGCCTTCCCTTTAAAACTCAAAACATATGTGATGGGTAAGGCGCAAAGAGGGAATCCTTCTTGGAAGTTGGGACTCCGGTTTTACTTACATGTGATACAGGGAGTAGGCCAGGATAATCAGCTATGATGGCCACCAAGGCACCATCACAGCTTAACTGATAAAATGTCCTGTCGACGAGCTCCACAAATATGTCCGGATCTTCTTTGAGTCCGGGGTCGAGCACCCGGTCGGGGTCCTCTGGCTGTGGAGACGGGCAGTGAACATCCCTCATAGCTTTGCGCAGTTCCTACTATGAATTAACAAGGTAAATGTTTGTCCTAGAGAACGCGGGAAAGACTAGAATAAAAGATAGCAGCTCACCCAGCTTGGGGTTGTACATGGATAATCCATCCCGTGGCTTAATATGGATGAACTCCTCTTCTTCTCCTTTGAACAAATCGGACAATATTTTCGCCAGAGCGGCGGCGGAGTCCGGACCTTTACGGCTGCAGCGAGTGGCGTCGTCTTCTCCATTGTAGTGCCACATAGGTTTCCCCCGATATTGAAGTGGCTGGACTCCCCGCATTATACATATGGACATAACCTCAATTATTGTCAGTCCTGATTTGGCCAGTGTCTTTATCCTGTCCATCTGGAAAAGGATCTCTCTGTTATCTTCCTCCTGGGGGCTTAGGGGGCGCCATCTATGGTGTTTCTTCAACGGGGCATTTGCAAACTCGGGAAGGCCCAACCGAATAGGGTCCGGAAGAGGGACGTCCTCCATATAAAACCACTCCGAAGGCCAGTCTTCGGATGTCTTCTTCGGAGTACCGGACAGGTATCCGGTCCCGGTGATGCACCATATCTCGGCTCCATCCACTTGATATATCAACCCCTCCTGAGTACGGGGTACAAGGCAGAATAGCCTCTTCCATAGCTCGGAATGAGCTTCGTAGCCCAGAAATAGCTCGCAGAAGGCAACATAACCCGCGATATGCAGTATGGAGGCTGGAGTAAAGTTGTGCAGCTGGAGACCGTAGAACTCCAGGAGCGCGCGGAGGAATGGATGGATTGGAAATCCAAGTCCCCTCAGCAAATAGGGGACAAAGCATACCTGCTCCCCCTTGGATGGGTTGGGAGAACTCTCCGCTTGCTCCCCGCCATTATAAGTGGCTTGTCCGGCTCGGACGGGGACCATGTAGGAAGGCGGGAGAAACCCCTGGGTCTGCAACTCTACCAATTGGCTGTGAGGAATAGAGCACTTCTCCCAATCGCCTTGCTAGGTGCTACGAGAGCGAGAGGAGGAGCCGCGATGATCGGCCATGATGGGATGGATTTTTCCGGGCGTGCTCTGATGGATACTCGCTGGGAGGAGATGGTGTGATTTGGATATGAGGATCCTCAACTATTTAAATAGACGATTTACTTGCATGGTCAGGGTGGCAAATGAAAAAATGCCCTGACTTCTTGCATCCGCTCAACACGTGGAGATAGCCATTATTAAAGCACAAAAGCCGAGGAGTGCAACATTAATGGGAAGCCGGACACTACTCGTTTCAACAGGTATTCTAGAGAATTTGGAGAAGAACCCGCCTTGCAATGCCGAAGTTAATCTGTGCGCCGGACTCATCATCATTGAAGCCTGGTTTGGGGGCTACTAAGGGAGTCCAGGATTAAAGGGTCCTCGGGCAGCCGGACTATGTACTTTGGCCGGACTGTTGGACTATGAAGATACAAGATTGAAGACTTTGTCCCGTGTCCGAATGGGACTCTCCTTAGCGTGGAAGGCAAGCTTGGCAATTCGGATATGTAGATCTCCTTCTCTGTAACCGACTCTGTGTAACCCTAGCCCCCTCCGGTCTCTATATAAACCGGAGGGTTCAGTCCGTAGGACAAGAATAATCATAATCATAGGCTAGCTTCTAGGGTTTAGCCTCTACGATCTCGTGGTAGATCAACTCTTGTAATACTCATATCATCAAGATCAATCAAGCAGGAAGTAGGGTATTACCTCCATCGACAGGGCCCGAACCCGGGTAAAACATCGTGTCCCCGCCTCCTGTTACCATTAGCCTTAGACGCACAGTTCGGGACCCCCTACCCGAGATCCGCCAGTTTTGACACCGACAGTACCAATGACGTGCAACCAAACTTTGCACGCTGCTAATATCAAAGTCATCAGCAGCGCTCCACAATGACCGCAATGCCCACCAAATGAGGGCCAACCAAATGATGTGAGCTGTGTGCACACAGAACATGCACAACTATAAGTATCTCTATTCGTGGTGTGCAGTCAACATAGCACACCACAGGTTTTGAGAATAAAAAAAGAACCACACGAGGTGTTGGCCGCCAGACGGACGATGGTGAGCCGTCGCGTTTTGATAGATGCTCACCTCCCGGCGTGAAACCAATGAAGGGTGCTTCCTGGGGGCTATCGTCTTGGACATCTCCACTTGGTTCATGCCATGAGGGAGTCATCACTATGTCGTAGACGCATGTCAGAGAGCTATCCGCTTGCTAACTAGCTAAATCTCGTGCCCTGGTGAGCTGTGGCTGCAGCCAGCGCGTAGCACCACGCTGGTGCGGCCTGATGAACACAAGAGGGGGATGTGATGAATGGTGTGGTTGGCCTCTAATGTGCCGGAGGTGTACATATTATGTAGAGATCTATTAGTAGTATGCAGGCTCCAACACGCACAGCTAGTTGTTTGTTCCTTTGAGTGGCATGCCTTCAAGTGCGAATGGCTCTAATATATCCCTTAGTAGTTGTGCACCACTTTACTCGTAGATGCTGATATGTGAGCTCAGTTTTTTACCAGTGCTCTCTTTTCTCCCCCCCCCCAAAAAAAATATTATTCCTTCCTTCCCTTCTCACTTCATCTCTTCTTCTCCTCATCCTTCTTCCCCTCCACCCTCTCTCTACCTCTCTTTTGACTTCCTTCCTAGCAACTGATCGAGCTTAGAGAAATAGAGATTATTTTGAGTATGTCCAACATACAAACCATCAAGCATGGGCTTGTGGAAATATTTCCTTATTGTAATCTCTCCCTCACTCACCGCTTACACATGCGTGCGCGCATCTCTCTCCCTCCCAGAGACCACAGTCGATGTTGCCTCTTGACACAGTCCCCGTCAGATCCTACACCGTTGTCGCTGCCACTGCCACGGCCGAAGCCGTCCTTGCAACTGCCCATGCTCTGATGGTATCACCGATGCTCCCCTGATAGGCTCCTCCTCTATATCGCCTGCGAGCTATTTAATGCCTCGACTGCCTCCGATCCATTTAAATGTAGGTCTCTTGCAAGGTTAGTTTGTGTTGTATATGTCAGTTGGTAGTGTATGTTAGTTTTGATAGTGTAGGTTAATTAATTAGTTAATTAGTTAGTTCTTAGTTCTTAGCACATCTTACTAAGAAAGATAAAAGATAGAAAGAAGAATAGAAAAAGTTCATACACAAATTATTTTGCTATTAGTCATAGTTGTTATGTTGTTCTTAGAAGAGAAAAGAAGATAAGAGAGAAACAAGACAAGAGAAGATAAGATGAAAAAAGAAGAGAGAAGAGAAGGGATAAGAGAGAAAGGAGGGAAGAGAAGAGACAAAAAGAGAAAGAGAGAAAGAAGGGAAGTAGAAGAGAGAAAGTAAAGCAAATTAATGATGATATATTTTGATATGGTCATATACATAGTAAAGCATAAGATGATAAATTTTGATATTGTGCCTATATATATTTACGTATGTACACTAGTAGAAAACATGGTACTAGTCCCGGTTCTAGAGGGCCTTTAGTCCCGGCTCCAGAACCGAGACAAAACAAATGGGACTAAAGCCCAAAACCTTTAGTCCCGGTTTGCTTACAAACTGGGACAGAAGGGGCTCCACGTGCCTGCTGTGGGGCGCCCAAGCAGGAGGACCTTTAGTCACGGTTGGTAACACTAACCAGGACCAAAAGGCATTCATGCGTCAGCAAATCACAGGCGCTGGGTTTTTTGTTTTTTTAGAAAGGGGGGGTTTAGGGGTTTTGGAGGGTTAATTTAGGGGTTTCATATTGTGTTAACTAGCTAATAGAGAGAAATGACCTCTCTTTCTCCATGCTTGGTCGACGGTAGCTTCTATACATATAGAGAGAACTCTACACGCTAGCTAGTAAGCAAATGAAGGAACCATTAATTACAGAAGATCGTCATGAACATATACAGAGAGAAGTGACCTTTCTTTCTCCGAGATTGGTCGAACAACAAGTTTTCGTATATCTATCCGACGCTACTACATATATACAATATAACATCTCTTACAATCCCTAACATCTAAAATCCATTTCAACTTCCATATGGTATTCTTCGTCTTTATGTATGACGCGGTCAAGAAAGAATCCCACCAATTCCTCTTGAATTGCTCGGATGCGATCATGTGGTAGGAGTTCATCCCGCATCTCCCACATCTAATTTAAAGAAGGGGGTCAATACATATATATGAATGAAACTCAACACAATTGATGGTAATAAAACAATATTGTGAATATTGTTTACGTACTTCATATTGCTTGTCATAGTAGCCCCACTCAGAGGTCGAGCGGCAGATGAACTCGCAAACGTATTATCCACATAAATTATTCTTGCCTTCCTACCAAAAGCACTTTATGAGAATAGAGTTCAATCAAACTAATAATGAAGCATGATAATGTTATTGATGAAACAAGAATCAATGAGAGATGCGCGGATCTAGCTAGTACTACTGACTTTGGGGTGTGCAAATCGAGCTCCTTCTGCAGACCCGGAACCATTCCAGTGAACTGTTTCCAAACTCTGACATGCAAAGGAAATGATTACTTGATATCAGCAAATGAACAAAAGTTGCTGATATGGTGCGATAATGATCGATTGAACTTACTTCTGGAGCGTTGCAGTCATGTTCCCATACTCCTGTGGATCTTTATGTCTCGAGTCTAAGACAGTTACTACTCCTCGATCAAGCTTAATCTCTAGCAGAATAAAGTGGAACATGTGCACTCATAACTCATTAATTACATTACTATAACATCGAGTAAGCGAAACCGAATATGCACAATATAGTAACACTCACTTAAATTTGTAAGGGAAAGAGTATTTTCCCTTCATTTTGATGTCGAAGTAACGATTGTAGCATGTTCTCCTCAGTATCTTTGTCTTCATTTTGAACCGACCATTCATTTACAGTATTTGGGTTAATGAACCCATTGTCATAGATTTGTCCTTTTTTGCATTCGACGATCTTCAATCTGCATAATATAGTGAGGATAATTATATATACATGCAATGAAAGAGCTGAGCTATAGATACTTAATTACATAAGTAATACTAACAGACAGTAGCATGTCATGAGTTGTCTATCAAGGGCATCTTGATTGAATAACTGAAATAACTCCACAAATTCAACAGGCATCAGGTCGACTCCAATGAAGTCATGCTCCTCCTTAATTCTTGCTATCAAACTATCCTTCGTAGACTTCCTGCAGGTATCCATGTACCATTCATGCAATCTTCGCATCATCGTTGTTAGAGGAGTATGATCAGGTTTGACGAGAGGCTTCCCGTACTCGTATCTGAAGATCTCTACCTCTAACATTTCAAATTGTACATCAACGCCCAGGTAAGATTGGTATTGGGCAATAGCCCCGGATGATTAACAACGATATTGCTAGACACCTTGAGCGCGGGGCATGATTGCTTCTCCTGTTCGCTGAGCTGGGGAACTGTTTTCCCACTTCTTCGTTGTGCTAATCTTGCAACACTGGAAGTACTTCCCGACTGCCGCGCATCTTCATATGTCTTTTTTAATACATCTCTCATAGTTGGAATCCTGCAGAGGCGGTGGTGGCCGCTTCAGGGAATCCAAAGTGCACTTTGCTTTCACTGGATCTACTGTTTCCTACGGAGGTGGAGGTTTCCATTCAAAATGGGCCTGCACTTCGGCTTCCATGATTTCATCGGTTTCCTGGTCAGTCCTCTCATATGGTAACTTTGGAAGAGGCTTCAGGCTTGGATCGAATCTGTATTTCTTCGCGCCTCTTGTACTGCTAGCCGACGGAGCGGCGGCGTCTCTCTTCCACCGTTGCTAACACCGCGGAGTCCGCTGACATGCCGGAGGAGGCAGAGGAGGAGGCGGAGTGCTCCGACGTGCCGGAGAAGGTGCAGGAAGAGGTGGAGTGCCCTCACACGCCGGAGGAGGCGCGGGAGGATTACGAGTTCCCTGATCACTCGCCGGAGGAGGAGGAGGAGGCGGAGTGCCCTAACGCGGCAGAGGAGGAGGAGAAGGAGGTGGAGGCGTCTATTTTGGAAGCATGATGTACTCCTTGCTCCATAGGCATTTGATCCTTAAAGCATTTTCTAGATGAATCTCCCTTCACCTATAGGGTAGTCAAGCTCTAGCTCCTCAAATCCCTCCATTATTTCATCCACCGTCACAACAGCACAACCATGAGGAATCAGACGACAATGAAAAGTTTCCTCAACTTCAGGAGGTACAACAGAGCCGACTGTCTCCTTCAAGGTCAGGTTCTGGCATTTCGTCATTAGCTTGCAATGTTCAGCCTCCTTGATACTATGCACGGGGTAGCGAGGAGTCGTGAAATCATGCTTAACGAGCTTCGTGGAAGCCACACTGCATCTCCGTTGAGATGGTGGGTTAGCTTCTGGGGCAGCGTCAAAGCGAGGATCTTTGTGCCGCTAAGATGTTTGGTCGATAGCTCG
This sequence comes from Triticum dicoccoides, assembly GCF_002162155.2. NCBI lineage: Eukaryota > Viridiplantae > Streptophyta > Magnoliopsida > Poales > Poaceae > Triticum > Triticum dicoccoides. The sequence goes on from NC_041391.1 coordinate 635,879,249, forward strand.
TTGGCTCTCAAGTTCCTCTAGCTTTGCTAATCTTGCACTAAGCCTCTGCTTTTCGGTTGCTTCTGTGTTCCTCTTTCTCTCTCGGCTTTTGTAATCACCGTTGTCGGGAAACCCATGCACCCATGGAATGGAGCATGGTGTGCCTCGTGTTCGTCTAGGGTGCTCAGTTCGTACTTCTCTCTGTCAGGAATGAACGTCCCTTCCTGCGCTGCCTTGATTGATTTTTGAAGCTTCTTGATGGGTTTCCAAGTTGCTCATCCGTCCAATGACACTTCCCTGTTTCTGGGTCCAAAGTTCCCCCAACACTGAAGAACCAAGTCCTTGAACGATCTGGCCAGTGCAATGTCGATGGTTGGACTCCTTTAGCAAGCAGGTCTTTCTTAGCTTTGTCCCACAATGGCCGGGCTTTGTAGTAGCCAGCTGACCCCGTGTGATGGTGATACAGCTTCTTTACAACATTTTTCTTTTTGTTAGTGACCTTTTCTTACCCTTCTCCGATTTCTTGTAGGCCACAAATGTGGGCCAGTGATGTCTTATCTTCCCATATTGACCGATGAATTCTGGAGTCTTTCCTTTGTCGACAAACTTTGAATTCAACTCTTTCTTCCGGTTATTGAATAGTTCTGCCATCATCATAAGAGCATACACCTTGACCTTTGGCTCTATAACTGGGTTACTCAGCTCCTCCTCTGGCAGGAGGCTGCAACTTGTCATCAGCGAGGTCGAAAGATCATCTTTTTGTCTATCCTGGACCTAAGATACTTTAGGGTCGTCCTTACTCTTATTCCATTGCACGATGCTGATCGGGATGATGTCCCTAACAACAACTCTGCACTGATGTACAAATGCGTCATTGGTCTGCTTGGGAGCAATTGGTTGGCCATCTTTTACCACTTCTGTGATTGTGAACCTTTCATCCTGGCGCAACCTTTTCTTCGGGCCTCGTCTCCTTACAAAAGTTTGGCTCGAGCCGGAGGGCTGAAAGAAAAAAGAAGCATTAATATATATACATACCAAAACAATTAATGCATCAAGTCAGCACAGTTGTTGGATCTCCGGAGCCGTCATCCTCTCCTTCCTGGCCATCAGTGTCATTGGGAAACAACAAGGGATCAACACCGGTGAGGATTATATCCCCCAACAATTGTTCTTGTTCTAAGACTCTTTCCATAGTTTCTACAAATATTACAACGTGGCAATATACAAACATGAGAGATGGTTTAATTAGTGGCAAACATAGACCTAGCTAATCACAACAAGGAATCATATGCATATATGAGCAATGGATCAGTTGTGGACCGCCTCTCTCTCATGCATGTCCGACGTCCCCCTTCATTCTTATACAAGTGAGAGTGGATGGTTACAAGCCCTTGGGTGATTTATGCAGGCTTGAGATCCTTAACAAATGACCAAGAGTATCCTTGAAATAAGGACGTGGAAGAGTAAAAATAGGTAACCTTTGGTCCATGTGGGGGGAGGGGGTGGGCTAGGAGGGAGAGATGAGAAGTCTATAGCCCCTTAATTAACCAAATCCTCTCATTCGTCCACCTTGGTGGCCTTCTCCACTTGGTCCGTCAAGATTTCCTTGGGCTCCTTACATTCATCATGCCTCTTTGACTTGTTCTTCTTATCCTTTTTTTCCTTGTTGGTTTGTTTTTTGAATTGTTTGGATTGCTTACCACATGTGTTATGTGGTTTTCCTTGTTGACTTGTTAATCGTGAGAGCGAGTCAACTTGTATTGACTTGTTCTCTCCTTGATAGTTTGCTTTGAGTCTACTTAGTCATGGTAAGAGAGATCCTTGGGTACTTATAATAAATCCCTCGATAGGTATAGACTACTAAAAATAGGGGTAAGTACTGATGCCGAACAAAATAGAGTTACAGAAAATGAAACAAAAACCAAAGGCCATCCACATTAGACTAGCCATGGTTCAGAAACTCGAAAGTCCTACCACAAACCCTATAGCTGTGGGATGTAATCCACTGATCGAGCGACATGTGAAGTAACAAAGGGCGCAAAACTCCAAGATAACACCTGCAAGATTGAATCAACACTCGCACACTCATCACTATTACAGGAACCCCTTATAGGATTTCGTTATTAGCGACATGTCACGAAATGAGAACGATACCACTACTAACTTGCCAGAGTACCAATGAAGTGCAACCAAACATTGCACACTGCTAATATAAAAGTCAGCAGCAGCGCTCCAAAATGACCGCAATGCCCACCCAATGAGGGACAACCAAATGATGTTAGTTGGGTGCACACATAGCGCGCACAACTGTTACTATCTCTATTTGTGGTGCGCAGTCAACATAGCACACCACAGGTTTTGAGAATAAAAAAAGACCCACATGAGGTGTTGGCCGCCGGACGGACACTGGTGAGCCATCGAGTTTTGGTAGATTCTCACCTCCCGACGTGAAACCAATGCAGGGTGCTTCTCGGGGGCTGTCGTCCAGGATATATCCACTTGGGTCACGCCGTGATGCAGCCATGACTATGTCGTAGACACGCATCAGAGAGCTATCTTCTTGCTAGCTAGCTAAATCTCATGCCCTTATGACGTGTGGCTGCAGCCAGCGTGCAGCACCACGCTGGTGTGGCATGACGAACATGAGAGGGCGATGTGATGGATGGTGTGGTTGGCCTCTAATGTGCCGGCGGTGTACGTATTATGTAGAGATCTATTAGTGGCATGCAGGATCCAACATGCACTACTAGTAGTTTGTTCCTTCGAGTGGCATGCCTTCAAGTGCGAATGGCTCTAATATTTCCCTCAGTAGTTGTGCACCACTTTACTCGCAGACGCTGATATGTGAGCTCAGCTTTTTACCCTGGCTCTCTTTTCTTCCCCCTCCCCCCCAAAATATTTTTCCTTCCTTCCCTTCTCACTTCATCTCTTCTTCTCCTCATCCTTCTTCCCCTCCACCCTCTCTCTACATCTCTTTTCACTTCCTTCCTAGCAACTGATCGTGCTTAGAGAAATAGAGATTATTTTGAGTATGTCCAACATACAAACCATCAAGCATGGTGAGGGAGTCTTGGATTAGGGGGTATCCGGACAGCCGGACTATATACTTTGGCTGGACTGTTGGACTATGAAGATACAAGACTCAAGACTTCGTCCCGTGTCCGGATGGGACTCTACTGTGCGTGGAAGACAAGCTTGGCAATGTGGACGTTAGATCTCCTTCTTTGTAACCAACTTTGTGTAACCCTAGCCCCCTTTGGTGTCTATATAAACCGGAGGGTTTAGTCCATAGGACAAGAAGAATCAGAATCATAGGCTAGCTCCTAGGGTTTAGCCTCTACAATGTCGTGGTAGATCAACTCTTGTAATACTCATATCATCAAGATCAATCAAGCAGGAAGTAGGGTATTACCTCCATCGAGAGGGCCCGAACCTGGGTAAAACATCGTGTCCCCTGCCTCCTGTTACCATTAGCCTTAGACGCACAGTTCGGGACCCCCTACCCGAGATCCACCGGTTTTGACACCGACATTGGTGTTTACATTGAGAGTTCCTCTCTGTCGTCACAACAAGGCTCCATGGCTCCTTCAATCATCAACATCAACATGGTCCAGTGTGAGACTTTTCTTCCCAGACAGATCTTCATGTTCGGCGGCTTCACACTGCGGGCCAATTCGCTTGGCCATCTGGAGCAGATTGACAGCTACGCCCCTGGCCATCAGGTCAGGTTCAGAAACTTGAACTACACGGCTGATATCCATGGAGACTTGTTCTTCGACGGATTCAGGCCTACGCCAGGAGCGCCGAACAGTCACGACGAGCACGGCTTAGATCTGATGTCAGATAATATTCAGGATATCGGACCTGCAGTAGCCCCGGAGCTAAACCCGGGGCAGATCGCGTCATTCGAGGACGGGTGGATGGACCCCGCCATGGAGGTCGCATCCTCATCGGCGGTAGGGCCGAACACAGACTCCACCTCCAAGGAAATCTGTGTCACCAGACCCCCCGGACTTGCGTCCGGCTGTAGGTTCCGGACCGTACGCACCCGGGTCCATCGAATCCGATTGGGCTCCGGTAATGGAGTTCACCGCTGCGGATATCTTTCAGCACTCGCCCTTCGGCTACATGCTGAATTCATTAAGGTCTCTCTATTTGTCTGGAGACTCTTGGCCGAACTATGTCCGGATCGAGTAGGAAGCAGGCGACGAGGAAATTCGTTACCCACCCACCACCCACTTCATTGCCACTGTTGATGATTTGACTGACATGATTGACTTCGACCCTGAAGACATCGACGGTGCGGACGACGATGCAGGAGAAGAACAGGAACCACCGCCCACGGGGCGCTGGACAGCCACCTCCTCGTATGATATATATATGGTGGACACTCCCAAAGAAAACAATCGCGATGAGGCAATAGAGGATAACCCCTTAAGGAAGAAATCAAAGCATGGGCGTCATCGGCGCCGCCCTAAGCCCCGCCACAGCAATACCAGCACAGGAGACGAAAACAATCCGGATGGTGTCGAAGATGAATACAATCCCGATCAGCCTGCCTTCGAGCAGGCCGGACAGGAAGACGGGCAGGTTAGCCCAGATGAACAGGCGACGAACAGATACTTGGAGGAGGACAACTACATGCCCCCCTCCGAAGACGAGGTGAGCCTCGGCGACGATGAATTCGGAGTGCCTGAGGATCCCGTAGAGCAGGAGCGCTGAAGGCGCTGACTTATGGCCACTGCAAGAAGCCTGAAAAAGAAGCAGCAGCAGCTCCAAGCTGATCAAGATCTGCTCACAGACAGATGGACTGAGGTCCTGGCAGCCGAGGAATACGGACTCGGGCGCCACACCAAAGGTTACCCAAAGCACAAGTTGCTACCTCAACTGGAGGAGGAGGCCCTAAAGCCCACACTACCAGCACAGGACGAGGCTGACCGGCCACATTGTGGCCAGGATAAAACGGCGTATCAGCCCGAATACCAGCCCGCACCCCCACGCCAATACACTACGGCCCGGGGCAATAGGCAGGACCTGCAAGGCATACTGGAAAACAAAGCAGGACAGCCAAGATAGATCTACGGATCACGGGGGCGCGCCCCAACACATGACGATGATCGTCATGCCGGCGACACTATCAACAAGTCCGGCGGGGAGGAACATAACCGACCAGACTTATTCGAACTGCATAGTAACATACCCCGGCATAGAGGCACCGCACACCCCCTCGGCCTCACTGACGAAGTAATGGATCAAGAATTCCCAGAAGGGTTTAAACCCATAAACATTGAATCATACGATGGCACAACAAACCCCGCGGTATGAATCAAAGATTTCCTTCTCCACATTCACACGGCCCATGGTGACGATCTACATGCCATCAAGTATGTTCCCCTTAAACTCAAAGGACCGGCCCGACACTGGCTGAATAGCCTGCCGGCAAATTCTACCGTCAGTTGGGAAAACCTGGAGGACGCGTTCCTCGACAACTTCCAAGGCACTTACGTGCGACCACCAGATGCTGATGACTTGAGTCACATTACCCAACAGCCCGGAGAGTCAGCCAGGAAATTCTGGACCCGGTTCCTAACTAAAAAGAAACAAATTGTCGACTGTCCGGACGCGAAAGCCTTGGCGGCCTTTAAGCATAATATCCGCGACGAGTGGCTCGCCCGACACCTCGGCCAAGAAAAACCGAAGTCCATGGCGGCCCTCACGACACTCATGACCCGCTTTTGCGCGGGCGAGGACAGCTGGTTGGCTCGCAGTAGCACCACGCCAAGAAACTCCGGCACTTCAGATGTCCGTGACAGTAACGGCAAACCACGGTGCAACAAACATAAGCGTCGGAACAATGGAGACAACACCGAAGACACGGCAGTCAACGCCGGATTCAGTGGCTCGAAATCCGGTCAGCGAAAAAAACCGTTCAGAAGAAACAATCCAGGATTGTCCAGTCTGGACCGCATACTTGATCGCTCGTGCCAAATTCACGGCACCCCTGATAAGCCAGCCAGCCACACTAACAGAGACTATTGGGTGTTCAAACAAGCCGGCAAGATAAATGCCGGAAACAAGGATAAGGGGCTTCACAGCAACCACTACTAGGAAAAGGGCTATAGATAATATGGACATTAATGGCGCACCACACATGTGGTGCGCCACTACTATATACTAATGGTGCACCATGTGTTGGTGCGCCATTAGTGTCCAAATACTAATGGCGCACCACATCCACGGTGCGCCACTGCTAACAATTTTTTTTTATTTTTTTTTTCAAAACTAGTAATGGCGCACTAGGGGATATGTCAGGACCCCGACTCGATGCCACATAGGTCTAGCATGTAACACCTCATATCACTTTGCGGCCTCACGCACGGTATTCCCACGGGTGTCGTCTTACTTTTTCCCGGGACCGTTTGCGCCTTTTGGCACACGTATATGATAGTGTCGCTAGCATCCATATGATAAGGAGCCCGGGCTGACATGGCTAGTCGTAAACCCAAAGTGGCACAGACTTACAGGGACAGGCATCCATGACCCAGCAACGAACGTGTCGGTCATCAGCAAGTGGGTCCGGGCTGTAGCACTGGGCTAGCAGGACTCCGGTAAACCGGGCTGTAGCGGGCTAACAGGACTCCGGTACTCAATGCGTGACATTTCCCCAAAGGGACAGACACAGGAACGAAGAAGGACACATGCCGGCCAGCCTAAGTGTTCCGGAGCAGTAGCAAGCTACCATGGCTCAGTGGTAACACTAGGAGTCATTTCCCGGTAAGAGGGGCTACTAAAGATAAACAACTAGATAGTCAGATCCCACACATACCAAGCATTTCAATCATACACACAATATGCTCGATATGTGCAAATACAACAAGGCATCGCAGCATGACTCTACGACACAAGTACTTTATTTAAGGCTCGGAGAGCCATACATAACATACACATAGTTACGGGTCACACGACCCAGCATTCAAGTCATACAGTCATACAAACCAGCAGCGGAAGTAACTTGTCTGGGTACAGACAACTAGTAAAATAAAAGAGGCTTGGAAAGCCTAGCTATACTACGTGGTCCTTCACAAGCTCAGGATCACCACCTGGGACTTAGCCTACTCATTGATGTCAACGTCTATGAAGAACCCATCAGAAGGGGTTGCAGCGTCTTCTGTAAAAATGTAAATTATAGCAACATGAGTACAAAGGTACTCAGCAAGACTTACATCAGATCCTACATACATGCACATTATCAAGAAGGGTTGGTGGAGTTATTGCAGCAAGCCAGCTTTGACTCTTGGCTAGGCTATCCTACGAGACTCCAACTTGAAATGGTTTTGCGCACACGAGTCCACTACTCACCACTTCAATACACTACCGAGAATCCACCTCCGTCTTCCTACGGAAAAGCCATCCTCGGCACTCACACTTATCTTGAGGCTTTTAGTAGTTTCCATTTACTTGTCTATGAACTGTATAGGCAACCACGCAGTCCGTTACCGCGGACGCGGCTATTAAAATAGATCATGATAACCCTGCAGGGGTGTACTTCTTCATACACGCTCTCACCACTTACCGTCGTTTACACGACATGTACTCGGCAACCTTCAAGCGGAAGCCCAACGTGGGTGTCGGCCACGACCTACCTAATCACCTAAGTCTCTAATCCAGGTTTATCGCCTATCCAGGTTCCATCCGCAGGGAGTCCGGCCGAGGTTTCCCATACGGCCCCGAACGATGTGTACAGGGTTCCCGAGATACCTAACGGGTAGTCGGTACACCGTGCCATGTACCTACCGCATGACAGCCCACCCCTACGGTCAGCGCTGTCCACGGCCTCCAGTAGGCTACAAACACCAGAAACTACTTGCAACTCCTGGATAGAGAACTAGGGTGAATAAGAAGCCGAGAGGGTCCATTGGTTTCGGGCCCAATGTATGGTAGTAGCTGATTCTTAAATCACACATACAGATCTCAGTGCTTAAGGTCGGCTTCAATGAAACAACCCACCATGTACTCCTACATGGCCTCTCATCGATACCTTTACCAAATCGTGTTCACCACACCACCCTCACTACCGACATAATCATTTCACTCTAGCCCATCACCCATATGAACCAGACCTGACACGACTCTAAGCATAGCAGGCATAGCAAGGTAGGGACAACACATACATATGGCTCAAACAACTCCTACACATGCTAGTGGGTTTCATCTAGTTACTGTGGCAATGACAGGTCATGCAGAGGAAATGGGTTCAACTACCGTAGCACATAGCAGTTTGAAACGCGTTGTCTTAATGCAGTAAATGAGAGCAGGAGCGAGAACATGGGATTGTATCGATATGATCAAATGGTTGGTTGCTTGCCTGATGGTTCGATGCACTGATATGGTTCTTCGCTAGGGTAATCACGGTACTCCTCGGAGGCAGAACCTTCCGCAAAGAACACCGATACACAGCCATCACCAAACAATGTGCGACAATATGATGCATGCATGAAACATGGCAATATGAGTGTGTTAGGCTAATGCAACTAAGACCAGAAGGGTTTGAACCAATTTGAACCAAAGATTCAAATTTCAAACTCATACATGGCCCTTTAAAGTGTTTTATCTTGTTCTGCATTAAACATCAAGTTAACTTGTTTAATCATGCATGAAAACAGTACAGATGGATAGATTGGATTTTTCTGATCATTTTTCATATATAACTTGTCTGATTTGGAGTTACAGATTAAAAGTTATGAATTTTTGAAGTTTAAACTATATTCTGGAATTTCCTATATTAGAATAAATCCAGAAATTAATTTATTGCGTCAGCCATGCGTCAGGATGACGTCAGGGTCAACGGAGACGTCCAGGTCAAACCTGACTGTGGGTCCAGGGTGTCAGGGTAATTAGTTTAGTTAAAGTTTAATTAAAACTAACCCTATTTAGTTAACAGGGCTGGGCCCCACCTCTCATTGACTCATCGGGGTCAACCAGGGCCCACCCGCGGTCAAAGCCAGGTCGGCTGCACCGGCGTTTAGCCGCCGGCGAGCCCGACGCGGCGGCGGAAGTGGTTTTTGCCGTTCCGGCAACCAAACGAGTCGCGGAGGCCATCGGAGTGGAGCTGAGGACGAGCTGCAACTCTTGGTGGAGTCCGTTGGGGTCGGGGTGGCCGGAGTTGGTGCCGGCGACGACTTTGGCAGCCACCGGAGTTCGGCCGAGGGCGAACTTGATGCTAGAGGGGTCGGTGAGGTGCGGGGAGTAGCTGGTTAGGTGCTATGTGATGTGGTGAGCATGATGGACACCAAGTTGTGGCCGGAGGGTGACCGGGAGCACGTCGGCGACGAGCTCCGCGGCGGTGGGTGCGGTTGAGCTTCGGGAGGTCACTACACAGCTCGGGAGCAAGAAAAGAAGGGAGGGGAAGATGGTTAAGCTCACGGGGAGTTCGACGAAGCACTTGGTGCGGCCGGGGACGGGCCGGAGCGACGACGGTGTTGAAGGGGATCTCTGGCGACGGCGGTTCGGTCGAGGTCGATGCGGTGGGCTCGGGCCTTGCGAGCGCTCGGGGCTCGGCTTGCTCGAAGGAGAGGAGGGTGGCGGAGCTCCTCGACACGGCGGCACGACGTGGGGTTGACGGAGGGCGTGGCTATGGCGAGGGGGTGGCGGCGATGGTGTCGGCCATGGCGGGGGAACGCGAGAGAGAGGAGTTGGGGAAGAATGGAGGTGTCCTGGGGGTTCACCGCTCGACATGGAGTTCATCCATCCAGCAACCAGGCGAGGAGGTGAAGCAAGGCGACGGCGAGCTGCGTGGCGCATGCTACGGCCACCGTCGGGCACCTGCCTGCCTGCCTGGCCGGCAAGCAGCTCGCTGGCGCGGCGCTGGGCTGGGCCGGCAGGTGGGCCGGGTGCTGGGCGCCAGGTAAGTTTCTGTTATTTCTCCTTTTCTATTTTTTTAATTCCTCTGCAACTTTGTTGAATTATTAAAAATACTTAGGCAACTCCTAAAATCACCAAACTACTCCTGGTCCATAGTTGGATTATTTCCAACATGAAACATTTTAGTTTGGAGATATTTGAGCATTTGAAATATTTTATATAATTTTAAATGCCCAAATTCAAATATCTATGATTTAATTCAAAGACCCTAAGATGACCTAGGAAAATGTGCACCACTTTTGGCAGAGGTTCTGAACCAAGACAAAAATGATGGGCATTTTAGAAGGGCATTTCAGGTTCATTGAAAAAGTTTTTAGTAAACCCTAGTTGGTTTCAGAGGGGGCTGGGGGTTCTGTCATCCCCATTTCAGGTTTTTGATGAAAGAATAGACATGATGCAACACTCTAATGCATGAACTAGCTAGGGTGTGACAACTCACCCCCACTCAAAATAATCTCGTCCCGAGATATGGGTTCCTCCGGAAAGAAGGCGGGATACTCGAGTCGAAGACGATCCTCCCTTTCCCAAGTTGCTTCATCCTCAGAATGGTGCGACCATTGAACTTTGAGAAACTTGATATTATGACGTCGAGTGGTACGCTCGGCCTGATCGAGGATACGAATGGGGTACTCTCGATACGTGAGATTATCTTGGAGATCAAGCGTTTCGTGGTCCACTCCATGGATAGGATCCGAGAAGCAACGCCTGAGTTGAGAAACGTGGAAGACATCGTGGACTCTGGAGAGATGCGGAGGTAGTTCCAACTGGTAGGCAACTTCTCCTTGTTTAGCGAGAATACGAAAAGGTCCAATGTAACGGGGAGCCAATTTGCCTTTGATATCGAAACGATGGGTTCCCTTCAGAGGAGTAACCCGAAGGTAAGCCTTCTCGTCAACCTCGAAAGTCATAGCCTTATGTTTTCGGTCATATTGACTCTTTTGACGAGATTGGGCTATTTTCAACTTTTCACGAACGATGCGAACTTGCTCTTCTGCTTCCTGGATCATATCCGGGCCAAAGAATTGTCTTTCCCCGGTTTCTGACCAATTAAGGGGTGTTCAACACCATCGTCCATAGAGAACTTCAAAAGGGGCTTTACCCAAGCTAGATTGATAGCTGTTGTTGTAAGCAAATTCGGCAAATGGAAGGCATTTCTCCCATTCCATTCCGAATGAGATAACAGAGTCTCGAAGCATGTCTTCTAGGATCTGGTTGACGCGTTCTACTTGACCACTTGATTGAGGGTGAAAAGCGGTGCTAAAGGAAAGGCGGGTTCCCATAGCATTTTGGAAACTTTCCCAAAATCGAGAGGTGAAGAGACTTCCTCGATCCGAGTTAATTTACAAAGGAACACCATGGAGAGACACTATTCGGGAGATGTACAAGTCTGCTAACTGACTAGCAGTTATACTCTCACGAACAGGTAAGAAATGGGCTACCTTGGAAAGACGATCGACCACGACGAAGATAGCATTATTCCCTCTCTTGGTCCTGGGAAAACCCGTAATGAAATCCATAGCAATTTTATCCCATTTCCATTCAGGAATAGCTAGGGGTTGAAGGGTGCCAGTAGGCCGTTGATGCTCTGCTTTTACACGACGGCAGACGTCGCAGTTAGCAATATACTGAGCAATTTCTCTCTTCATCCTAGTCCACCAGAACCTCTGGCGTAGATCCTGATACATCTTAGTGCTACCGGGATGAATGGTGAGAGGAGATTCATGAGCTTCCTTTAGGATCAATCGCCTTAGGTTTCGCACCTTGGGAACCACTAGCCGATTCCCAAAGTATACGACCCCTTGATCATCAATGGAGAAACAACTCGCAACTCCTTTCTTGATGTTTCTCTTGATGCGGGAAATTCCCAGATCTACCTTCTGTGCTTTGATGATCTGATCCATAAGAGTAGGTTTCGCCACCATGGTGGAAAGGAATCCTTGAGGAACAATGTGAAGGTTAAGCTTCCGAAATTCCTCATGGAGAAGTGGTTGACTTTGTTGTAACATCAGGTTGTTACAATAGGATTTACGACTTAGCGCATCAGCCATGACGTTGGCTTTCCCTGGGGTGTAAGTTATTCCTAAGTCGAAATCTGTGATCAACTCGACCCAACGTCTTTGCCTGAGATTCAATTCCGGTTGGGTGAAGATGTACTTCAGACTTTGATGATCAGTGAATATCTCGCAACGATTACCGAGGAGGTAATGTGGCCAAGTTTTAAGTGCATAGACTACAGCTGCAAGCTCTAGATCATGAGTAGGATAATTCTCCTCATGTGGGTGCAATTGCCGTGAAGCGTAAGCAATTACGTGTCGATATTGCATGAGAATACAGCCTAGTCCTTGTCGCGAGGCGTCGCAGTAGATAACAAAGTCCTTAGAGAAATCTGGCGGTACCAGTACGGGAGCAGAAGTCAGGCGTCTTTTCAGTTCCTGAAAGCTGTGCTCACATTGTGGAGTCCATTCGAACTTTTTATCTTTCTTGAGGAGTTCGGTTAGAGGTATTGCAACTTTGGAGAAATTTTCGACAAAGCGACGGTAATAGCTCGCTAAGCCCAGAAAACTCCGAACTTGCTTGACTGATTCAGGTGGAGTCCAATTAAGGATGGCTTGAACTCGCTCAGGGTTAACAGCAATACCTTTACCAGATACTACATGACCCAGATAGGTCACTTCTGACAACCAAAATTCACATTTAGAAAATTTGGCATAAAGACGATGCTCTCGAAGTTTCTTCAACACTAGCCTTAGATGTTCGGCATGTTCTTCCTCGTTCTTGGAGTAGATGAGTATATCATCGAGGTAAACCACGACGAATTTATCCAAATACTCCATGAAGATTGAGTTCATTAACCGAGAAAACGTGGCTGGAACGTTGGTTAAACCGAAAGACATGACGGTGTACTCGTATTGGCCATATCGAGTAACAAAGGCCGTTTTAGGAATGTCCCCGTTCCTGATTTTGATTTGATGGTAGCCCAACCTCAAATCCATTTTGGAGAAGACTGAGGATCCAGCGAGCTGATCATACAGGTCGTTGATCCTGGGGAGCGGATATTTTTTCTTGATTGTGACCAAATTGACAGGTCGATAATCTACAACCATCCGGTCCGTACCATCCTTCTTCTTGACGAAGAGGACGGGGCAAGCCCACGGAGATGAACTAGGTCGGATGAAACCCTTTTTCAAGGACTCATCGAGTTGTTTCTTAAGCTCGGCTAGTTCTAGTGGTGCCATCTTATAGGGTCTTCTAGCAATCGGGACGGTTCCTGGAATGAGGTCTATTACGAACTCAACATCCCTGTCAGGTGGAACACCTGGAAATTCCTCTGGGATGACATCCGGGAAGTCACGGACTACCGGGACGTCCTCAAGGTCTGGCAAAGGGCTGGCGTTAAGAGAATATAACTGTCGCTTGGCTATTCGGGTCAAGACATTGCCTATCTTCCCCGAAGGATGGGTGAGTTGAACAGTCCTAGAAAAGCAATCAATTTTGGCATGATGGGCTGACATCCAGTCCATACCCAAGAAGATATTAATATCTGAAGATTTGAGAGCTATCAAAGATGCAAGGAAAACAAGTCTGTCGACTTGGATTTCATTTCCATGACTTACCCTGGAGGTTTGCCATCTAGAACCGGGAGTGGAAATTTCCATGGTAGAAGGCATGTCACAGAATGCGGTGTTATGCAAGCGAGCATAGTTCTCGGATATAAATGAATGAGATGCTCCTGTATCGAAAAGAACAGATGCCGGGTGGCAATTAACAAGGAGCATACCGAGAACGACGTTGGGATCCTCTTGAGCTTCTTCGGCAAAGATACCGTTGACATGGCCACGTGCAGCGGTGGCCGGCTTGGCGTAGAACACTTTCCCTGTCGGCTTGCCACGGCCAACAGCTTTAGCAGATTGGTTGGGGTTGGTCTGGGGACACTCGCGCATATAGTGGCCAGATTCCCCACACTTAAAGCAAGTCACGGAACTGGTGCGTGGAGGAGCATTGTTGGTTGGACCACCATAGGGCTTGGCTGGTGCAAACTATTGAACGGGGCGAGGCGCCTGGAAGGATGGCCTCGGTGTGAACCTGGGTGGCAGGCCAGTGTTAGGCACCCACACGCGGCGCTTCTGAGGACCAGCACCGGATGAGGAACCCACGTTACGGCCATGCTTGCGTGTTGCGTCATAATCAGTCTGACCAGTCTCAGCACTGATGGCCTTGTTAACAAGCTTCTGAAAAGATGTGCACTCATGCAGACGGAGGTCGCGGCGAAGCTCAGGACTAAGTCCCTTACGGAACCTTGCTTGCTTCTTGGCATCAGTAGAAACTTCCTCAGTTGCATATCGTGCAAGGTTACCGAACTCCCTGCTGTAAGCATCCACAGAGAGTCGGCCTTGAGTGAAACTACAAAATTCCTCACGTTTACGGTCCATGAGACCCTCCGGAATGTGATGTTCACGGAAAGCCTCGCTGAATTCAGCCCAAGTAGTGACATGGTCCGCTGGGCGCATAGCTCCATAATTCTCCCACCATAGACTGGCGGGGCCTTCAAGATGATATGCAGCAAAGGTGACCTTGTCATCCTCAGCTACTAGTGCAGAACGCAGTTTGTGAGAAATACTGCGAAGCTAGTCATCAGCGTCGAGAGGCTCGACGGAGTGGTGGAACGTGGGTGGATGTAACTTGATGAAATCACTGAGTGACACCAAGTTAGTCCTCTGATGGTGTGCTGTGTTCTGTTCAATACGCTCCAACCAACGGTTGGTCTCCCGCTTGTTTCTCTCGGCTTCCAGCATAACTTCGGCTAGGGAAGGAGGGTGAGGCGGGTTTGCATTCCCGACTTCACTGCCTTCGGCCTGCTCTTGGGAAACAGGGTTATTGCGCGTGTTGACCATCCTAGGTAAACAAGACAATGATTTAGTCAGAATAATAAGATTCCGACATAGAATACAGAATGTAAGGAATAACTCGGAATGCAAGATGATCATCTGTATGACATGGTAGATACAGAAACTGCTCCTTTTATTCCATCGTCATACACACCATACAAGGTTTAGTACAAGACCAAACAAGGTACTATTACGGTGAAAAGAAGATTACATCACATCGGAGGCACTCCGAGCTCCTATACATTATTTTTCTACACCTCCGGAAGGCGGTACAAACTAGGTCATATCCCACGAGTCACGTAGGACGATAGACGACACAGCTAGTATGAACTAGTGATCTACCACTAACTCAAACCGATCCGTAGTAGTCCTCATAGAAGTCACCTCCATAGCCGGGAAGCTCAACATGATCATCCGGGAACAGACGATCTCGCGGAGCTTGTGGACCATAGGGGCTAGGATGAGGTCTTGGACCAACAGACGGTGGCCTGCGGGGACCACGAGGTGGGGTGATGCCTCCTACATCACGCCAACCCATCACGTCTGGCAGAGCAGATCTCACAGGATAGAGATCGCGCATATCCGAATATCCAGCTTGCACAGCCGGTGCAAACCGAGTCAAGGTGGCCCAATGGTCAGCACGGGTATTGAAAAGCTCTAGCCTCAAGGCCCGATTTTCACGGTCCTTATCCTCGAGCATCTCAGCAGTGGTGTGAGTCCGTGAATCCTCCTGAGTGGGGTCAGCATAGATAGCCTGGAGATACCCTTGTGCTCCCGGAAGTGACGCTGGCATATACCGGAAATCAGAGTCCCGAAATAGGCCAGTCCTGACTCGCATGATGGTCATCATAGAGTAGGCGGCATCCTGCACATCCATCTCAATAGTAACCCCGAGTCCATAGGAGCAGTGAAGGGGCTCGGTGGATCCAGGATAAGATGGAAATATCCTGATAGTGCAGAGATACTGGCTTTGATTAAAGTCTCGAAATTGCTCTTCGCCCGTGTACTCAGGATACCAACGGTATCCAGCCTCAGTCATTACCCTGACCAACATGGCAGTATGGCCGGGTACATCTAGGCATCGAGTCAGGCGAACCACTTGATTGAGGTCGCGAGTGGCCATCTGAAAGCACAACCATAATGCAAAGGCATTAGAATTTCTAGCAAAATTTCGACAGCATAACAGCGGTAAATGCTCAAAAAGGATTTTGAGACATTTGACAAAGGATTTCATACACACTCAACAACATCATATCAAAGTTCTGGGTCCATCCTAGCAACATAATGTGGTAGTAGAACTGAACTAGGCTTGTATCCATCAACCTATAAGGTACTACTGATTAGTAACACGTGAACCTGATAGAGAGAAAAGATCCTAATTCCTTAACCCCCGGTGGAAGAATAGACTGACTCAGATCAGAATGTCATAAGATAAAGGAGTAAAAAGAGCCTTACGTTCCAACCCACAAACAATTCCCCTACATATAACTAAAGAATTTCTAGACTCAACATCGACCAGTTTGGCTTGGAGAACCTACAGGCAGTCCGGCTCTGATACCAACGCTGTCAGGACCCCGACTCGATGCCACATAGGTCTAGCATGTAACACCTCATATCACTTTGCGGCCTCACGCACGGTATTCCCACGGGTGTCGTCTTACTTTTGCCCGGGACCGTTTGCGCCTTTTGGCACACGTATATGATAGTGTTGCTAGCATCCATATGATAAGGAGCCCGGGCTGACATGGCTAGTCGTAAACCCAAAGTGGCACAGACTTACAGGGACAGGCATCCATGACCCAGCAACGAACGTGTCGGCCATCAGCAAGTGGGTCCGGGCTATAGCATTGGGCTAGCAGGACTCCGGTAAACCGGGCTGTAGCGGGCTAACAGGACTCCGGTACTCAATGCGTGACATTTCCCCGAAGGGACAGACACAGGAACGAAGAAGGACACATGCCGGCCAGCCTAAGTGTTCCGGAGCAGTAGCAAGCTACCATGGCTCAGTGGTAACATTAGGAGACATTTCCCGGTAAGAGAGGCTACTAAAGATAAACAACTAGATAGTCAGATCCCACACATACCAAGCATTTCAATCATACACACAATATGCTCGATATGTGCAAATACAACAAGGCATCACAGCATGACTCTACGACACAAGTACTTTATTTAAGGCTCAGAGAGCCGTACATAACATACACATAGTTACGGGTCACACGACCCAACATTCAAGTCATACAGTCATACAAACCAGCAGCGGAAGTAACTTGTCTGGGTACAGACAACTAGTAAAATAAAAGAGGCTTGGAAAGCCTAGCTATACTACGTGGTCCTTCACAAGCTCAGGATCACCACCTGGGACTTAGCCTACTCATTGATGTCAACGTCTACGAAGAACCCATCAGAAGGGGTTGCAGCGTCTTCTGTAAAAATGTAAATTATAGCAACATGAGTACAAAGGTACTCAGCAAGACTTACATCAGATCCTACATACATGCACATTATCAAGAAGGGTTGGTGGAGTTATTGCAGCAAGCCAGCTTTGACTCTTGGCTAGGCTATCCTACGAGACTCCAACTTGAAATGGTTTTGCGCACACGAGTCCACTACTCACCACTTCAATACACTACCGAGGATCCACCTCCGTCTTCCTACGGAAAAGCCATCCTCGGCACTCACACTTATCTTGAGGCTTTTAGTAGTTTCCATTTACTGTTCTATGAACTGTATAGGCAACCAAGCAGTCCGTTACCGCGGACGCGGCTATTCGAATAGATCATGATAACCCTGCAGTGGTGTACTTCTTCATACACGCTCTCACCACTTACCGTCGTTTACACGACATGTACTCGGCAAGCTTCAAGCGGAAGCCCAACGTGGGTGTCGGCCACGACCTACCTAATCACCTAAGTCTCTAATCCAGGTTTATCGCCTATCCAGGTTCCATCCGCAGGGAGTCCGGCCGAGGTTTCCCATACGGCCCCGAACGATGTGTACAGGGTTCCCGAGATACCTAACGGGTAGTCGGTACACCGTGCCACGTACCTACCGCATGACAGCCCACCCCTACGGTCAGCGCTGTCCACGGCCTCCAGTAGGCTACAAACACCAGAAACTACTTGCAACTCCTGGATAGAGAACTAGGGTGAATAAGAAGCCGAGAGGGTCCATTGGTTTCGGGCCCAATGTATGGTAGTAGCTTATTCTTAAATCACACATACAGATCTCAGTGCTTAAGGTCGGCTTCAATGAAACAACCCACCATGTACTCCTACATGGCCTCTCATCGATACCTTTACCAAATCGTGTTCACCACACCACCCTCACTACCAACATAATCATTTCACTCTAGCCCATCACCCATATGAACCAGACCTGACACGACTCTAAGCATAGCAGGCATAGCAAGGTAGGGACAACACATACATATGGCTCAAACAACTCCTACACATGCTAGTGGGTTTCATCTAGTTACGGTGGCAATGACAGGTCATGCAGAGGAAATGGGTTCAACTACCGTAGCACATAGCAGTTTGAAACGCGTTGTCTTAATGAAGTAAATGAGAGCAGGAGCGAGAACATGGGATTGTATCGATATGATCAAATGGTTGGTTGCTTGCCTGATGGTTCGATGCACTGATATGGTTCTTCGCTAGGGTAATCACGGTACTCCTCGGAGGCAGAACCTTCCGCAAAGAACACCGATACACAGCCATCACCAAACAATGTGCGACAATATGATGCATGCATGAAACATGGCAATATGAGTGTGTTGGGCTAATGCAACTAAGACCAGAAGGGTTTGAACCAATTTGAACCAAAGATTCAAATTTCAAACTCATACATGGCCCTTTAAAGTGTTTTATCTTGTTCTGCATTAAACATCAAGTTAACTTGTTTAATCATGCATGAAAACAGTACAGATGGATAGATTGGATTTTTTTTGATCATTTTTCATATATAACTTGTCTGATTTGGAGTTACAGATTAAAAGTTATGAATTTTTGAAGTTTAAACTATATTCTGGAATTTCCTATATTAGAATAAATCCAGAAATTAATTTATTGCGTCAGCCATGCGTCAGGATGACATCAGGGTCAACGGAGACGTCCAGGTCAAACCTGACTGTGGGTCCAGGGTGTCAGGGTAATTAGTTTAGTTAAAGTTTAATTAAAACTAACCCTATTTAGTTAACAGGGCTGGGCCCCACCTGTCATTGACTCATCGGGGTCAACCAGGGCCCACCCGCGGTCAAAGCAAGGTCGGCTGCACCGGCGTTTAGCCGCCGGCGAGCCCGACGCGGCGGCGGAAGTGGTTTTTGCCGTTCCGGCAACCAAACGAGTCGCGGAGGCCATCGGAGTGGAGCTGAGGACGAGCCGCAGCTCTTGGTGGAGTCCGTTGGGGTCGGGGTGGCCGGAGTTGGTGCCGGCGACGACTTTGGCGGCCACCGGAGTTCGGCCGAGGGCAAACTTGATGCTAGAGGGGTCGGTGAGGTGCGGGGAGTACCTGGTTAGGTGCTATGTGACGTGGTGAGCATGATGGACACCAAGTTGTGGCCGGAGGGTGACCGGGAGCACGTCGGCGACGAGCTCCGTGGCGGTGGGTGCGGTTGAGCTTTGGGAGGTCACTACACAGCTCGGGAGCAAGAAAAGAAGGGAGGGGAAGATGGTTAAGCTCACGGGGAGTTCGACGAAGCACTTGGTGCGGCCGGGGACGGGCCGGAGCGACGACGGCGTTGAAGGGGATCTCCGGCGACGGCGGTTCGGTCGAGGTCGATGCGGTGGGCTCGGGCCTTGCGAGCGCTCGGGGCTCGGCTTGCTCGAAGGAGAGGAGGGTGGCGGAGCTCCTGGACACGGCGGCACGACGTGGGGTTGACGGAGGGCGTGGCTACGGCGAGGGGGTGGCGGCGATGGCGTCGGCCATGGCGGGGGAACACGAGAGAGAGGAGTTGGGGAAGAATGGAGGTGTCCTAGGGGTTCACGGCTCGACGTGGAGTTCATCCATCCAGCAACCAGGCGAGGAGGTGAAGCAAGGCGACGGCCAGCTGCGTGGCGCATGCTACGGCTGCCGTCGGGCACCTGCCTGCCTGCCTGGCCGGCAAGCAGCTCGCTGGCGCGGCGCTGGGCTGGGCCGGCAGGTGGGCCGGGTGCTGGGCGCCAGGTAAGTTTCTGTTATTTCTCCTTTTCTATTTTTTTAATTCCTCTGCAACTTTGTTGAATTATTAAAAATACTTAGGCAACTCCTAAAATCACCAAACTACTCCTGGTCCATAGTTGGATTATTTCCAACATGAAACATTTTAGTTTGGAGATATTTGAGCATTTGAAATATTTTATATAATTTTAAATGCCCAAATTCAAATATCTATGATTTAATTCAAAGACCCTAAGATGACCTAGGAAAATGTGCACCACTTTTGGCAGAGGTTCTGAACCAAGACAAAAATGATGGGCATTTTAGAAGGGCATTTCAGGTTCAGTGAAAAAGTTTTTAGTAAACCCTAGTTGGTTTCAGAGGGGGCTGGGGGTTCTGTCATCCCCATTTCAGGTTTCTGATGAAAGAATAGACATGATGCAACACTCTAATGCATGAACTAGCTAGGGTGTGACAGGATATTGCGCCATTACTAGTTAAACTAGTAATGGCGCACCACACCCTCGGTGCGCCACTACTAATCTTTTTTCAAAAAAAAATTATCTTTTTTTCAAAACTAGCAATGGCGCACCGTGTGTGTGGTGCGCCATTACTAGTTTAACTAGTAATGGCGCACCTTGACAAAAAATCCACCGAATGCAGCCCCCCTGGACGGCCTTTTCAGTTTAAAAAAAAATAAACGAAAATGATGGAAATGTCAAAAAAATAAAAGACAATAAGTTTTCCATGTGATATGTGGTCTGCTTGTTGGGAAAATTTACAAATATGAATTTTGACTTTATTTGCAAAATCTCTCTGGAATTTTTAAAATGGACATAACTTTTGCATACGAACTCGGATTAAAAAGTTTTTATATGAAAAATCACCTACTCGACAAGTTACATCCGTATTGAACCGGGGGAACCCCGTTCAAGATTTTCAGAATCCCCAAAAACCTAACAAAAAAAAGACACGAGGCTTTTAAGATCTAGAGAGGGAAAAATGGAAAAAAAATTCAAACTTACTAGTGGCGCACCATTTGCTAGGTGCGCCACTAGTAACAGAAAAAAAAAATTGGTTTCGAATTTTTTTTGGGAATTTTTTTCAAAAAATGATACGTAATATGACCGGGAAGTTTGAAATATTTTTCAAAATTTCATCATACTCATGAACATGAACAAAGTCCTAAACATCAACAAGGTTTAATAGGATTGATATGATAGATATATCAACCAGTGCCTGTTAAGTGAGGTGGTGCTGCGGTTGGATAGAACTGCAAAGTTAAGCGTGCTCGGGCTGGAGTAGTGTGAGGATGGGTGACCTTCCGAGAAGTTTGACCACTTAGTGCGATTTGACTTGAGATTAAGCATATTGACCCGAGATTAAGCCATAGTGACCCGAGATTAAGATAAAAATGAAAAAAATTGAAAAACAAAATTTGAAAAAAAAATCTGGAAAAAATTTGAAAAAAAATTGTTAGTAATGACGGACTTCTATGTGGTGCGCCATTACTTAGTCAGATAGTAATGGCGCACCATGTGATATACTAATGGCACACTCCCTGGTGCGCCATTAGTATCTGGTATACTAATGGCGCACCAGGGGTGCGCCATTAGTATTAAATTCTAATGGCGTGATGCTAGTGGCGCACCTGTAGTGCGCCATTAGTAGCCAAAACAGGTGCGCCACTAGCAGGCCTTTTCCTAGTAGTGGACGATGACGAGGAGCCCTAGTGTCCGAACCTGTCCGATCACTTTTGATCGTAGGGACCACCCTACCAGCATCCGTCACAGCGGTTCAGCCACATTGGTCCTTGACCCAATCATCGACGGATTCCACCTCACGCGAGTCCTTATGGATGGTGGAAGTAGCCTGAACCTGCTTTATCAGGACACAGTGTGCAAAATGGGCATCGATCCTTCAAGGATCAAGCCCACCAAAACCACCTTTAAAGTGTAATTCCAGGAGTAGAGGCCCGTTGTACGGGCTCCATAACACTGGAAGTGGTCTTCGGATCCCCGGAAAACTTCCGAATCGAGGAGTTAATCTTTGATATCGTCCCTTTCCGTAGTGGCTATCATGCACCGCTTGGACGAACCGCATTTGCTCGATTCAATGTGGTACCACACTATGCATACCTCAAGCTCAAGATGCCAGGACCTCGCGGGGTTATAACAGTCAATGGAAACACAGACCGCTCTCTCCGTACAGAAGAGCACACTGCAGCCCTCCCGGTAGAAGTACATAGAAGCCTTCTCTGGCAGACCGCCAATTTGGCGACACCGTCAAGCGAGTCCGGAGTACTCTGCAACAGGATCGCCAGGCACGCCAAGAGCACGACTAGCAGTCCGGCCTCCGCCCTAGCCCCATTCAGGCAGCATTTGTGCTGCGCGTACACAATTACGCAGTCAAAATACCATGGGCATAGGCGGAGGCGCAACGGTGATGCTGTCCATAGTGCGGTTCAACCGCCACAAGACCCGCATACTTTAATAACCTTCTTTCTCTTTCAGGACCCTACTTTCGGGCAGCCCCTTCAGAGAACCGGATCATCGGACTTATCACAGGATGGAAAACCAATGAGGCAAAAGGCTTTGCGCACAAAGGGAATACCTAGGTGGTATCTGTCAATGATCATTATACCTGTTTTACGTACCCGCATGTGGCCCGCACTTGGATAGGACATGTCAAATAATCCTATTAACATAGTAATTGTACACATATGCTTGGACGTATTATTTAACAATGGGAAATAATATATAGCGTCAGCTTGTTATTCCTATATTCACATTTTCCCTAAAAATGTTTAATGAATATTGAATCCATATACTTTGGTACGTTTAGTTTGCCAGGGGCTTCTTGTGGTGCCCCATAATACGGCAAGATAAGTCCAAACACTTTTGATAGTGCGGCACCCTGAACTTATAGCATTATATGCATCAGCTCCGAATCATGTCTTGGGTCAATAGTTGGGTTTGCTCAGCTCCCTTGTTTTGGTACCTTACGTTCCGTTATATCGGCTAAGGTAGCGCAGGGAGAACTACTGCGATTGTGTCCCGGTTCTTCCGGACAAGCACCTCAATAGAGAAAGCCAAAAACTGACTGTCATGATGCGGCGAGAGCTGGTCGCTGTTCGAGAGGTCTTGAATCCTTAAAGATTTTTTTTGCTTCAGGCGAGGAATTGGCCTTGTCCGATGTAGGCGTGTATAGCGCCCCAATTCGGCTTTTCGAATTCTAGGGGCTTCACCGAAATTTAAAATTGTAGACTTCTATGGCTAAGTGAGAGTTATAAAGCTGCATAGTCTGATTGCCTTGTTCGCTGCGCCAAACACCTCCTTAAAGGACCAAAAATTTGGATACAGAGTGTTTGGGTTTTCCACAAACACCCCAGTACTAGTTACGTGGGGGCGGAAGCCGACGACTGGCCTACTTTTAGAATTTTATAAATAGCCGCACGGAAGGTAATATTTTAAATCAGCAAAGCATCATATAGAGCAAACAAATTCATTTTCATATTACAAAGACGACATGGGTACATTCACTCAAAGATTATGTCCTTGGTACATTCATCGGCCACGAGACGAGTGCCTTTCATAATGCCATCATAATATTTCTCGGGGTAGTGATGCGCCTTGCCCTCCGGCGGTCCATCCTTCACCAGCTTCTCTGCATCCAGCTTGGCCCAATGCATCTTCGCACGGGCAAAGGCCCGGCGGGCACCCTCAATACAAATGGATTGCTTGATAACTTCAAGTCGCGGACAGGCATTTACCATCCGCTTTATAAGGCCGAAGTAGCTGTCGGGAAGGGGCTCACCAGGCCACATCCGAACTATGAAGTCCTTCATGGCCACTTCAGCCGCCCTGTGGAGTTCAACTAATTGCTTCAGTTGGTCACTCAGAGGCATTGGGTGTTCGGCTCTAGTATACTGGGACCAGAACAGCTTCTCCATCGAGCTCCCCTCTTCAGCACGATAGAACTCCGTCCATTCTGATATGCTGCATGGCAGATCTGTGAATGCCCCTAGAGAGCTCCGAATTCGGGTAAGTAAAAGAAATGTCTCCTCCATATGCTTGCTTTGCATAATGAATGCCTTACCCGCTGCTATCTTCTTGGCCGCCTGGATTTCCTGTTGTACCTTTTGGGCTTCGGCCTTGGGGTCTTTCTCGCTCTCAAGGGCCTTTGCAAGCTCAGACTCTTGTGTCTTGAAGTCACGCTCCAAGGACTCAAACTTCTTGCCGAGCTCCTGGAGCTCTTGCTGTACCTCGCCCACCCTAGCATCTTGCTTTTCATGCTCAATACGCTCTGTGCCGCATTGTCTTCGGCCCCGGATAACGCTTTCTTCAGGGCCGCCCCTTCGGTCCTGGCCCCTATTAAAAAAACATGACACTTTTTGTTAGCGTCACCAATTTTTTCTCCTATATATGACACATGGACGGGGCATCACTCACCTTTGTTCTCTTCGAGCTGCCTCTTCGTGAGGCTGACCTCCTCTTCGGCTTGCTTCAGGTCCCGTTCGAGTCCGGCGACCTCTGCTGTGCGGGCAATAGCGGCAAGCAGCACCGCTTGCTTATTCACATAGACACATACTGTTAGATTCTTGCGGTTTAAAGTTGACCCTCCGTTTGGCTTTTATTTCCGAACACCAAACAGAGTATCAGGGGCTACTGTCTATTGGGTGATAACTTCTCACACTTTTGATTACTTACCTCAAAGCCTGTTAGGAGGCTCGTGCAGGCTTCGGTCAATCCGCTTTTGGCAGACTGAACCTTTTCAATCACTGGAGGCGCCACGAAGCACTTCCAGCAGACTATCCAACGCATTCGGTGCGATGGAGGTCATCGGCACGGCCGGCTTGCCCTCCCTAGCGAGGGGCTGCCTACCCGAATCCGGAACCTTTGGAGGTTCCGGTGCAGTGTCCGGCTGGGAGCCCAACTTGTTGCAGCTCTCGTCAACATATTCTGTGGGGAATTTACCCCCCATGTGCCCGGCATCTGGAATTTTTCCTTGGGGCATCTCCAGAACTGCCTCCCCCTGCTCCGGTACCCTTTAGGATAACACCTCCGTGTCATCCGCAGGCCGAGGGGAGGTGGCCGTCGGGAACGAATTCATTGCTGAATCACTCAGAGACCCATCTGAAGAGGATACCTAGGGATGGGACCTGGCCGGACTGCATATGCGCGTTCGGCGTTATAGCAAACTATGAATCTGCCTCGCCGTCCTCGGATGACGAGTCTATTACGACCTTGCGCCAAAGACCTTTCCTGGTCCCCGTGGCCGCCTTCTTAGACCCTTCGGCCTCCCCGGATGGGGCGGCCCTCTTCTTTTTCTCCTCCCCTTCATGGGAGGAGCGCACCTCATCGCCTTCGGACGAGGCGTCCGGTGCGACCTTGCACCGGAGACCCTTCCTGGTCCCCGTGGCCTTCTTTTCGGCCTTCTTTTCCGGCGCTTTGTAACGCGCTAGAACTAGCATCTCCGTCAGGAGTGCGGTTGCTGGATCTTCCAGCAGCGGAGCCGGACAGCCGATCCGCTCCACCGTCACCATGTAATCCTGATGAGATAAACATGGTGACTTAAAATCCTCCCACGAATTTTTCTGGGAAAGGTATATCTAGTGATGATCAGAAAACTTACCGGACTAGCGAGCCGCGTGGCGCAGAGTCCGCCGTCCTCGGATGTGGGAGGAGGTACTTTGGTGGCCTTGAACAGCACCTTCCAAACGTCCTTATGCGTCGTACCAAAAGCTCTTGCAGCGTCTGGTGTTCGGCCGGATCGAACTCCCACATATTGAATGCCCGTCTTTGGCACGGAAGGATTCGGCGGGAGAGCATAACCTAGACCATGTTGACAAGCTTGATCTTCTTGTCCATCATATTTTTAATGTAGTTCTGAAGTCCTATCAGCTCTGCAGGTTCGCCCCAGGCCAGACCCTTCTTTTCCCAGGAGGTGAGCCGCGTGGGGATTCCGGATCAGAATTCGGGGGCCGCCACCCAGTTGGCGTCGCGTGGCTCGGTGATGTAGAACCACCCCGATTGCCACCCTTTCACGGTCTCCACAGAGGAGTCATCAAGCCAGGTAACATTGGGCATCCTGCCCACCATGGCGCCGGCACACTCCGCTTGCTGGCCGCTCACAATCTTCGGCTTCACACAGAAGATTCGTAGCCACAGGCCAAAGTGGGGCTTGATGCGGAGGAAGGCCTCGCACATGACAATAAACGCCGAGATGTTGAGGATGAAATTTGGGGCTAGATCGTGGAAATCCAGCCCATAGTAACACATGGGCCCGCAAACAAAGGGATGAAGTGGAAATCCTAGTCCACGGACGAAATGAGAGAGGAACACTACTCTTTCCCGAGACTTTGGAGTGGGGGTGATCTGTCCCTCCGCCAAAAGCCTGTGCGCGATGTTTGCGGCCAGGTATCTGGCCGCCCAAAGCTTGGTAATGTTCTCCTCCCCTACAGAGGAGGCCATCCACTTGCCTCCCGCTCCGGACATGCTGCGAATGGTCCTACGGAGAAGGTGAGAACTTGGGCGCTGGGGCTCTAGAGTGCGAGAATGGATGAGCAGAGGAATAAGGCGTGGGTAAAAATGGGAGATACTTGTCCCTATATAGAGGCGGCAAAAATGGTGCGCCTCCCCGCTTGCCTGATGAAATCGCTTATTTTCCAAGCGCCACGTTAATAGCACGGTTGGGTTACCCATACCCGTATTAATGAGGATCCCGTGATAAGGGGACATGATCTCTGCTTTGACAAGATGTGCCGAGGAAACTGCCTCACAATATGTGCGGTGGCTGGTTGCGGGTAAACGGTTCGAATAATGACTTGACCATGGTGTGATGTCACGTTATCTAAAGTTGTCAGTAGATTATATTTGTGGAATATTGTTCTCTCTATGGTGGTATGTGAAAATCGTCTTACAGAGTCGGACACGATTTAAGTGTTCGAGATTTACTTTGGAGTATTCGGAGATGGAACCCGCCTTGCAATGCCGAAGATAATCTGCGCGCCGGACTCATCATCATTGAAGCCTGGTTCAGGGGCTACTGAGGGAGTCCTAGATTAGGGTGTATCCGGATAGCTGGACTATATACTTTGGCCGGACTGTTGGACTATGAAGATACAAGACTCAAGACTTCGTCTCGTGTCCGGATGGGACTCTCCTTTGCATGGAAGACAAGCTTGGCAATTCAGACGTTAGATCTCCTTCTTTGTAACCGACTTTGTGTAACCCTAGCCCCCTCCGGTGTCTATATAAACCGGAGGGTTTAGTCCATAGGACAAGAACAATCGGAATCATAGGCCAGCTCCTAGGCTTTAGCCTCTACGATCTCATTGTAGATCAACTCTTGTAATACTCATATCATCAAGATCAATCAAGCAGGAAGTAGGGTATTACCTCCATCGAGAGGGCCCCAACCTGGGTAAAACATCGTGTCCCCTACCTCCTATTACCATTAGCCTTAGACGCACAGTTCGGGACCCCCTACCCGAGATTCGCCGGTTTTGACACCGACACATGGCCTTGTGGAAATATTTCCCTATTGTAATCTCTCCCTCACTCACAGCTTACACATGCATGCGCACATCTCTCTCCCTCCCAAGGACCATAGTCGATGTTGCCTCTTGACACAGTCCCCGTCAGATCCTTCAACATTGTGGCTGCCCCTACCATGGCCGAAGCCGTCCTCGCCACTGCCTATGCTCTGATGGTATCACCACTGCTCCCCCAATCGCCTCCTCCTCTCCACCGCCTGTGAGCTGTTTAATGCCTCGACTGCCTCCGATCTAATTAAATGTAGGTCTCTCGCAAGGTTAGTTTGTATTGTATATGTCAGTTGGTAGTGTATGTTAGTTTTGATAGTGTAGGTTAATTAATTAGTTAATTAGTTAGTTGTTAGTTCTTAGCACAACTTAGGAAGAAAGATAAACGATAGAAAGAAGAATAGAAAAAGTTCATGCACAAATTATTTTGCTATTAGTCATAGTTGTTAAGTTGTTCTTAGAAGAGAAAAGAAGATAAGAGAGATTCAAGACAAGAGAAGAGACGATGAAAAAGAGAGAGAAGAGAAGGGATAAGAGAGAAAGGAGAGAAGAGAAGAGAAGAGACAAAGAGAGAAAGAGATAAAGAAGTGAAGGTGGAAGAGAGAAAGTAAAGCAAATTAATGATGATATATTTTGATATGGTCATATACATAGTAAAGCATAAGATGATAAATTTTGATATTGTGCCTATATATCTTTACGTATGTACACTAGTAGAAAACATGGTACTAGTCCCGGTTCCAGAGGGCCTTTAGTCCCGGTTCCGGAACCGAGACAAAACAAACGGGACTAAAGCCCATAACCTTTAGTCCCGGTTTTCTTACGAACCGGGACAGAAGGGGCTCCACGTGGCTGCTGCGGGGCGCCTTGGCAGGAGGACCTTTTGTCCCAGTTGGTAACACCAACCAGTACAAAAAGGAAGCCATGCGTCAGCAGCTCGCAGGCACTGGGGTTTTGTTTTTTTGTCTTGAAAGGGGGTTTAGGCGTTTTGCAGGGTTAATTTAGGGGTTTATAATTGTGTTAGCTAGCTAATAGAGAGAAATGACCTCTCTTTCTCCGTGCTTGGTCGACTCTAGCTTCTATACATATAGAGAGAACTCGACATGCTAGCTAGTAAGCAAATGAAGGAACCATTAACCACAGAATATTGTCATGAACATATACAGAGAGAAGTGACATTTCTTTCTCCGAGATTGGTCGAACAAAGAGTTTTCGTACATCTATCCAACGCTACTAAATATATACAATGTAACATCTCTTACAATCCCTAACATCTAAAATCCATTTCAACATCCATATGGTATTATCCGTCTTTATGTATGACGTAATCAAGAAAGAATCCCGCCAATTCCTCTTGAATTGCTCGTACGCGATCATGTGGTAGGAGTTCATCCCTCATCTCCCACATATAATTTAAAGAAGGGGGTCAATACATATATATGAATGAAACTCAACCCAATTGATGGTAATAAAACAAAATTGTGAATATTGTTTACGTACTTCATATTGTTTGTCATAGTAGCCCCGCTCAGAGGTCGAGCGGCATATGAACTCACAAACGTAGTATCCACATAAATTACTCCTGCCTTCCTGCCACAAGCACTTTACGAGAATAGAGTTCAATCAAACTAATAACGATGCATGATAATGGTATTGATGAAACAAGAATCAATGAGAGATGCGCGGAACTAGCTATTACTACTTATTTTGGGGTGTGTAAATAGCAGCTCCTTCTGCAGACCCGGAACCATTTCGGTGAACTGTTTCCAAACCCTGCCATGCAAAGGAAATGATTAGTTGATATCAGGAAATGAACGAAAGGTGCCGATATGGTGCGATAATGATCGATTGAACTTACTTCTGGAGCATTGCAGTCATGTCCGCATACTCCTGCGGATCTTTACGTCTCGAGTCTAAGACAATTACTACTCCACAATCAGGCTTAAGCTCTAGCAGAATAAAGTGGAACTTGCGCACTCATAACTCATTAATTACATTACTATAACCTCGAGTAAGTGAAACCAAATATGCACAAGACAGTAATACTCACTTAAAGTTCTAAGGAAAGAGTATTTTTTCCTTCGTTTTGATGTCAAAGTAATGATTGTAGCATGTTGTCCTAAGTATCTTTGTCTCCCTTTTGAACTGACCATTCATTTATGGTATTTGGGTTAATGAACCCAATGTCATAGATTTGTCCTTTTTTGCTGTCGACAATCTTCAACTGCATAATATAGTGAAGATAATTATATATATGTGCAATGAAAGAGTTGAGCTTTAGAGATTTAATTACAGAAGTAATACTTATAGACAGTAGCATGTCATGAGTTGTTTGTTGAGGGCATCTTGATTGAATAACTGAAATAACTCCACAAATTCAACAGGCGTCAGGTCGACTCCAATGAAGTCGTGCTCCTCTTTAATTTTCTCACTATCAAACTATGCTTTCCAGACTTCCTGCAGGTATCCATGTACCATTCATGCAATCTTCGCATCATCGTTGTTAGAGGAGGAGGATCTGGTTTGATGAGAGGCTTCCCGTACTCGTATCTAAAGATCTCTACCTCTAATATTTCAAATTGTACATCATCGCCCAGGTAAGATTGGTACCGGGTAATGGCCCTGGATGATTACCAACGATATCGCTAGACACCTTGAGCAGGAGTCACGATTGCTTGTTATGTTCGC
Source organism: Triticum dicoccoides (assembly GCF_002162155.2). Lineage (NCBI taxonomy): Eukaryota > Viridiplantae > Streptophyta > Magnoliopsida > Poales > Poaceae > Triticum > Triticum dicoccoides. The sequence continues at coordinate 635,909,405 of NC_041391.1, forward strand.
CGAGCTGGGGAATTGTTTTCCTACTTCTTCGTTGTGCTAATCTTGCATCACCGGAAGTACTTCCCGATCACCGTGCAGCTTCATATGTCTTTTTAATACAACTCTCATAGTTGGAATCCAGCGGAGGCGATGGTAGTCGCTTCAGGGCATCCAGAGTGTGCTTCGCTTTCACTGGATCTACCGTTTCCTTCGGAGGTGGAGGCTTCCCTTCAAAATGGGCCTGCACTTCAGTTTCCACAATTTCACCGGTTTCCTGGTCAGTCCTCTCATATGGTAACTTTGGTAGAGGCTTCAGGCTTGGACCAAATCTGTATTTCTTCCCGCCTCTTGTACTGCTAGTCGTCAGAGCGGCGGCATATCTCTTCCACCGTTGATGATGCGCCGGAGTCCGCCGACACGCCGGAGGAGGCAGAGTGCTCTGACATGCCGAAGGAGGTGGAGTGCCCTCACACGTCGGAGGAGACACAGGAGGATTAGGAGTGCCCTAATCACTCGCCAGAGGAGGAGGAGCAGGCGGAGTGCCCTAACGCGGCACAGGAGGAGGAGGAGGCGTCTAGTTTGGAAGCATGATGTAATCCTTTCTCCATAGGCACGTACTCCTTTCTCCATAGGCATGTACTCCTTAAAGCATTTTCCAGATGAATCTCCCCTTCACCTATAGGGTAGTCAAGCTCCAGCTCCTCAAATCTCGTGACAACAGCATAGCCATGTGGAATCGGACGATAATGAAAAGTTTCCTCAACTTCAAGAGGTACAACAAAGCCGACCACCGCCTTCAAGGTCAGGTTCTGGCATTTTGTCATTAGCTTGCAATGTTCAGCCTCCGTGATATAATGCACGGGGTAGCGAGGAGCCGTGAAATCAGGCTGAATGAGCTTCGTGGAAGCCATGCTGCATCTCCGCTAAGATGGTGGGGTAGCTTCTGGGTAGCATCGAAGCAAGGATCTTCATGCCATTGAGATGGTTGGCCGGTACCTCGCTGGCTCTCAAGTTCCTCTAGCTTTTCTAATCTTGCACTAAGCCTCTACATTTCGGTTGCTTTCGCGTTCCTCTTTCTCTCTCAGCTTCTGTAACCACCACTGTTAGGAAACCCATGCACCCACGGAACAGAGCCTGGTGTGCCTCGTGTTCGTCCAGGGTGCTCAGCTCGTCCTTCTCTCTATAGGGAATGAACGTCCCTTCCTGCGCTGCCTTGATTGCTTTCTGAAGCTTCTTGATGGGTATTGCAAGTTGTTCGTCCGTCCAACGACACTCCCCTATTTCTGGGTCCAAAGTTCACCCAACCCCGAAGAACCAAGTCCTTGAATGATCTGGCCAGTGCAATGTCGATGGTTGGACCCCTTTAGCAAGGAGGTCGTGCTTAGCTTTGTCCCACAACGGCCAGGCTTTCTTGTAGCCACATGACCCCGTGTCATGGTGATAAAACTTCTTTTCAAAAAATTTATTTTTTGTCAGTGACCTTTTCTTACCCTTCTCTGATTTCCTGTAGGCCACAAGTGCGGGCCGGTGATATCTTATCTTCTCATATCGACTGATGAATTCTGGAGTCTTTCCTTTGTCGACAAACTTTGAGTTCAACTCTTTCTTCTAGTTCTTGAATAGTTCTGCCATCTTCTTAAGAGCATACGCCTTGACCTTTAGCTCTATAACTCAGTTATTCGTCTCCTCCTCTGGCGGGAGGCTGAAATTTGTCATCAGCGAGGTCGAAAGGTCATCTTTATGTCTATCCTGGACATAAGATACTTCAGGGTCATCCTTACTCTTATTCCATTGCACGATGTTGATCGGGACGCTGACCCTAACAACAACTCCGAACTAATATACAAATGCGTCCTTGGTCCGCTTGGGAGCAATCGGTTGGCCATCTTTTGCCACTTCTGTGATCGTGAACCTTTCATGCTGGCGCAAACTTTTCTTTGGGCCTCGTCTCCTTATGGAAGTTTGGCTCGATCTGGAGGGCTGAAAGAAGAAAGAAGTGTTAATATATGTACATACCAAAACAATTAATGCATCAAGTCAGAACAGGCTTAATTAATATATATACCTCACCGAACTTTGCAGCAGCTCCCTCCTCCATTCGGTCACCGGAGCCATCATCATGATCTCCTTCCTCTGCCAATATGTCAACGAAGCCATCATGATCTCCTTACTCCTCCATTATTGGATCACCGGAGCCGTCATCCTCTTTCCTGACCATCGGTGTCATTGACAAACAACAAGGGATCAACATCGACAAGGATTATATCCCCCAACAACTGTTCTTGTTCTAAGTCTCTTTCCATAGTTTTTGCAAATATTACAACATGGCAATATACAAACATGAGAGATGGTTTAATTAGTGGCAAGCATAGACCTAGATAATCACAACAAGGAACCATATGCATATATGAGCAATGGAATAGTTGTGGACCGCCTCTCTCTCATGCATGTCCGACGTCCCCCCTCATGTTGAAGTTATCGGGGTTATACTTTCAGGAGAGGACACTTTGCAAAGAATAATCGCTATGCAGGGAGGGTAGATCGAAAACGCTCTTTCTTCTCGGGTTTGGGTGGCCTCGAGAGTCAGTTGGGCAAGTGGACCAGGAGTAAATTAGTAACTTTTAACTTGGTAAATTTGGGTGGCCTCGACAACGCTGTTTTAACTCATTTTACTTGGTAAATTTGGGTGGCCTCGGCAACTCTTCAAGGGTTTGGGGTGGCCTCAGCAACGCTCATTTAACTTGGTAAATTTGGGTGGCCTCGAAAACTCTTCTACGGTTTAGGGTGGCCTCGACAACGCTCTTTTAAATCATTTAACGTGGTAAATTTGGGTGGCCTCAACAACTCTTCAAGGATTCAGGGTGGCCTCGATAACGCTCTTTTAACTCATTTAACTTGGTAAATTTGTGTGGCCTCGACAACTCTTTTGGGGTATGGGGTGACCTCGACAACACTTTTTTAACTCATTTAACTTGCTAAATTTGGGTGGCCTCGACAACTCTTCTAGGGTTTGGGGTGGCCTCGACAACGCCCTTTTAACGCATTTAACTTGGTAAATTTGGGTGGCCTCGACAACTCTTCTAGGGTTTGGGTAGCCTCGACAACGCTCTCTTAACTCATTTTGAATATATGAACATTTTAACTTAGTAACTTAGTAACTTGGTAAATTTTAACTAATTTCTTTGAAAAAAAATGTTCTATGAACAAAAAAATATTCAAAAAATACTACCTATCACATCTAAAACAATTCTCCTCCATCTCATCTCATCTCCACGAAATATCTATCTATCACATCTAAAAAATAGAGCACATTTAAAAATTTAAAACATCATGCATATTACATTTCATCCATCTATCTAATCATCTAAAAAAACATAGCACATTTCCAGAAAACATCTCATACATCTCATCTCATCTCATCTAAAAAAACAGAGCACATACATCTCATCTCATCTCATTATGCAGCTAAAATTCATCTATCTATTCATCTCATCTCATTATGCAACTAAAAAACAGAGGAAGCACAGTAGTGGCCAAGGAGCAGTGGCAGTGGCAGCAGCGGCAACCATGGAGCAGTGGCACCAGCGGCGACCATGGCGAGAGCAGTGACAGCTGGAGCGGCGATGGGAAAGGGGGAGCTCATTGGGGGCACGAAGATGGAGCTAAAGGCCGGCGACAACGAGGAACGGGCTCGGGGGTGCACGCAGCAATGGGGAGGAGGGCGGGCAAAGAGGTCCGGCACTGGTGACGGTAAGCGGGATCGAGGATGACAGGGCATTGGCGAGGGCATCGGCGAGGGCATCGATGAGGGCATCTGCGAGGGCGAGGGTGCGGTTCGGTAGCATGGCGGTGTCGTGGTGTTCGGGGCAGCATCGGGGGAGGAAGTAGGGCTGGAAAAAAAGCTCGAAGCTCGCGAGCTAAACAAGTAGCTCGTGACTCGACTCGAACTCGAAGAATAATGAGTCAAGCCGAGCTTTAGTTTAAGATCTTTTATAGACCAAGTTAAATGAGCCAATCTCACGAGTACTCGTGTAAATCATTAGGCTCGATATAATAGATCGGCCACTCCCAATACAAAGAAAGATCAGCCACAAACAACCTTCGTCCCAGGCGCACAACCCAAGGCCCAACCGTTGAAGGCCTAGCCTCCTAAGGGACTCATGTTTACAAGGAAATTACAATTGTTTAGTGATATATATGTTTAATTTATACATGATCATTTTTATCATATTTGAGGGCTTTATGTTTATATCTTTAATGAGCTTAACAAGCTAAATGAGCTAGCTTGAGAGTTATACGAGTCGAGCCAATCTTGGGTTTGAGCTTGTTATAGTAACGAGTCGACTCAAGCTAGCTCATTAATGAAACGAGCTCTAGCGAGTCGAGCCGAGCTGGCTCGACTCGGCTCGAATTCCAGCCATAGGAAGAAGAACTGAGATTGCAAAATGCCATGTGTTGGCTTATATAGCAAACCCTATATTCCCGGTTGTTGGCACCAACCGAGACCTATGCTCCCCTTTAGTCCTGGTTCGTGACACCAGCCGGGACCAAAGGTTAGTTTTCGTCAGCCCAAAGGGCGGGAAGCAGAGAACTTTGGTGCCGGTTGGTGACACGAACCGGGACTAAAGGGGAGCATTGATCCCGGTTGGTTCCCGGTTGGATGAAAGGTTAGCATTCATCCCGGTTGGTGCCACCAACCGGGACGAAAGGGCTGTGGCTAGCACGGTGTCGGTGGGTGGATGTTTACTCCCACCTCGCTAGCTGAGAGGAGTCGATAGTGGTTTATAAGCGCTGTTGCGCCACCCCTTTTGAGCTCGTCTCTTATGCATGCCTACGGGCCTAAACGTGTCTCTCTGCCTGTGGGCCTATTGGGCTTGTTACAGGCCTGCAACCTGGCCGAACTAGCGGGTTGGGTTTCTAGTCGTATGCAGGCCGTGGTGGCCTAGTAGGCGGCATTTTTTTAATTTTTTCAAGTATTTTTGTTTTGTTTTTTTGCTTTATTTATTTTCTTTTGTTTCTACTTACAGCTAAATACCTAGACTTTTTGAGTGATTCTTTTTGCTTTAGGTCACAAAAATTATAAACTTTCTCTTAGTCCCATTAGTTTTCAGATTTGAATAGTTTAAATTTGAAATCTTTGAAATTTGTCTGAATCACTAGTTTGTGAATAACTTTACTTTAAAAATAGATTTTTGAGTGATTCTTTTTCCTACTATTTAATATTAGTGTATTTTATCATTATATTCAATTTGGTAATTTTTAGGTTATTTTAAATGGGTGTTTTTATCAAAAACAATATTTTTTTCTTTAGTTTGCTATTAATATTTCTAACAAAAAATACTTTCTGAAAATTCTTTTTGCTATTAATGTTTTGAACAAAAAATACTTTCAATATTTTAGTTGCATAAATTTTATATAACTTTAGTTTCAAAAATACTAGAGGTTTATAAAAGCTTTTAGTTGATTCTTTATGATATTGAAGAATATTATAGTTTTGTTTTAGTTGATCATAACAAAATATGTTAATTGATTCTTCTTAGTTCATTATTTTTTTCTATTAGAGTTTTATAAAAGTTTTCCAGTTATTTCTTTTTGTTGTTAGTTCATTCTTTGAGCTAAGTGACCCTGAAATTGAAAAGCACTACAAATGAACTCTGAAAAGGTTGAAAGTTGGCACGGTATCATCATTTCACCCCCATAGCATGTGTTAAAAAGTTGAGAGGTTTATGATAAAAACTGGATGCTATTCGTGTACAAAATGGACAATCTCTTTCGAAGTATCAGGGTTTCGGACGTAAACTCATCTGTTACAAAGGGATTTCATGTTTTTGAACTTATTTGAACTCCAGACTTTTTGTGTGTTCAAAATGCACCATTCAAAGCCACATCAAAAAAATTCACCCCTTTCTGACTTCATTTGGTATTTTTCATGCATTTACTGATTATTTGAGCTAAATGACTTTGAAATTGAAAAGAACTACAAATGATCTCTAAAAAGGTTGAAAGTTGACATGTTATTATCATTTCACTCACATAGCATGTGCTAAAAATTTGAGAGGGTCACGGCAAAAACTGGATGCACTTCGTGTACAAAATGGACAATCTCTTTCGAAGTATCAGGGTTTCGGATGAAAACTCATCTGTTACAAAGGGATTTCATTTTTTTGAACTTATTTGAATTCCAGGATTTTTGTGTGTTCAAAATGCACCATTCAAAGCCACATCATAATTTTTCAACCCTTTCTGACTTCATTTGGTATTTTTCATGCATCTACTGTTTTTTAGCTAAATGACCCTGAAATTGAAAAGCACTACAAATGAACTCTGAAAATATTGAAAGTTGGCATGGTATCATCATTGCACGCACATAGCATGTGCTAAAAAGTTAAGAGGGTTACGGCAAAAACTGGATGCATTTCCTGTACAAAATGGACAATCTCTTTCGAGTATCAGGGTTCGGAGGAAAACTCATCTGTTACAAAAGGCATTTCATTTTTTGAACTTATTTGAACTCCAGACTTTTTGTGTGTTCAAAATGCACCATTCAAAGCCGCATAATAAATTTTCAACCCTTTCTGACTTAATTTGGTATTTCATGCATTTACTGATTTTCTGAGCTAAATGACCCTGAAATTGATAAGCACTATAAATGAACTCTGAAAAGGTTGAAAGTTGGCATGATATCATCGTTTCACCCACATAGCATGTGCTAAAAAGTTAATAGGGTTACGGCAAAACTGGATGCACTTCATGTACAAAATGGACAATCTCTTTCGAAGTATCGGGGTTTCGGATGAAAACTCATCTATTACAAATGGCATTTCATTTTTTGACATGTAACTGCAGTGATATTCCAGATCAAAGGCATCATCAGAATAGTTGTGGAGAGAAAGTCTTCACTTTTTCTTCGCGTGTCCCTTGCTTATTGCGTCGTAACCATGGATAATCTTCATCTTTAACAGGGTGCTTGGGTCAGCCTTGACTTTGAAAGGAGGAATTTCATGAAACTTTTCATAATCTTAGGACATGTCTGTTTTGACCTCCACTCCATGACGTCTCTTTTCCCTAACAGAACTATGTGGCGCTTTAGCTCGTCGTATGATGTATTCGCCTCCTTATCTTTTCTTTTTCTCGGTTTGGTAGACATGTCCTTCACATAGAAAACCTATGCCACATCATTGGCTAGGACGAATGATTCGTATGTGTACCCAAGATTGTTGAGATCCACTGTTGTCATTCCATACTATGGGTCTACCTATACCCCACCTGCTGACAGATTGACCCATTAGCACCGAAACAAATGGATCTTAAAATCATGTCCATAGTCAAGTTCCCATATGTCCACTATGTAACCATAATATGTGTCCTTTCCCCTGTTGGTTGCTGCATCAAAGCGGACACCACTGTTTTGGTCGGTGCTCTTTTGATCTTGGGCGATCGTGTAAAATGTATTCCCATTTATCTCGTACCCTTTATAAGTCAATGCTGTCGAAGATGGTCCCCTGGCCAATGGGTACAGCTCATCTGCGACAGTATTGTCACCCATGAGATGTGTTTGCAACCAACTGCCGAAAGTACTGATGTGTTCACATGTAATCCAGTCATCACACTACTTCGGGTGTTTGGAGTGCAGAATATTCTTGTGTTCATTGGCATACAGGGTCACCAAGGTAGAATTATGTAGAACTGTGTAGTGTGCTTGAGACCAAGAATGCCCGTCCCTACATATTGTTGAGTCCGCTCCTAGTGTGCCTTTTCCAACCAGTCTCCCCTCATACCGCAATTGAGGGAGACCAATCTTCTTAAGGTCAGGAATGAAGTCAAGACAAAACCCAATGACCTCCTCAGTTTGATGGCCCGTGGAGATGCTTCCTTCTAGCCTAGCACGGTTATGAACATATTTCTTTAAGACTCCAATGAACCTCTCAAAGGGGAACATATTGTGTAGAAATGCAGGGCCCGGAATGGCAATGTCGTCGACTAGATGAACTAGGAAGTGCGTCATGATATTGAAGAAGGATGGTGGGAACACCAGCTAGAAACTGACAAGACATTGCATCAAATCACTCCTTAACCTTGGTAGGATTTCTGGATCGATTACCTTCTAAGAGATTGCACTTAGGAATGCACATAGCTTCACAATGGCTAATCGAACGTTTTCCTGTAGAAGCCCCCTCAATGCAACCGGAAGCAGTTGCGTCATAATCACGTGGCAGTCATGAGAATTTAGGTTCTGGAACTTTTTCTCTGCCATATTAATTATTCCCTTTATATTCGACGAGAAGCCAGATGGGACCTTCATACTGAGCAGGCATTCAATGAAGATTTCCTTCTCTTCTTTGGTAAGAGCATAGCTGGTAGGACATTCATACTGCTTTGGAGGCATGCCATCTTTTTCGTGCACACGTTGCTGGTCCTCCTATGCCTCCGGTGTATCTTTTGTCTTCCCATACATGCCCAAGAAGCCTAGCAGGTTCATGCAAACACTACAGGAAACAGGTAATTTGCCGTATGTGGATCACAGACGGCAAAGACCCAAATCCAGATGGCTAACTCTTTGCCTCCAGGAAGCAGATGGCAAAGATAAAGTCAGCAAAGAATAATTTGTCGTCAGCTTTTCATCGGGAAGATGGCAAAGACTTTGCCGTCAGCCAAATCTGCTTCGCCGTCAGCCTTATAAATAACAGACAACAAATAATGCGGTCTTTGCCATCAGTCAAAACATTTTCTTTGCCGGGAACAAGACTAAACTACAGATGACAAAGATTGTTTTCTATTTTTTTAGAAAAAATAATGCCAGCTCAAGCGTTCCAAGGGTGGCCTCTGCTGCTGCGGTGAGCTCAGGAAGAAGGGAAGCAGAGAGGATGGCAGTTGCTGCTTCGGTGGTCGCCGGAGTAGCCAACTCCGGCAACCGCTAACACTACCGGGGGAGCTCTAGTGCTTGGGGCAGAGAGGAGGAGGTTGACGAGGCTCGGGCACGATGGGGTCCAGTGAGGGGCGGCTCAGGCATGGCGGGGTTCAGCGAGGAGCGGCCACGGTGGGGTCTGATGAGGTATGGCTGCGGAGGGTCCCGTTGAGTGATGGCCGCGGCATAGTACATCAAGGGGCAGAGAGCAGGAGGATGGGGAGGCTCGGTCACAACGGGGTCGGGCGACGGGAGGCCGCGGCGGAGAACGTCGAGGAGCGGCCGCGGTGGAGTCTGGTGAGGGGCAGCAATGCGGAGTCCGGTAGGAGCAGCAAGGCAGAGTCCGGCGAGGGATCTGGAGGGCGCGTCGTGGCCGCGAGTGAGGGGCCAGAGGCGACAGGTGATGAAGCTGGGGCCGGCCGGCGGAGGGTCATCCTAGCGCCGCAACACGGGGCTGGGTCCGGTAGCCGGGAAGCTCCGGTCCGTGGCCGGAGGAGCGCGCGTTTCCCTCCATTGCCTGATCAAGATGAGTGGATACTTGACGTGGGGTGGGTGGTGGGCCAGGAGGGGAGAGGATAATGGACGAGTGGAGTGGGTGGTGGGCCAACGGGTGGGTGTGTCAAGCGCGCATGGTGAGAGAGAGGCAGGCACAGCGGATCGCATGTGTGGTGAGATAGGCGGGCGGCGCGGATCATGCCATGTCATCGATCCGTGGGATCGATCTGCGGCGTGTGTTTTCTCTTTGTCGTCTGCATTTATATTTACAGATGGCAAAATGGACTTTGCCGTCTGTAAATATAAACACAGACGGCAACACTTTGCTGTCTGCTTTTTTTGTTACAAATGGCAAAGTGAGCACTTTGCCGTCTGTAGAAAAAAAGGCAGACGGCAAAGATTCTTTGTCGTCTGTCTTTTTTTTGTAGACGGCAAAGTGAGCTCTTTGCCGTCTGTGTTTTTTTGCAGACGGCAAAGTGAGCTCTTTGCCGTCTGTGATTTTTTGCAGACGGCAAAGTGAGCTCTTTGTCATCTGTGTTTTTTTTGGAGACGACAAAGTTTATTTTACCATTAGATTTTCTTTGCCGTATGTTGATGACGGCAAACCATTTCTTTGCCGTCTACCCCGATGAAAAGCTGACGGCAAAGACGCCCCCTGGCGTAAAGATTCTTCGTCACGTGCATCACGCTGTCGATTGCAGAGCGGAGCTCTAGGTGTTTCCAATAGGGTAGGTTCCAAAATATAGATTTCTTCTTCCACATGGGTGTGCATCCCTTAGCGTTATTCAGAACGGATAGTCTGTCGGGACCCTTTCCAAAGAGTACTTGTAAATCATTGACCATAGCAAGTATGTGATCACTAGTACAGATGGCGCGCTTCTTCCGGTGATCTGCCTCGCCTTTGAAATGCTTGCCTTTATTTCGACATTGATGGTTGGTCGGAAGAAATCAATGATGTCCTAGGTACACATTCTTCCTGCATTTGTCCAAATATATACTTCCGGTGTCATCTAAACAATGCGTGCATGCATGGTATCCCTTGTTTGTCTGTCCTCAAAGGTTACTGAGAGCAGGCCAATAATTGATGGTTACAAACAGCAACGCATGTAGGTCAAATTCCTCCTGGTCGTGCTCATCCCACACACGTACACCTTTTCCATTCCATAGTTGTAAACTTCTTCAACTAATGGCCTTAGGTACACATCAATGTCATTGCCGGGTTGCTTAGCGCCTTGGATGAGCACTAGCATCATAATGAACTTCCGCTTCATGCACAGCCAAGGAGGAAGGTTATAGATACAAAGAGTCACGGGCCAGGTACTGTGAGTGCTGCTCTGCTCCCCAAAAGGATTAATGCCATGCGTGCTTAAACCAAACCATATGTTCCTTGCGTCACCTGCAAAGTCCCACCATGTTCTCTTGATTTTTCTCCACTGCCACCCGTCAGCGGGTGCTCTCAACTTCCCATCTTTCTTACGGTCCTCTTTGTGCCATCATATCAACTTGGCATGCTCTTTATTTCTGAACAGATGTTTCAACCATGGTATTATAGGAGCATACCACATCACCTTGGCAGGAACCCTCTTCCTGGGGGGCTCACCCTCAACATCACCAGGGTCATCTTGTCTGATCTTATATCGCAATGCACCACATACCGAGCATGCGTTCAAATCCTCGTATGCACCACGGTAGAGGATGCATTCATTAGGGCATGCATGTATCTTCTGCACCTCCAATCCTAGAGGTCATAGAACCTTCTTTGCTCCGTACATACTGTCGGGCAATTCTTTATCCTTTGGAAGCTTCTCCTTCATTATTTTCAGTAGATTCTCAAACCCATTGTCAAGTACACCATTGTATGCCTTCCATTGCAGCAATTCCAGTGTGGTACCGAGCTTTGTGTTGCTAGCTTCGCAATTTGGGTACAACCCTTTGTGATCCTCTAACATGCGATCGAACTTCAACTTCGCCCTTTCACTTTGGCATTGTCTCTTGCATCAACAATGACCCGACGAAGATCATCATTGGGCACATTGTCTGGTTCCTCTTGATCTTTAGCTTCCCCCATTGCAGCATCACTGTATTTAGGGGGAGGATAGTTGTCATCATCCTCTTCTTCTTTGTTGCCTTCCATAATAACCCCTCTTTCTCCGTGCTTGGTCCAAACATTATAGTGTGGCATGAAACCCTTCTCAAGAAGGTGGGTGTGAAGGGTTTTCAAGTAAGAGTAAGACTTCGTATTCCCATAGATAGGGAATGGAAAACACATAAAACCATTCTGCTTGTTTGCCTCAACCACTTTGAGAAAACTATGCACACCCTTAATGTACTCGGAGGTGCGTCTGTCACCGTACATCCACTACTGGTTCATCTCCGTGCATTATATATAATTAAGTGTGTCAAAAACCATTACAAAACATCATGAATAGAGAAGTGACCAAATTAATAGAAGTTCATCATCACATTAAAACAAAAGTATAGTAGTGATCAAATGTTATCACTGAAAAAATAAATACATAAAGTTCATACATAGTTCTCATTGAACAACATATAGCTCTCTAGATCATCTAATTAAACCATACATTGAAACTATGTAAAACATTTCAATGCAACAACAAATGCGATCAGAATCGCAACTAAGGTGACAATTGATCCAACGGCAGAATGATACCAAGCCTCAATATGAATGGCATATTTTCTAATCTTTCTAATCTTCAAGCGCATTGCATCCATCTTGATCTTGTGATCATCGACGACATATGCAACATGCAACTCCAATTTCATCTTCTCCTCCTCAATTCTTTTCAAAAAAATTCTCAAGTAATTGTTTTCTTTTTCAACTAAATTTAACCTCTTGATAAGAGGGTCGGTTGGAATTTCCAGTTCACATACCTCCTAGATAAAAACATCTATGTCACGTTGGTCGGCATAATTGTCATAAACACTAAATGAAACAAATAGTTATAAAGATAATATATACTACATCTGAATCATAGAGAAGATGAGGGCCGACGGGGGCGGATACCAAAACCATCGCATTATATAATAACAAACAATAATAAAAGTAAGCAAATTATACAAGTATCTATGTAAATCATACAAGTAAGATTTTTATTTTCTTTTAGAAAGAAGATAAGAACAAGAGGCTCACCACGGTGGTGCCGGCGACAAGATCGGTGCTGCCGATCGACGGCGGTGAGGACGGGGACGGGACAGGACAGACCGCCAAACCTAGACAGATCACCAAACCTAGACAGATCTTGAGGAAAATGGAGCTTGGACAAGGATCTTGCAGAGGAGAAAGCTTACGTGTGGCTCGGGCATTTCATTGAACACCTCATGTGCATAGGAGGTGAGCTAGAGCAACACACACCTCTCCCACGGCTGGCCAAAAAAATAGAGCAGTGGCTCTGTTCGCGGGAAGGGGTGGGGTATATATAGGGATCTCTTTAGTCCCGGTTGGTGGATAAAATCGGGACTAAAGGACAACATTTGGTCCCGGTTACAGCCACCAACCAGGACTAAAGGTGCTGGGCCAGGAGCGAGGCCCATTGGTCCCGGTTCGTGTCTAGAACCGGGACCAAAGCAGTCAGACGAACCGGGACAATGGCCCCATAGGCCCGGCCGGCGTCTTGGTCGCACGAACCGGGACTGATGCACCCTTTAATTGGTCCCAGTTTGTGAGTGAACTGGGATTAATGCCCTTACCCAGGCCTCAACCAAAGCCATGTTTTCTACTAGTGGTATATGCATGATTATGTATGTGTGTATGTGATACATCTCCGTCGTATCTACTTTTCCAAACACTTTTGCCCTTGTTTTGGACTCTAACTTGCATGATTTGAATGAAACTAACCCGGACTGACGCTGTTTTCAGTAGAACTGCCATGGTGTTATTTTTGTGCAGAAATAAAAGTTCTCAGAATGACCTGAAAATCCATGGAGCAACTTTTCAGAATTAATAAAAAATACTGGCGAAAGAAATAGCGTTAGGGGGCCCACACCCTGTCCACGAGGGTGGAGGGCACGCCCCCTCCCCCTGGGTGCGCCTCCTGCCTTGTGGGCCCCCTGAACGTCCATCGACCTCAACTCCAACTCCATATATTTTCTTTCGCAGAGAAAAAAATCATAGAGAAAGTTTCATCGCGTTCTACGATACGGAGCCGCCGCCAATCCCTAATCTCTCTCGGGAGGGTTGATCTGGAGTCCTTTCGGGGCTCCGGAGAGGGGGATTCATTGTCGTCGTCATCATCAACCATCCTCCATCACCAATTTCATGATGCTCACCGCCGTGCGTGAGTAATTCCATCATAGGCTTGCTGGACGGTGATGGGTTGGATGAGATTTACCATGTAATCAAGTTAGTTTTGTTAGGGTTTCATCCCTAGTATCCACTATGTTCTGAGATTGATGTTTCTATGACTTTGCTATGCTTAATGCTTGTCACTAGGGCCCGGGTGCCATGATTTTAGATCTGAAACTATTATGTTTTCATGAATGTATGTGAGTTCTTGATCCTATATTGCAAGTCTATAGTCACCTATTATGTGTTATGATCCGACAACCCCGAACTGACAATAATTGGGATACTTCTCGGTGATGACCGTAGTTTGAGGAGTTCATGTATTCACTATGTGTTAATGCTTTGGTCCGGTACTCTATTAAAAGGAGGCCTTAATATCCCTTAGTTTCCAATAGGACCCCGCTGCCACGGGAGGGTAGTACAAAAGATGTCATGCAAGTTCTTTTCCATAAGCACGTCTGACTATATTCGGAATACATGCCTACATTACATTGATGAATTGGAGCTAGTTAAATTCGGAACTATGACATGAGGAATCGCATCCGACATAATTATCCATTACTGATCCAATGCCTATGAGCTTTTCACATATTGCTCTTTGCTTAGTTACTTTATCGTTGCCACTTGTACAACTACTACAAAACTGCTATCGTTACTTTTGCTACTGTTACCGTTACTATCATACTACTTTGCTACTAAATACTTTGCTGCAGATACTAAGTTATCCAGGTGTGGTTGAATTGACAACTCAACTGCTAATACTTGAGAATATTCTTTGGCTCCCCTTGTGTCGAATCAATAAATTTGGGTTGAATACTCTACCCTCGAAAACAGTTGTGATCCCCTATACTTGTGGGTTATCAGTATGCCATGTGGTACCGGCCATAAAGTCAAGGAAAATTTTGTTGAGTGCCAACGTTTCTTTGTTAGGGAAATGTACATGAGTGCCAATGTTTTGGCGAAATGTTGATTCGTCAATGTTGCATCAAATTTTTGGCACTCAATTTGTTCTAATTTTAGCAAATGTCGTGCAAGATTGTTTCTAATAAATTTATAAATTCTGCCACTTATAGTTTTCTTTACAATTTATCTTACAATTGAACATTGTAATGGTTGTGAAAGCAGCAAATGGACCTAGTGTGCCCCAGCGTGGCGACACCCGGGTTGTAAGGTGCACTAAGATGGTCGAACAACGAGGTATGTGGATGAATAAAAAATGATTCTCCCCTATGCTTGGGGAGGACTTCAGACACAAGACGGTATGTCTTCAGAACATGTTGAGGCTAGTTGTTCTTACATGTGCCCAACAAATTTCTGATTATATTTCCATTTACCTTTGTTCAGATCATCCTTTACTTTGCAAGGCTTGATGTCCTAAAGATGTTGGATGTTCCAATCCATCAACAAATCATAGTTGTCCCATTTGAAAATAAAATAGGGATCTAACTTTAGGTTCCGATAAAAAAATGATGGAGATCAAACCTTTTTAGGTTGCCCTGATTGGAGAGGATTGGCCCAGGCATACTTGCTTGATGTCGGGATGAAGATCAAGATATACATTCTTGGCCAACCTGATCTTGATATCATGGTATGCTTTCCTAATAGTAATACAATTCTTTTGAGTAGCCTTTATATTACTTCCTATAAATAATTTTGTTTACATGGCATCATTTTGGGCATGCCAATGGAACGCCGCTAGTAGGCACTTCCGCACGCTACTAATAAGGGGGGTCCTGTACTAGTGCATGTTGGTTGGTCCAACTAGACATAAACCTGGGTCAATCATCCCCAAGTAGTATGTTGAGCCAAATTCCTTCACAAGAAAACAATGTGCGGACATCAATCAAGCCAAATGGCTAAATCGTGGCTTTCCATCGATAGATAATACAACCTCAATATTAGCCGCCAATGACATCAGCCACCCCTCTTCTAGTATTCTCACACACAACTAGCTAGCCAAACGAGATTTCCTTGAAAAATAATACGCCATCAGTGCGTCCAAATCGAAATTACCGCCCGTTTTGTCATTGACAGTAGTCTTTTGCACCACAACAACACCTAACAATATCTTTCACTAGGTGTGCCACTCAGAACGCCATGACCAGCTTGGACCCCAATTTGATAGATGGCCAAGCGTCATCCTGCCAGTGGCCACCGGCGATACTCTATCTATAGATCGTGACTTCACACCTAGTCGACAACTAGGTCCGCAACGTCACGATGCCGTGCCCGTGCCACTTATTTCCTACAGGCACCCTGGCACATGCCCACGACTAGTAATAGCACACCTCAATTCCGCCATGCATATGAGGCGGGCAACCCCTCTACCAATGGCAGGATTAGATATCATTTGCTTTTCAATCTACATTTTTGTCGGGGGGATGGACCTCGAGTATCCTCATCTACACTTAACCATATTTCAAGACATCGGGGCAAGCTGCACCCCTCAAGTCGACAAGTCCCACGACCATCAACCAAAGCCAGTTGGTGCCACCCAGCCGGATTCCAGAAGGCGGCGTGCCCCAGAAGGCGGCGCGCTCCAGAAGGCGGCGAGGGTATGGGCCAGCTCCTAGTAGGCGGCCCGCCGCCTCCCTAGGAGTCTGAGCCCGACCAAGAGACAAGCTGGGGCATGGCTACAGTGTGCCATGCCTCCCCCAAATCCCGGCCGCATGGCTACAGTAAGCTCCGCCAGGCGGCCGCTGGACTACCCGGCGCGACACTGTACCCATGGCGTGCCAGACACGGCCTTCGTCAACACGGACGGTGAAACAGTGAAGAGCCGTCAATGGGGCCCGCAGGCGATGGGCCCCACCTATCGCCGGTTCCTCGTCATCCGGCCTCCATAGACGCTGACAGTCGGGACCTACCACCCGGCCTGATTACCATTGTACTCCTGGGGGGTGGCCTATAAAAATCCCCAGGGCACACCCATGCAAAGGGTTCCAACCTTAGTTCCCTCACCATTTCCATACACTACAGCTAGGGGAGAAGAGAGCTAGCATTGCCCTTCTTCCTCCTCTAGCCAAACAGCTCTAGGAGCACCATTGTATACCTTGTGATATAGTGATCATGCGGAGACCCCGCAGAGCAGGAGTAGGAGTTTCATCTCTTAGGAGAGTCCTGAACCAGGGTATAGCTCGTGTCCGTCTGAGCTTGTGCTCACTCCCGCTTCTAGGACCCGACGGCGTACCTCTGGCCCCACCCATGATTAGCCACTCCCTGGCATCTGCCGTGATATTACCACGACAGTTCTCGCCCACCATGGGGCCATCCGCGACGTCGGCCAGAGACATGTTCTGGACGGGAACCTTGTTCCTTTCCGGTGAGCATGTCGCGGCTTGTGCGATGAGCCAGCCCAACACGCCCCTTAGCGCTAGCCTCAGCGTGCCGCCTGCTGAGGAGGCCGCCTCCCCCAGGAGCAGCCTTGACGACCTCTTCGGCAAGCTCTCCATCACCGACACGGCCACCACCGATGACTTCCCCAGCAATGTGGAGGTCGTCGATGATCCGCTCCCTCATGCCGCCTGCGATGCTCCTGTCAGCGCGCCCGACGCTGGCATCATCATGGAGGTGATGGTCATTGGTGATGGCGTAAGCGCTGGCGGGTCCAACTAGGATCCGCTGGATGCGGCCATAAGCGCCCTGGCAACCCCTCCTCGTGCTGGCGCCAGTCAGGAGGAGCTGGAGGAGTACCGCACCAGGCTCTTCGACAGCGCCTCCAAGATGGCGGCACTGAAGCGCCCTGCTGAAGCCACTCAGTGCGAGATCAGCTGCATGGTTGGTGGGATGCCGGCTGCGGCTGAGCCTAGCCGGGCTGGTGCCATCCGGCAACGCGGCGCTGCGATTGCCAGCATGCTGGGAATCAGACGCCCGGTCTACGAGACCCTATCGCAAAATGTGTGTGCCGCCCAGGAGGCTGCAGACGAGCTCAAGCACTTGGAGGACGATGAGCTACGTGAGCAGATGGAGTGCCTCCAGGAGCTCACCAATGCTGCGAAGGCCTAGCAAGACATGGGCAACCATGCGACGGGAGTAGGCCGACAGGTCGACACCCACCTGCCCTGTCGCGAGAACGGCGCGACCTCTCGGTCCCCTAGCGGGGGAGGCCGCGAGCACAAGCAAGACCCAAAGCCGGCTGCTAGCAACAGTCAGCGCTCGCGCCGCACGATGGCGGACAGCCATCAAGTGCTCTAGGACTCGAAGCCTCGGCGCTGGCCGGAGGAACGCCCGCCTCCTCAGAGGGAGAGGGCGGCGACTCCGCCGCCGCCGCCTAATCACCCAATGCTCCCCGGCTGGCTAGGTCCCCGTGAAGCAGTCGGCGAGAATAACGCACGCCGCCAGATCGAGCAGCTGGCTCGGTCCCTGGCGATGGAAGAAGAGCGCACGATCGGGTCGGCTAATGTCTACTACGCAACTTTATTCTTGTAGAATCATGATGGGCCTCCAAGCGTAGAGTTTTGTAGGACAGTAGCAATTCTCTCAAGTGGATGACGTAAGGTTTATCAATCTGTGGGAGGCGTAGGATGAAGATAGTCTCTCTCAATCATCCCTGCAATCAAATACAAGAAATCTCTTGTGTCCCCAACACACCCAATACAATGGCAAATTGTATAGGTGCACTAGTTCGGCGAAGAGATGGAGATAAAAGTGTAGTATGCATAGTAGATATGAGTTTTTGTAGTGCGAACAATAAAAATAGAAAGGTAGTAAATAGTAAAATGGAGCACAAACGTTATTGAAATGGTGGAAAATGAGGCCTAGGGTGCATACTTTTACTAGTGCAATCTCTCAACAATGCTGACATAGTTGGATCATATGATTATCCCTCAAAGTGCAATAAAGAATCACTCCTGGGTTCCTTTTAGCGGAGAACAAAAGATATAAATTGTTTGTAGGGTATGAAACCACCTCAAAAATGTTCTTTCCGATCAATCTATCCTAGAGTTCGTACTAAAATAACAGCAAGCTCTTATTTTCGATCGATCTAATCAAGATTTCATACTGAAATAACATATGATGCATATCAACCAACTCTAATGTCACCTAGATACCCCCAATGTCACCGCGAGTAGCCATGAGTTAATTATATGATATGTATCAAACAATTTCAAATTCATAATAGTCAATCCACACAAAGAACTACAAGGAGACCCCAAAGTTTCTATCGGAGAAAAGATAATAAAAACGTGCATCAACCCCTATGCATAGATTACCCCAAAGTCACCTCGGGAATTAGCAAGTTGAGTGCCATAACATATATCAAGTGAATCAAAATAATACCCCATTGTCACCACAGATATTCATATGCAAGACATATATCATGTGTTTTCAGATCTGAACATTCAATCCGACAAGACAAAACTTCAAAGGATAAAGACTCAATTCATCACAACAAGTGTAGAGAGGGGAGAAACATCATATGATCCATCTATGTTAACAAAGCCCATGATACATCAAGATCGTGACATCTCAAGATCGCGTGATAGAGAGAGATTAAACACATAGCTACTGGTACAAACCCTCAGTCCCTAGGGTTGGACTACTCCATCCTCATCATGGTGGCCCCCGGGATGATGAAGATGGCCACCGGAGATGATTCCCCCCTCCGGCAGGGTGACGGAACAGGGTCTAGATTGGTTCTCGGTGGCTACAGAGACTTGCGGTGATGGAGCTTATGATCTAGGGTTATTTCTGATGGTTTCTCTACTTATAGGAATTTTTGGCATCGGTCTCATGTCCAGATGGGCCTCGAGGTGAGCAGGATACACCGGGGCAAGGGCAAGGGCCCAGGTGCACCCCGGTGGGTTGTGCCCTCCTCATGGCTCTTCTGGCCCTCCCACGAAGCTTCGGGGGTCTCTTTTGTTCCACAAAAATCATCAAAAAGTTTCAGCTCATTTGGAGAACTTTCATTTCCACACAAAAAACAACACCACAGTAGTTCTACTAAAAACAGCGTCACTCCGGGTTGGTTCCATGCAAATCATACCAAAACCATATAAAATTATTGTAAACATGGCATGAATACTTCATAAATTATAGATACATTGGAGATGTATCACCGGCCTGCTTCGGCCCCCGCATCCACGATGAGCCCTTTCCCAAAGGGTTGGCGCTCCCGAGAGACATTCCCCAGTACACCGGCTCCGTGAAGCCGGAAGATTGGCTGATCGACTACTCCACAGTAGTTGGTGTAGCCAATAGCAAAAAGCGCGTCGCAGTGAAATATGTCCCGCTCATGCTCCAGGGCACGGCCCGGACGTGGCTGAAAAGCCTCAAGCCCAACAGCGTCAACAGCTGGCTGTATTTCAGCAACACCTTTGTCTGCAGCTTCACCAGCATGTACAAGCAGGCCCCCAAGCCTCGCCAACTCTCCATGTGCGTCCAAGGGCCAACGGAGTCCACTCGTGACTACCTCACGTGTTGGGCCGAGTTGCGCAACTCTTGTGAGGGGGGTCCACGAGGTGCAGGCCATCGAGTACTTCACCGTCGGGTACAGAGAGGGAACCTTGCTCAAGCACAAGCTTCTGTGCGATGAGACGGTTACCTTGGACGAGCTCCTGGTCATGGCCGACAAGTGCACCATGACCGACTCCTCCATGAAGTCGGAGATCCGGGTTGACACGTCCGGCAAGGTGGTCCAGCCGGGCTCCCAAACGCCAGCTAGTCACACCAACCGGGGCCAGACGAGCGACAACAAGCACAAGGCCCAGTAGCTGGCCTCCAACAGCCGGCAAGTGGCAGCTCTCGAAGATCAGCAGCCGGCCGGCCAGCCCGGCCCCAAGCGTCAGCGAGGCAGCAAGGGTTAGTTCCATGCAAATCATACCTTCCATAGCAGCGTGAAGACGCCCAACCACACCACCCGAAAGTGCCAACTGGCTTGCCCGGATTGCCAAGGGCGAGGCCCTGCCGCCCCGTCCACCTACCGGCCCAGCGGCTCCGGCTGTTCAGCAGCCGGCCTGAGCTGCCGGCATGCTTCAAGATGAGTTCCCCGATGATAACGCCACCTACGTCGTCTTCACCAGTGAAGCCGGCGAAAAGCTCAGCAGGCGGCAGCAGCACCGTGAGGTGAATGTTGTTTTTTCAGAGGTCCCGCAATCCATGCGCCGGTCTGAGAGGCCCGTCACCTCGAGCCGAGAAGACCACTAGGCCGTGATGCCATCGCCGGGTGCATACGCTCTGGTACTGGAGTCCACCTTCTCCACGGAGAGGCAGACCTGTCGCTTCACCTGAGTTTTGATAGATGGCGGCAGCAGCATCAACATCCTGCACTGCGAAACCATTGAAAGTTGAACATCAAGGCCAAGCAGCTCCAGCTCAGCTGGACAGTCTTCCACGGCATAGTTCCCGGCCTTTCCAGCTCTCCAATCGGCAAGATCAAGCTCGATGTCCTGTTCGGCAACAAGAACCACTTCCGCCGCGAGCCAATCTGGTTTGAGGTGGTTGACCAAGACAGACCCTACCATGTGCTCTTGGACCGCCCTACGTTGGCCAAGTTCGTGATGGTCCCACACTATGCGTACCTGAAGGCCAAGATGTCGGGTCCCAAGGGCATCATCACTGTTGCCAGTGACTATGAGAAGTTGCTAGAGTGCGCCGCCACCAGCAGCCGGCTGGCTGAGTCCCTCGTCATTGCTCAAGAGAAGTGACTCATTAACTGGATGGTAGCCATGGCCGGTGAGCAGGCAGCCGTGCCGACTGATCCGAAGGAGACGGAAGCCGGGGCTTCCTTGCAGCTTGCCAAAGAGACCAAGCGGATCATCTTGGATCCGGCGCACCCGGAGAAGTTCGCTGTCATAGGGTCAAACCTTGGCAGCAAATAGGAAAGCGAGCTCGCCAATTTCCTCCGTGAGAATCGGGACATCTTCGCATGGTCTCCCAAAGACATGCAGGGTGTTCTGAAGGATTTCGCCGAGCACAAGCTCCATGTGAAGCCGGATGCTAAACCGGTCGAGCAACCCCTACGCCGCCTATTAGAAGAGAAGAGAAGGATCATTGGTGAAGAAATCGCTCGGCTTCTGGTAGCCGACTTCATCATGGAAGTGTTTTACCGGACTGGCTTGCCAGCCCAATCCTCGTCTTGAAGAAAAATAACAAGTGGCGCGTGTGTATCGACTACACGAGCCTCAACAAGGCCTTCCCCAAGGATCCGTTTGCTCTGCCATGGATCGACCAAGTGATAGACTCCACAGCCGGCTGCGAGCTGTTGTCCTTCTTGGACGCATACTCTGGCCACCACCAGATCAAGCTAGATCCGGCCGACCGCTTGAAGACCGCCTTCATCACACCATTCGACGCCTTCCGCTACATCACCATGACGTTCGGCTTGAGGAATGCCGGTGCCACCTTCCAACGATGCATGCAGAAGTGCCTCCTGAAACAACTCGGCCGCAATGCCCACGTCTATGTGGATGACATTGTGGTGAAGACGGAGAAGCGTGGCACCCTCATGGAGGATCTCAAGGAGACCTTTGAAAATTTGTGATGTATTCAAATCAAGCTCAACCCAGAGAAGTGCGTCTTCAGAGTACCAGCAGGCCAGCTCCTTCGCTTCCTTGTCTCTGAACGCGGCATTGAGTGCAACCCCGTGAAGATCAAGGCCATCGAGCGGATGGAGAGACCCACCAAGCTGCTAACGTCCAAAAGTTCGCTGGGTTCCTGACATCCCTCGGCCGCTTCATCAGTCGACTAGGCGAGAAGGCACTCCCCCTGTACCATCTCATGAAGAAAACCACTTGCTTCGAGTGATGACGACTAGGCGGACGAAGCCTTTCTTCAGCTCAAGCGCATGATGTCCACGCCGCCTATCTTGGTGGCTTCGGCTGCTAAGGAACCTATGCTCCTCTACATCACCGCCACAAACCGAATCATCATCACGGTGATCATGGTCGAGCGCCCAGAAGCCGGCAAGGTGCAGCCGGTCCAGCGGCAAGTGTACTACCTGAGCAAGGTCTTGTATGCCTCCAAGCAGAACTACCGCGACTATCAGAAGATGTGCTACGGCGTGTACTTTGCCGCCAAGAAGCTGAAGCAATACTTCCAAGAGCACTCCATCGCAGTCGTCTGCACCGCTCCCCTGGCCGAGATCATGGGAAACCGAGATGCTTCGGGCCGGGTGGCGAAGTGGGGCATTAAGCTAGCTCCCCACACCATCTTCTACCAGCCCCGCACCGCCATCAAGTCCCAAGCACTGGCCGACTTCCTCATCGACTGGGACGAGTCCCAGTACCTGCCGCCAGTGCCGGATTCCACGCATTGGCGGATGTACTTCGACGGCTCGAAGATGCGCACCAGCCTAGAAGCCGGCATCATCCTCACCTCTCCCAAAGGCAACAGTTGAAGTACATGCTGCAGATCCACTTCTCCGCCTCCAACAACATAGCCGAGTACGAGGCGCTCATCTTTAGGCTCCGACTGGCTAAGGAGATTGGCATCCGCTGCATCCTATGCTACAGCAATTCAGACTTGGTGGTCCACCAGTCGTCCGGTGATTGGGACACCAAGGATGCCAACATGGCGAGCTACCGCTTCCTCGTCCAGCAGATGAGCGGGCACTTCGATGGGTGCGAATTCCTTCATGTCCCACGAGCCAACAATGACGCAGCAGACGCCCTTGCTCGCATTGGTTCCACCCGGAAGGCCATACCAGCCGGCGTCTCCCTCGAGCACCTGCGCAAGCAGTCTATCAAGCCCTCGCCGGAGTTTGAGGCCATCTTCGTGCCGACTGACCCCACAGCAATCGGATCCGGCTCGGGGACTTCAGCAGTCGGCTTAGGGACTTTGGCAGTCGGCCCGGGGACTTCAACAGGCGGCCCGGGGGCTGCAGCACCAGCACCCGGCCCAGAGACCCCAGCAAGCGGCCGAGGGCTGCTGCAGTCGGCCCCGGGACTCCATCAACGCCATCAGGAGCGGCCGGCTCCAGCCCGCCGCCTCCCAGCCTGGCCACCCTAGTCCCAGTTACCGTCTTCACAGTGGTAGAAGCACCATCTTGGGCGCAACCCATCCATGACTATCTGGTAAGCCACATGCTACTATCCAATGAAGTATTGGCCCTGCAAATCCATTGTCATGCAGGAGCCTACACCATCGTCAACGGCGAGCTCGCGAGGCGCAGCGTGACTGGCATTTATCAGTGCTGCGTAGAGCTGGAAAAGGGCATGGAGATCCTCAGAGACATTCACCAGGGAGAATGTGGCCATCATGCCACCTTCAGAGCTCTTGTAGCAAAATCCTTCCGCCATGGTTTCTTCTGGCCAACTGCTTTAGAAGACGCCAAGGAGTTGCTCCAGAAGTGCAAGGGGTGCCAGAAGTTCAGCACCAAACAACACCAGCTGGCCTCCGTCCTCAAGACCATCCCCATCACTTGGTCGTTTGCCATGTGGGGCTTGGACATGGTGGGCCCGTTCAAGGCAACACACGACGGCATGACCCACCTGCTGGTCGCCGTGGATAAGTTTACCAAGTGGACTGCAGCCAAGCCAATCAAGAAGCTGAACAGTCTGACAGTTGTCACGTTCATCGCCGACATCACTGTCCGATACGGCGTCCCCCACAGCATCATCACCGACAATGGCACCAACTTCGCCAAAGGCGCCTTGGCCCGTTTCTGCACAAACCAGGGCATCCGGCTGGACGTAGCATCCGTTTCGTACCCGCAGTCAAACGGCCAGGTGGAGCAAGCAAACAGCCTCATCATGTCCAGCATCAAGCCTCGACTGGTCGAGCCACTAGAGCGCTCGACCGGCTGCTGGATAGAGGAGCTGCCGGTCGTACTTTGGAGCCTTCGGACCATGCCCAACAGATCAACCGGCTTCACGCCCTTCTTCCTTGTGTACGGGGCCGAGGCTATCATCCCCACGGATATCGAGTTTGACTCGCCTTGTGTCACCATGTACACTGAGACAGATGCAAAGGAGGAACGAGAAGACAGCATCGATTTACTCGAAGAGGCCCGGCTACTGGCGTGCAGCCAGTCCGCCATCTACCAGGAGAGCCTGCGCTGCTACCACAACAAGAAGGTCAAGCCTCGTACATCTCGTGAAGGCGACCTTGTGCTCCGCTTGATCCAGCGATCAGTCGGCTAGCACAAGCTCGGAGCTCTTGGGAAGGCCCCTTCATCATCAGCAAGGCCCTGGGCAATGACTCGTACTACCTCATCGACGCCCAAAAGCCCAGGGCACGCAAGCAAAGCACAGCCGGCGAACAGACGGAGCGGTCATGGAATGCGAACCTACTTCGTCCTTTTTACAGTTAAAGCGAGCGTATGTACCACGCTGCCTTTTGTATCAAGTAAAGACCTCAGGTCCCCCGAGATGCACTCGGGGGCTACCTTTTTATCTATGAGATAAGCTTATGCCATGATTTGAGTTTTTTATGTTCTTGCCCCGCTTGGGTTCGGCCAGCCGGCCCGGGGGCTCACCGCCTTGGCCTAAGTTAACACCACCAAGAGCCGACTAGTAGTGTGCCGACGCCAAAGCCCTCTCTTGACCCGGCCAAAACTCGCAACGCGACTGTACCGCTGGCAAGAGCTAAAGGCGAGAAATGTTGTCCACACGAAAAAGGACTAAGGAAAATGTTAACTCTAAGCCAAGCCGACCCCTCGCCTCCCTTGTCTGGCTCGTCAGCAACCGGCAGCCCAGCTTCTCGCTCGACCAGCTACGCTCTAAGCGCCTGAAGTAGCTAGCCCGTTCTAAACGGCCAAGTCCCTGACCAGGTCACAGACCGCAGCGCAGCTGTCCGGCTGGCAGGGAGGCGGCCAAAGGAAGGCGGCAAACAAAAAAGGCAAAGAGATAAAAAGCAAACTCAACCTAGAACCCAGCAACACATGCAAGAATGTGGGGATTTAAACTTTATACATTGCAAAAACAGCCCAAGGCCGGCATTCATCTGGTTCAAAACTACACCCCAAGTGGGTGGAACTGGCATAACTAATATTGTTGTGAGCACAAGACAGAACAATTCAAAAAGGAAAAAGATAAATGCCATCTAGGCGGATGGCTCTGCGGGCTGCCCGGACTGGTCGGCAGTGGGTGTAGCTCTGGCTGGTGGGGCTTCCGGTTGCTGGGTCTCGGCCTGGCTGTTGGCAGCGGCTGAGGTTGTCTCCGGCTGATCACCAGCCGGGGCCGAGTCCGGCTGGTCGCTCCGACGTCTGGTGCGACGTAGCTACCGTCCTCATCCTCGTCCTAGTCATCCTCGTTGCCTTCGTTGCTAGAGGCGATCTCCTCTATCGAGTCCTCCCCGTCCAAGGGTTCAGACCAAACCAGGATGGAGGAACCACGGCACCGTCTCTCTCCACTCCAGGGCAAAAATGCCGATGCCGGCATAGTCGGCGAGGGCCGACGCTTGGATGGCGATGTCCTCACGCACCACCGCCAACTCCAGCAGTACCTCCTAGAGGAAGGTCGCCAGCTGCCGCAGGTGCATGCCAGGGTACCAAGCCTTGACGAACTCCAGCGCCTACGCAGCCCCATCCCGTGCCACGGAGCTCTTCCAGGCTTCGAGCCAGTTGGCCACCACCTCCAGCCAGTCGGCTGTCCGACTAGGAGTCCACGGGATCGGACCGCCCGGCCACAAGCCCTCCAAGACCTGCGACCAAGCGCGCTGAAGCCGACGGAGCAGGAGGCGCGTTGGCTCGAGGTGCATCCGGACGGCCGCAAGTTGCTTGCCCACAGTGCAAGGACAGACTTGCGCAATATCCTTGTCGGTGTCAAAACCGGCGGATCTTGGGTAGGGGGTCCCGATCTGTGCGTCAAGGCTGATGGTAACAGGAAGCAAGGGACATAGATGTTTACCCAGGTTCGGGCCCTCTCGATGGAGGTAAAACCCTACTTCTTGCTTGATTAATATTGATGATATGGGTAGTACAAGAGTAGATCTACCACGAGATCGTAGAGGCTAAACCCTAGAAGCGAGCCTATGATGGTATGATTGTAATTGTGATCGGCCTTCCAAGGACCAACCTCTCCAGTTTATATAGACACCGGAGAGGGCTAGGGTTTACATGGAGTAAGTTACAAGAAAGGAAACACAATATCCGGATCGCCAAGCTTGCCTTCCACACAAAGGAGAATCCCATCTGGACACGGGCCGAAGTCTTGAGTCTTGTATCTTCACACTTCAATACTCCGGACGTTGTACACAGTCCGGCTGTCCGGATACCCCCTAATCCAGGACTCCCTTAGTAGCCCCTAAACCAGGCTTCAATGACGATGAGTCCGGTGCGCAGTATTGTCTTCGGCATTGCAAGGCGGGTTCCTTCTCCGAATACTGCGAAGTAATTATTGAACACTTGAATCGTGTCCGGATCCACAAAAATGATCTTTACACACCGTTGTAGAGAGAACGATATTTCACAAATGCAATCTGCTGACAATTTATTCTGAGGACGTGACATGTTATTACGGTCGTATTATTACTCGAACCGTTTTCCCACAACCAGCTACTGTGCATATTGCGAGGCGGTTTCTTTCACACGTCTTGTCAAGGCAGAGATCGTGTCCCCTTATCACAGGATTCTTATCAATACGGGCATGGGTAACCCAACCGCACCACTAATCGCGGCGAGTGGGAGGCGGACGGGCTTCACCAGGCAAGTGGGGAGGCCCAAAAAACTTTTATCGCCCCTATAAAGAGGTAAGGCCCCTTTCTCTTCACCCACGCCTTCTCCTCCCGTTAGCTCATTCCCCTCTGTCCGAGCCCTAATGCCCAAGCACCCTTTTTCTCCATCAAAGAGAGGTCTTTCAAAGATGTCCGGATCCGGAGCAGGAGGCAGGTGGATGGCCTCGGCCGTCTAGGAGAAGGACATCAAGAAGCTCCGGGGAGCCAGGTATCTGGCCCAAAATATCGGCCACCGTCTCCTACCGGCGGTATAGGTTGTCCCCACTCCAAAACCTCACGAGAGAGTCGTATTCCTTCCCCATTTTGTCCGTGGGCTCGGGTTTCCCCTTCACCCATTTGTTTGTGGAGTCATGTATTACTACGGGATCGATTTTCATGATCTTTCCCCCAACTCCTTCCTCAATATCTCGACGTTCATCGTCATGTGCGAGGCCTTTCTCCGAACCCCACCTCACTTCAGCCTGTGGCTGAAGATTTTCAATGTAAAACCCAAGGTGGTGGGTGGCAAACACGCCGAGTGCGGCGGCGCCATGGTAAGCAAGATGCCCAAGGCCGCTTGGCCTAAGGGTTCCTTCAACGACTCCGTCAAGGAGTGGCAGCAGTAGTGGTTCTACATCACCAAACCATGTGGCAAAAAGTGGGCGGCGGCCCCAAAGTTTAGATCTGGAGCTCCATTGCGGCTCATGTCCTGGACCAAGAAGGGACCAAACTGGTCTTCGCCCGATGAGTTGTTGTTGCTCCAGACGCGCGTCCAGAGCGTGGTCGATAGGGACGTCAAACTTGTTGACGTAGTCCAAGTGATGCTAGTTCGCCTAGTTCTCCCGTGCCAGCGCCGAGCTTGCACTCTGTGGGAGTTCGACCCAACCGAGCACCAAACCCTTCAGAGGCTTTATGAGTCCTCCCATAAGGATATCTGGAAGGTGCTCTTCAAGCCCGGCAAATCGTGGTCGGGCCCCGCCGAGGACCGTGGGTATCAATTATCCCACCCCGCAAGCTTGGTAAGTTATAGCCGCGCTCTGTTCATTCATGCTTCAGCTGGCATGTCCTGAGGGAGATATCTTAATCGTGTTTCATTGTGACCTCAGGGATGGGTAAAGAAAGTGGAGCGGATACATTGTCCGGCCCCGCTGCCGGAGGAACCGGCCGGACCCCTTCTGTCGAAGATGCTAGTCCCTGTGCCTTATGAGGCACCAAAGAAGGAAGCCTCCAGGAAGGTCAAGAAGACTAGGAGTGGCCTCCATCGCTGCAAGGCTTCGGACGCAAAATCCGGAGACTCAAGCGACACTCCTTCTTCAGAAGGCGAAGAGGAAGAAGCAGAGGAGGACGAGCCTCACTCTGAAGGTGGGAGGAAGCGTGCAGCTTCCCCGTCCCTGGAGGCCGAATCGCCTAAGAGGGGGAAAGGTTACCTACCAGAGACATCCACCACGGCTGCCGACAGCAGCCCAGAGTGGGATCCCAGGGCCCAGCCCCTAGGGAAGTCGTAAGTATACGGAATCCGAACACGCATATGCGTCCGGGATTGTTGTTGGATTTATTGGCTTTAACCGCTGCCGTATTTTGCACAGCCCAGCGAGGTCTCGTGCCGGACAGTCCTCATCGGAGGATTCGCTGGGCTCAGACGCCTTGGCAAGCGAGACACCTCCGCAGGCTCCTTCCCCAAAGTCCAGGTGCGACACTGAGGTGTCATCCCAACAGGACCCGTCCGATGGAGGACATATCCCTGTTGCCGGACACACGGGGGCGGATAAGGCCCCCGGGACCTCTAAGGTTCCAGAGTCGGGCGAATAGCCACCTTTGATGGTGGGAGGCCTGCCTACCCTGCCGGCATCCTCTGTTCGAGCAGAGCTGTCGGGCGGTCTATCGATAGCGTTGAAGAACGCATCCATCGTCGATGAGCACCGCACTCTCATGGGCGTGGTGGTTGAGAAGATTCAGTCCGCTGAGAGTGGGTTGAACGAGTCCTGCTTTGGCCTTATAAAGGCCTTTGAGGTACGTTTCATAAGAAACCTCTGAGGGTTTTTCATAATATGAGTGGTAGCCCCTGATGCACTGTCTGGCGGAGGAGCCAAAGCCGGGCAGGGGATCAAACCCTCTGCGTTCGCAGGAGCCTATGTGAATGACGTATACCTTTTGTGTGAAAACAGGTGTCTATGGAGAGGACGGCCACTTATAATGCGAAGGTGTCCGAACTGAACCAGAGCCTGGCACGGGCCGAGGAAGAACTTGGCCGTGTGAGGAAGCAACTGCAAGACAAGCAAGGTATGTTGAAAACATTTGTCTTAAAGTTGGCACGAATTAATAGTTGTGC
This sequence comes from Triticum dicoccoides, assembly GCF_002162155.2. NCBI lineage: Eukaryota > Viridiplantae > Streptophyta > Magnoliopsida > Poales > Poaceae > Triticum > Triticum dicoccoides. Next base: position 635,939,009 of record NC_041391.1, read on the forward strand.
ATAGTGAGAAGTTTTTGTATTGTATGCTCTAGGAGCGAGTGCCGAGTACGAGGCACTAAAGAAGGCTGTGGCTGATGCCAATAAGAAGGCTGAGGCCGAACAGGCGCTTCATGAGAAACACGAGGCCAGTGTCATCGCAGCTGAGTGAGAGCTCCAGGAAGCTGTGAAGAAAAGCGAGGGCTTGGAGCAGAGTCTAGTAGGGAAAGAATCCGAACTTGCCCAAGCTCTCGAGGCTGCGGAAGGTGCTCGGGAAGAAGCCCAAGGTGCTGTGCTGGACATTCAGGAGGCCCGGAAAGTTGTGGCTGGTAAGGCCTTCTGTAATCTTAGCCCTTTGTACATGATAATGGAAAGAATCCTAAGCGGCAAGCTGAATTCTTATTTTTCTCGAGGCTTTTGCGGATCTTCCTCGTAGCATATCCGATATCGCCCAATTCTACCGCACCGAGGAGAAGAAGTCTGCGGAGAGGGATTTCTGGTCGCAGTATTTGGCGCCGAACTATCCGGTGCCATTTATCGATCAGCTGAAACAGCTAGTCGAACTGCACCCGGCGGCCGAACTAGCCATGAAGGACTTAGTTGTCCGGATGTGGCCTGCGGAGCCAATTCCAAGCAGTTACTTCGGACTCGTCAAGCGGATTGTGGGTGCTTGTCCTCGGCTTGATGCTATCTAGCGATCAGTCTGTATAGAAGGTGCACGCAAATGTTTGAAGGCGGTTGGGCGTCCTCTTGTGGTTGGTCCAAGGGTCCTTGACTGGACCCCGGTGGGCCCAGCCGTTGTACCATGAGGTAATGCGGACTCCTCAATGAGTGTCCGGATTAGTTGGCCTGAGTGATTTACCACGTGGAATATAGTCAACGTCGTTTATCCCGTTGATATACGGTAAACTACCGCACGGTGGGAAGGTGCCGAAGATTTATTCTTTGGCGTAGCATTTTGGGTGATCCGAAGATAACCTTTAGAGTGGTGGGCCAATGAAACTTGGCCTTTGCGCATTTACATCTTTTAGGAGATGTTATTCGTGGCTTCATACCCGTGTGGGCTTTGTGTGTTATGGAGCCCCCGGACTACTAGCTCTGGAGGTGCTTCAATGGACTTGCTGTGGTTGATGTGATCATGGGCGATCGGCCGTACTTTTATGCTCTGGGGGGGTTCTTGATGAGACGCCTCCCCTTATTGCTTCCGGTGCACGACCAGCTGCTTTGTTTTGAGGATCTGGCATTCTCTATTGGTATGCTTTGTTGTCCTTCTAGGAGTAACGTGAATTTCACACGGTTGGTCCAGTGTGTGGCTTTGGTCGAGTAGGCTTGAGATATTCTTTGTCCATTTACCGGACTAAGGGTTGCTGGACCTGGCAGCAGTTTCCCTGTCTTGACGTTTATGACCATTGTGTCGGGGCTTGAGGATGCCTCTTCGTGTATACTTCTTACTGTTTTGGACCGTAGTGATGTGTGAGCGCCTGGGTGTGTGCCTGTGATTTTCCTGCTTGAGTTGAGGTAGCCAGTTGTGCTGGGTATGCCCTTTGTTAGGGTGGTCGAATCCATACTTTTCGGTGGCCAGGATCTTGGTCCACCTGTCTACCAGCAAATATTGGTCAGCTTTGAGCTGCTCTTGCTTCCTTTGCAGGCTCCTTGCCGTGGCCATGAGCTGTCGCTTGAAGCGAACCTGTTCCACTAGATCTTCAGGCACGCGGAACTCATCATTGCCGAGGCTTTCCTAATCTTCGGAGGGGCGTGTGGAGTTCTCCCTCTCCAGGTATCCCACCGTGGCCGGTCCGGCCTGCTTGAAGGTAGGCTGATCGGGTTTGTATTCCTCTTCGGTACCATCCGGAATACTTTCATCTCTGGGGCTGGTGTTGATGTGGCGGGCCTTGGAGTGGCGTCGAAGACGCCCGTGCTTTGCTTTTCCTCCTAAGGGGTTATCCTCCGTTGCCTCGTCACCACTGGTTCCCTTCGGAGTGTCTACCGTGTATATATCGTATGAGGAGGTGGCCGTCCACTGCCCTGTGAGTGGTGTCTCCTGTAATTCTCCTGCATCGTCGTCCATACTGTCGATGTCTTCGGAGTCTAAGTCAAGCATGTCGGTTAAATCATCGATCGTGGCAATGAAGTGGGTGGTGGGTGGGCAATGGATTCCGTCATCGTCCGCTTCCCACTCAAGCCGAACATAGTTCAGCCCAGAGCCTCCTGACAAGGAGAGAGACTTTAATGAGTTCAGTATGTCGCCAAAGGGCGAGTGCTGAAAGATGTCCGCTGTGGTGAACTCCATTACCGGAGCCCAACTCGGCTCGGCGGGCTCGGGAACGCGCAGACTGGAATCTGCATCCGGATACGAATCCGGGGGTCTGGAATCACAGGCTTCCTCGGAAGTGAGGCATGTGTTCGGCTCCATCGCCGATGAGGGTATGGCCTGCGGGGCGAGGTCCAGCCTTCCGTCCTTAGGCAACATGGCCTGCCCCGGATTTGAGTCCGGGGCTACCGCGGGGGTGATATCCCCAGCGCTGTCCGATAGCAGGTCTAAGTCGTGCTTATCGTGACTGCTCGGTGCTCCTGGCACATGCCTGAATCCGTCGGAGATCAAGTCTCCACGAATACCCGACGTGTAGTTCAAGTTCCCGAACCTGACCTGGCGGCCAGGGGCATAGCCGTCGATCTGCTCCAGATGGCCAAGCGAATTGGCCCGCAGTGTGAAGCCGCCGAACACGAAGATCTGTCCGGGGAGAAAAGTCTCCCCCTAGACAGTGTTGTTAATGATTGAAGGCGCCATCAAGCCCTGTTGCGACGACACAGAGGAACTCTCAATGAAAGCACCAATGTCGGTGTCAAAACCGGCGGATCTCGGGTAGGGGGTCCCGATCTGTGTGTCAAGGCTGATGGTAACAGGAAGCAAGGGACATAGATGTTTACCCAGGTTCGGTCCCTCTCGATGGAGGTAAAACCCTACTTCCTGCTTGATTAATATTGATGATATGGGTAGTACAAGAGTAGATCTACCACGAGATCGTAGAGGCTAAACCCTAGAAGCTAGCCTATGATGGTATGATTGTAATTGTGATCGGCCTTCTAAGGATCAACCTCTCCGGTTTATATAGACACCGGAGAGGGCTAGGGTTTACATGGAGTCGGTTACAAGAAAGGAAACACAATATCCGGATCGCCAAGCTTGCCTTCCACGCAAAGGAGAATCCCATCCGGACACGGGCCGAAGTCTTGAGTCTTGTATCTTCACGCTTCAATAGTCCGGACGTTGTACACAGTCCGGCTGTCCGGATACCCCCTAATCGAGGACTCCCTCACTCCTTACCCTTGCAACGGCACTCCTCGCGACGGGCCTCGATGGCCATGCAGATGGCGACGGAGTGGCCCACGAGGAACTCTGCCCATAAAAAGAGAAAGCTGTTAGAAGAGGGCCTCCGATAGCAGCCGGCGACAAGCGGTCGGAACAAAAGGGAAGAGGTGTACTGTCGAGCATGTCCTCGATCGCGGAGTAGCCGCCATCGAGGAGCTTCTCCTTCTCGACCCAGTCTATGCGCTGGGTCTCGAACTCGGCCCTGAGCTGCTCCTCGTCCGCCTTCAGCTGCTGGACCTGCTCCGTGTGCCACACGGCCTGGTCCGCCAACTCCTTCTCTAGCCGGTCGCACGCAGGGCCTACCTGGTCGCGCTCTTGCCGAACAATCTGAAGCTGGCCCTCGAGCTCGGCCATGCGCTACCTCAACTGGGCGGCAGCCGCTGCAAGAAGAAGCCAAAATTATCATCATCTACTTTGAGAAAAATGAAAACAAACCTACCAGAGAAGATCCGGCCCGACTGCTCAGTAGTCGGCCCGAATCTCGGGGGCTACACCCCAATGGATGCGCTGGCACGCCCCCACTTGAAGCTGGCTTACTTACTTCAGCTCTGATCCATCTCAGTAGTCCGGGTGGTGAGCGTCCGGTTCAGCGTGTTGTACGCGGCCGCACGCATGTTGTGGTAGTCCTGCAACAGCAGCAACCATCTCAGAAAACAAAAAGAATACCTTTGAGTTCCAACCCGCCTGCTCAGCAACCGGCTCGAAACTCGGGGGCTACACCAAGTGGGTGCAATGGCGCGCCCCCACGAAAGATTACAAGACAAAACATACAACAAAGGCGAGGTGCGCGTACCCGGGCGGTTGCCCGTGTAGCCAGCATCTCCTCCCTTGCCCTCAGAAGGGTGGCGTTCTGGGCAAGGAACCTGTCCTCCATGTCCCGCACTACCAAGTTCAGGGCGGCGGGGTCGGCCCCTGCCACCCAACCCGAAGGAGTGGCGCTCGTGGCCTCAGCGCTGGCCCTCTACGAGCTCAAAGCCACGGCCTCCACCCACCGCCTTGTCTCCAAGGTTGCCCGTGTCGTGCACTGGCGCATAGCAGCGTGCGCCACTAAGGCCCGGCCCGCTGCCTGCTCAGTGCTAGTTGATGGTGCCTTCGGCTGGTTGGGCTCGCCGCCCGCTCGTCCGCCAGCCTCCAGCGTGCGCTGGGTCTCCTCCACCTCTAGGATGACGGTGTTGGGAACCACCGGCTCCGGCATCGACTGGTCGGCCCCAGCCGCTCCAGGCGGCGTCTGGTTCTCTGCCATCTCCACCTCCGGCTGTTCGAGGCTGACGGTCTCTAGGACCTCGCCACCAGCCGGATCCGCCATGACCCTGGCGTCGGCCTCCGCACACGCCTTGGTCACGGCTTCCGCCTGTGCCTTCGTCGCCGCCTCTGCCTCTGCCGCGGCCCGGGCCTCGCCTCCTCCACCTGGGCGTCGGCCCGCGCCTTCTCTATGACCTCCTGCCCCTCGCGTGCCTCCCGTGCGTTCCTCTCCTGCGCCTCCCGGAGGGCAGCAGACGGATCCGGACGCCGAGCATCCGCAGAGCCATCCACTGGGTGTTGGAAATATGCCCTAGAGGCAATAATAAAAGTGTTATTATTATATTTCTTTGTTCATGATAATAGTCTTTTATTCATGCTATAACTGTATTATCCGGAAATCGTAATCACGTGTGAATACATAGACCACAATATGTCCCTAGTGAGCCTCTAGTTGACTAGCTCGTTGTGATCAACAGATAGTCATGGTTTCCTGGCTATGGACATTGGATGTCGTTGATAACGGGATCACATCATTAGGAGAATGATGTGATGGACAAGACCCAATCCTAAGCCTAGCACAAAGATCGTGTAGTTCGTATGCTAAAGCTTTTCTAATGTCAAGTATCATTTCCTTAGACCATGAGATTGTGCAACTCCCGGATACCGTAGGAATGCTTTGGGTGTACCAAACGTCACAACGTAACTGGGTGGCTATAAAGGTGCATTACAGGTATCTCCGAAAGTGTCTGTTGGGTTGGCACGAATCGAGACTGGGATTTGTCACTCCGTGTAAACGGAGAGGTATCTCTAGGCCCACTCGGTAGGACATCATCATAATGTGCACAATGTGACCAAGGGGTTGATCATGGGATGATGTGTTACGGAACGAGTAAAGAGACTTGCCAGTAACGAGATTGAACAAGGTATCGGTATACCGACGATCGAATCTCGGGCAAGTAAAATACCGCTAGACAAAGGGAATTGTATACGGGATCGATTAAGTCCTTGACATCGTGGTTCATCCGATGAGATCATCGTGGAACATGTGGGAGCCAACATGGGTATCCAGATCCCGCTGTTGGTTATTGACCGGAGAACGTCTCGGTCATGTCTGCATGATTCCCGAACCCGTAGGGTCTACACACTTAAGGTTCGATGACGCTAGGGTTATAAAGGAAGTTTGTATGTGGTTACCGAATGTTGTTCGGAGTCCCGGATGAGATCCCGGACGTCACGAGGAGTTCCGGAATGGTCCGGAGGTAAAGATTTATATATGGAAAGTTGTTGTTCGGGTTCCGGAAAAAGTTCGGGTTTTTTCGGTATTGTACCGGGAAGCTTCCAGAAGGTTCCGGAGGATTCCGGAGGGGTCCGGATGTCCGGAAACTGTTCCACCACGTCCAATACAGCAGCATGGGCTGTAAGGAGCGCCCTAGCCTTAATGGGCCAGGGGCACCAGTCCCCCCAAGGCCCATGCGCATGGGAGGGGGGAAACCCTAAGGGGGAGGGCCTCCACTTGACTTGGGAGGCACTCCTCCCCCCCTTGGCCGCACCCCTTCCTTGGAGGAAGGGGCAAGGCTGCGCCTCCCCCCCCCCTCCCTTGCCCCTATATATAGTGGAGGGGAGGGAGGGCATCCATACCAAAAAGCCCTGGCGCCTCCCTCCCTCCCGTGACACCTCCTCCTCTCCCGCAGGTGCTTGGCGAAGCCCTGCAGGGTTGCCACGCTCCTCCACCACCACCACGCCGTTGTGCTGTTGTTGGATGGAGTCTTCCTCAACCTCTCCCTCTCTCCTTGCTGGATCAAGGCATGGGAGACGTCACCGGGCTGTACGTGTGTTGAACGCGGAGGTGCTGTCCGTTCGGCACTAGGATCTCCGGTGATTTGGATCACGACGTGTACGACTCCTTCAACCCCGTTCTCTTGAACGCTTCCGCTTAGCAATCTACAAGGGTATGTAGATGCACTCTCCTTCCCTCGTTGCTGGTTTCTCCATAGATAGATCTTGGTGACACGTAGGAAAATTTTGAATTTCTGCTAAGTTCCCCAACAGTGGCATCATGAGCTAGGTCTATTGCATAGATTCTTTGCACAAGTAGAACACAAAGTAGTTGTGGGCGTTGATGTTGTTCAATATGCTTACCGTTACTAGTCCAATCTTGTTTCGATGGTATTGTGGGATGAAGCGGCCCGGACCGACCTTACACGTACTCTTACGTGAGACAGGTTCCACCGACTGACATGCACTTGGTGCATAAGGTGGCTAGCGGGTGCCAGTCTCTCCCACTTTAGTCGGAACGGATTCGATGAAAAGGGTCCTTATGAAGGGTAAATAGCAATTGGCATATCACGTTGTGGTTTTGCGTAGGTAAGAAACGTTCTTGCTAGAAACCCATAGCAGCCACGTAAAACATGCAAACAACAATTAGAGGACGTCTAACTTGTTTTTGCAGGGTATGCTATGTGATGTTATATGGCCAAGAAGAATGTGATGAATATATGTGATGTATGAGATTGATCATGTTCTTGTAATAGGAATCACGACTTGCATGTCGATGAGTATGACAACCGGCAGGAGCCATAGGAGTTGTCTTTACTTATTGTATGACCTGCGTGTCATTGAACAATGCCATGTAATTACTTTACTTTATTGCTAACCGGTAGCCATAGTAGTAGAAGTAATAAGTTGGCGAGACAACTTCATGGAGACACAATGATGGAGATCATGATGATGGAGATCATGGTGTCATGCCGGTGACGATGATGATCATGGAGCCCCGAAGATGGAGATCAATGGAGCTATATGATATTGGCCATATCATGTCACTACTATATAATTGCATGTGATGTTTATTATGTTTATGCATCTTGTTTACTTAGAACGACGGTAGTAAATAAGATGATCCCTTACAACAATTTCAAGAAGTGTTCTCCCCTAACTGTGCACCGTTGCTAAAGTTCGTCGTTTCGAAGCACCACGTGATGATCGGGTGTGATAGATCCTTACGTTCACATACAACGGGTGTAAGACAGTTTTACACACGCGAAACACTTAGGGTTAACTTGACGAGCCTAGCATGTACAGACATGGCCTCGGAACACAGAGACCGAAAGGTCGAGCATGAGTCGTATAGTAGATACGATCAACATGAAGATGTTCACCGATGATGACTAGTCCGTCTCACGTGATGATCGCACACGGCCTAGTTGACTCGGATCATGTAATTACATCAATGATTAGAGGGATGTCTATGTGAGTGGGGGTTCATAAGATGAACTTAATTATCCTGAACATAGTCAAAAGATCTTTGCGAATTATGTCGTAAGCTCGCGCTTTAGTTCCACTGTTTAGATATGTTCCTAGAGAAAATATAGTTGAAAGTTGATAGTAGCATTTATGCGGACGGTAGAAAGCTTATGTCCTTAATGCACCGCTCAGTGTGCTGAACCCCAAACGTCGTTTGTGGATGTTGCGAACATCGAACATACACGTTTTGATAACTACGTGATAGTTCAGTTAAAACGGTTTAGAGTTGAGGCACCAAAGACGTTTTCGAAACGTCGCGGAACATATGAGATGTTTCGAGGGCTGAAATTGGGATTTCAGGCTCGTGCCCACGTCAAGAGGTATAAGACCTCCGACGATTTTCTTAGCCTGCAAACTAATGGAGAAAAGCTCAATCGTTGAGCTTGTGCTCAGATTGTCTGAGTGCAACAATCACTTGAATCGAGTGGGAGTTGATCTTCCAGATGAGATAGTGATGTTTCTCCAAAGTCATTGCCACCAAGCTGCTAGAGCTTCGTGATGAACTATAACATATCAAGGATAGATATGATGATCCTTGAGGTATTCACGATGTTTGACACCGCGAAAGTAGGAATCAAGAAGGAGCATCAATTGTTGATGGTTGGTGAAACCACTAGTTTCAAGAAGGGCAAGGGCAAGAAGGGATACTTCATGAAACGGCAAATCAGCTGCTGCTCTAGTGAAGAAACCCAAGGTTGAACCCAAATCCGAGACTAAGTGCTTCTGTAATAAGGGGAATAACTACTGGAGCAGAATTACCCTAGATACTTGGTAGATGAGAAGGCTGGCAAGGTCGATAGAAGTATATTGGATATACATTATGTTAATGTGTACTTTACTAGTACTCCTAGTAGCACCAGGGTATTAGATACCGGTTCGGTTGCTAAGTGTTAGTAACTTGAAATAAAAGAGCTACGGAATAAACGGAGACTAGCTAAAGGTGAGCTGACGATATGTGTTGGAAGTGTTTCCAAGTTTGATGTGATCAAACATCGCACGCTCCCTCTACCGTCAAGATTAGTATTAAACCAGAATGATTGTCATTTGGTGTTTGCGTTGAGCATAGACATGATTGGATTATGTCTATCGCAATACGGTTATTCATTTAAGGAGAATAATGGTTACTCTATTTATTTGAATAATACCTTCAATGGTCTTGCACCTAAAGGAATGGTTTATTGAATCTCGATCGTAGTGATACACATTTTCATGCCAAAAGATATAAGATAGTAATGATAGTACCACTTACTTGTGGCACTGCCATGTAGGTCATATTGGTATAAAACGCATGAAGAAGCTCCATGTTGATGGATCTTTGGACTCACTCGTTTTTGAAAAGTTTGAGACATGCGAACCATGTCTATTGGTGTATATGCATGAAGAAACTCCATGCAAATGGACCGTTCGGACTCACTTGATTTTGAATCACTTGAGATATGCAAATCATACCACATGGGCAAGATGACTGAAAAGCCTCGTTTTTCAGTACGATGGAACAAGATAGCAACTTGTTGGAAGTAACACATTTTGATGTGTGCAGTCCAATGAGTGCTGAGGCATGCAGTGAATATCGTTATGTTCTCACTTCACAGATGATTCGAGTAGATGTTGAGTATATTTACTTGATGAAACACAAGTTTGAATTATTGAATAGTTCAAGTAATTTCAGAGTGAAGTTGAAAATCATTGTGACAAGAGGATAAAATATCTATGATATGATCATAGAGATGAGTATCTGAGTTACGAGCTTTGGCACGCAATTAAGACATTGTGGAAATTGTTTCACAATTAATACCGCCTGGAACACCATAGTGTGATGGTGTGTCCGAACATCATAAATGCACCCTATTGGATATGGTGCATACCATGATGTCTCTTATCGAATTACCACTATCGTTTATGGGTTAGGCATTAGAGACAACCGCACTCACTTTAATAGGTCACCACGAAACTCCGTTGAGACGACACCGTATGAACTATGGTTTGGAGAAACATAAGCTGTCGTTCCTTAAAAGTTAGGGGCTGCGACGCTTATGTGAAAAAGTTTCAGGTTGATAAGCTTGAACCCAAAGCGGATAAAATGCATCTTCATAGGACACCCAAAACAGTTGGGTATACTTCCTAATTCAGATCCGAAAGCAATAGGGATTGTTTCTTGAATCGGGTCCTTTCTCGAGAAAAGGTTTGTCTCGAAAAGTTGAGTGGGAGGATGGTGGAGACTCGATGAGGTTATTGAACCATCAGTTCAACTAGTGTGTAGTAGGGCACAGGAAGTTGTTCCTGTGGCGCCTACACCAATTGAAGTAGAAGCTTGTGATAGTGATCATGAAACTTCGGATCAAGTCACTACCATACCTCGTAGGGTGACAAGGATGTGTACTGCTTCAGAGTGGTACAGTAATCCTGTCTTGAAGGTCATGTTGCTAGACAACAATGAACCTACGAGTTATGGAGAAGAGATGGTGGGCCCAAATTCCGACAAATGGTTAGAAACCATGAAATCCGAGATAGGATCCATGTATCAGAACAAAGCATGGACTTTGGTGGACTTGCCCGATGATCGGCAAGCCATTGAGATAAATGGATCTTTAAGAAGAAGATGGACGTGGACGGTAATGTCACCGTCCATGAAGCTCGACTTGTGGCGAAGAGTTTTTTCACAAGTTCAAGGAGTTGACTACGATGAGATTTTCTCATCCGTAGCGATGCTTAAAGTCCGTCGGAATCACGTTAGCACAAGCTGCATTTATGAAATCTGGCAGATGGATGTCAAAACGAGTTTCCTTACCAGTCGTAAGGAAAGGTTGTATGCGATACAATCAGAAAGGTTTTGTCGATCCTAAGGATGCTAAAAGGTATGCTAGCTCTAGCAATCTTTCCATGGACTGGAGTAAGCATCTCGGAGTTGGAATGTACGCTTTGATGAGATGATCAAAGATTTTGGGTTTATACAAAGTTTATGAGAAACTTGTATTTCCAAAGAAGTGAGTGGGAGCACTATAGAATTTCTGATGAGTATATGTTGTTGACATATTGATGATCAGAAATGATGTAGAATTTCTAGAAAGCATATAGGGTTATTTGAAAAGTGTTTTTCAATGGAAAACCTGGATTAGGCTACTTGAAAAATAAGCATCAAGATCTATAAGATAGATCAAAATGTTTAATAATACTTTCAAATGAGCACATACCTTGACGTGATCTTGAAGGAGTTCAAGATGGATCAGTCAAAGAAGGAGTTCTTGCCTGAGTTGTAAGGTATGAAGTTAAGAGTTAAAGCTCGACCACGGCAGAAAAGAGAGAAAGGACGAAGGTCGTCCCCTATGCTTCAGACGTAGGCTCTATAGTATGCTATGCTGTGTACCGCACCGGAAGTGTGCCTTGCCATGAGTCAGTCAAGGGGTACAAGAATGATCCAGGAATTGATCATTGGACAGCGGCCAAAATTGTCCTTGAAATAAATAAGGACATGTTTCTCGATTATGGAGGTGATAAAGAGTTCGGCGTAAAGGGTTACGTCGATGCAAGCTTTAACACCTATCCGAATGACTCTGAGTAGCAAACCGGATACGTATAGTGGAGCAACCATTTGGAATAGCTCCAAGTGGAGCGTGGAAGCAGCATTTACAATATGACCTAGAGATTTGCGAAGTACATACTGATCTGAATGTTGCAGACCCGTTGACTAAAACCTCTCTCACAAGCAGAACATGATCAAACCCCAGATCTCATTGAGTCTTAATCACATGATGATGTGAACTAGTTTAGTGACACTAGTAAACTCTTTGGATGTTGGTCACATGGTGATGTGACCTGTCAGTGTTAATCACATGGTGATGTGAACTAGATTATTGACTCTAGTGCAAGTGGGAGACTGTTGGAAATATGCCCTAGAGGCAATAATAAAAGTGTTATTATTATATTTCTTTGTTCATGATAATAGTCTTTTATTCATGCTATAATTGTATTATCCGGAAATCGTAATACACGTGTGAATACATAGACCACAATATGTCCCTAGTGAGCCTCTAGTTGACTAGCTCGTTGTGATCAACAGATAGTCATGGTTTCCTGGCTATGGACATTGGATGTCATTGATAACGGGATCACATCATTAGGAGAATGATGTGATGGACAAGACCCAATCCTAAGCCTAGCACAAAGATCGTGTAGTTCGTATGCTAAAGCTTTTCTAATGTCAAGTATCATTTCCTTAGACCATGAAATTGTGCAACTCCCGGATACCGTAGGAATGCTTTGGGTGTACCAAACGTCACAACATAACTGGGTGGCTATAAAGGTGCATTATAGGTATCTCCGAAAGTGTATGTTGGGTTGGCACGAATCGAGACTGGGATTTGTCACTCTGTGTAAACGGAGAGGTATCTCTGGGCCCACTTGGTAGGACATCATCATAATGTGCACAATGTGACCAAGGGGTTGATCACGGGATGATGTGTTACGGAACGAGTAAAGAGACTTGCCGGTAACGAGATTGAACAAGGTATCGGTATACCGACGATCGAATCTCGGGCAAGTAAAATACCGCTAGACAAAGGGAATTGTATACGGGATCGATTGAGTCCTTGACATCGTGGTTCATCTGATGAGATCATCGTGGAACATGTGGGAGCCAACATGGGTATCCAGATCCCGCTGTTGGTTATTGACCGGAGAACGTCTCGGTCATGTCTGCATGATTCCCGAACCCGTAGGGTCTACACACTTAAGGTTCGATGACACTAGTGTTATAAAGGAAGTTTGTATGTGGTTACCGAATGTTGTTCGGAGTCCCGGATGAGATCCCGGACGTTACGAGGAGTTCCGGAATGGTCCGGAGGTAAAGATTTATATATGGAAAGTTGTTGTTCGGGTTCCGAAAAAAGTTCGGGTTTTTTCGGTATTGTACCGGGAAGCTTCCAGAAGGTTCCGGAGGATTCCGGAGGGGTCCGGATGTCCGGAAACTGTTCCACCACGTCCAATACAGCAGCATGGGCTGTAAGGGGGCGCCCTAGCCTTAATGGGCCAGGGGCACCAGCCACCCAAGGCCCATGCGCATGGGAGGGGGGAAACCCTAAGGGGGAGGGCCTCCACTTGACTTGGGAGGCACTCCTCCCCCCCTTGGCCGCACCCCTTCCTTGGAGGAAGGGGCAAGGCTGCGCCTCCCCCCTCTCCCTTGCCCCTATATATAGTGGAGGGGAGGGAGGGCATCCATACCAAAAAGCCCTGGCGCCTCCCTCCCTCCTGTGACACCTCCTCCTCTCCCGCAGGTGCTTGGCGAAGCCCTGCAGGGTTGCCACGCTCCTCCACCACCACCACGCCGTTGTGCTGCTGTTGGATGGAGTCTTCCTCAACCTCTCCCTCTCTCCTTGCTAGATCAAGGCATGGGAGACGTCACCGGGTTGTACGTGTGTTGAACGCGGAGGTGCCGTCCGTTCGGCACTAGGATCTCCGGTGATTTGGATCACGACGTGTACGACTCCTTCAACCCCGTTCTCTTGAACGCTTCCTCTTAGCGATCTACAAGGGTATGTAGATGCACTCTCCTTCCCTCGTTGCTGGTTTCTCCATAGATAGATCTTGGTGACACGTAGGAAAATTTTGAATTTCTGCTACGTTCCCCAACACTGGGTCCATCAGCAAGGCGGATGGAGCCCGCGTGGTGGCGAAGGCTGTCCTGCTCAGCATGAGAGCAAAGATAAGAAAGCACACCAAGAAAGAAGAAAAACATTAAGTCAGGGTGGCAAGCATGCTCACCCGGACGTGAGCGGCATGGGCTTGGGCCCCTTCCGGGCGGCGGCCACCTTCTGGGCCTCGTGCCACCTGGTGGCATCCGTGTGCATGGCCTTCTTGGCTGGGTTGCTTCCATACTCCCTGCCAGGCGACGCTTCTGCCCGCCGGGTGCAGGAGCCGGCCATGGCACAGAAGGTCCAGCTCCTGTTCCCGCGACTTTCCTAGGCGGACGCTGCTCCTCATCATCTTAGTCGTTGTCCGGCCAAGACCGGACGTCGCCGATTCCTCCTCCACCGCCTCCCGCGAAGCCGCCTGCTTCGGGGTCGCCTGCTCCTCTGCCGCCTCCTCCGGTGACCTCCTCCTTGCCGCCTTCCTCCATGGCGGACGCTCAGCTTGGGATCATCGACGTCGCTATCCTCGCGGTCCGTCATCCACTCGTGGTCAGCACTCGGCGCGCCTTGGCCCGAGAAGCGATGTCGCAAAAGCCAACTGGTCAAGACGGAGGAACAGAGAGCATTGTAAATGAAGCAGCCGGACCTGGTACTTACCACTGGGGGCGGGTTGGCCCGACTGTAAGGCTCCTTGCCGATGTGCCACTCCTCCTCGCTGATCTTGTAGTTGGAGAAGTAGTTGACATGGTGGGCCACCTCCACCCTCGGCATCTCCTTGGTGGACATCCGGCAGGGATCCCGGCGGGCACTAATCTTGCTGATGAGATGTGGTAGAAGTTGGAGGGGCGACACCCGGCGCATGATGAAGCCGGCTAACAGGTCGGCCGGCTTGAGCCCCTCCCGGCTCGTCATCTCTTCCAGCCAGGCGAGGACGCTGACGATATGGGCCGGCAGGCGCTTGGGCGGTTGCTGTTGCCAGTTGTCACGCGGCCCAGCAGGCGGCCCGGGCACGAAGGCCAGTAGGCTAATGTAGTCGACTTGACGAAGATTCCAGACGTAGAAGTATGATTTCTGCCAAAGTTTGGCCGACTCATGCAGAGGGATGGACGGGAAGCATGTGCCGCCTCCTGAGCGCCACACGGCCACGCACGCCCCTAACTGGGCAGCTCCTCCTTCGTCGACGTACCCAACTTGAGGTAGAAGAACCTACCCCAAAGCTCGATCGTCGGCAAGACGCCGAGGTATCCCTCGCAGAAGGTGACGAAGGCTGAGATGTACACCACCGTGTTGCGGGTGAGGTGATGCGGTTGTAGCCGGTAGAAGTGGAGGAATTCCCGGAATAAGCTGCTGGCCAGGAGCACAAAACCACGGAGGAAGTGCGTACGAAAGACGACGTACTCACTGGGCTCCGGCCACGACGAGATCACCGGCTCAGGGGGGATGCACACGCCCACATTGTCGGCACGAGGAAGCCTCCGCGTCACGTGGAGGAAGTCGATGTGGTCATCGTGAATGTTGGACCCCAGCCATCCACTCTTCGCCATGGCTCGGAGATGATGAGGAGGAGCTCGATTATGAAGACGACGGATGGCGCGGTGACAACGTGAAGCAGCGGAGCCACTGTGGTGTCCGCGGCAAAGCGGCTGCTTTAATGGAGTAGCGGCCCCAGCGACGCGATGGCGACGAAGGAGCGGCAGCCGCAGGAACACTTCGGTAGCGGCGGCAACGGCAAAGGGAAGAAGAGAAAATGGGAGGTGGCGCGCGTGCGTTCTGCTACCCCTCCTCCTTCTCCCCCTCTTTATAGCCGTCTCGGTGAAGCCGAGGCAACGTGGGGGCATGGGATTAACTGCGGCCCATGCCACGCACGCCCCCACGTATTCCGCGCAATTATGGCGTGATAAATGCGCCACAGAAGGGCAACCCCCGCCTCGGCCACAGAGGATCTACGGGCGGGCTGAGGCCCTGTAGTGGCGGGCCCAGCCTGCGGCGACGTCCCGTCGCGCGCGTGGGCTAGCAGGCCGGCCTGGCCTGCGGGCGCCATGTGGTGCGCGTGTGGCGGGCGGCGCCTCCCCGACTACCTCCTCGTCGATTCAAATTACATCAGGCGCCCGCAGCCGTGGCCGACTCCTGGCTCCCAGCTCCTCCCAGCCGGATGGAGTAGAAGGCAGAAGATCCCTCGAAGAGAAAACTGTTGAGGCCCTCCGGCTGCCAGCCATGGGACCTCACCAGTTTCGGGGACTACTGTCGGGGGGATGGACCCCGGGTAGCATCATCTACACTTAACCATATTTCAAAACATCGGGGCAAGCTGCCCCTCAAGCTGACAGGTCCCATGACCATCAACCAAAGCCGGCTGGTGCCACCCAGCCGGACTCCTAAAGGTGGCGTGCCCCAGAAGATGGTGCGCTCCAGAAGGCAGCGAGGGTACGGCCCGCCCCCTCCCTATGAGTCTGAGCCCGACCAAGAGACAAGCCGGGGCATGGCTACAGTGTGCCATACCTCCCCCAAATCCCGGCCGCATGGCTACAGTAAGCGCCGCCAGGCAGCCGCCGACCCGCCCGGCGCGATACTGTAGCCATGGCGCGCCGGACACGACCTTCGCCAACACGGACGGCGCAACAGTGAAGAGTCGTCAATTGGGCCCGCAGGTGGCGGACCCCACCTGTCGGCTGGTTCCTCGGCAGCCGGCAGGGCCCATCAGAGGCAGGCCCCGGCAGGCAGCGGAGAACCCGGCCTCCATAGACTCTGACAGCCGGGACCTACCACCCAGCTTGATTACCATTGTACCCCTGGGGTTGGCCTATAAAACCCCTCAGGCCACACCCATGCAAAGGGTTCCAACCTTAGTTCCCTCACCATTTCCATACACCACAGCTAGGGGAGAAGAGAGCTAGCCTTGCCCTTCTTCCTCCTCTAGCCAAACGGCTCTAGGAGCACCATTGTATACCTTGTGATATAGTGATCATGCGGAGACCCCGCAGAGCAGGAGTAGGGGTATCATCTCTTAGGAGAGTCCTGGACCTGGGTACATCTCGTGTTCCTCCGAGCTTGTGCTCACTCCCGCTTCTAGGACCCGACGATGTACTTCTATCCCCATCCATGATTAGCCAGCCCTGGCATCTGCCGTGATATTACCATGACAATTTTGAAAAAAGAGCTTTGAGTGGGGCTTGTTCATTATTAGATCATCTGAGCAAGCCAAGAAAAACGAAAGCGGAGGAATGGGGGGGCAGAGGCCAGCAAGTTTCTCTTAGGCCGCGCGCACCGGGAGCTACATGGCAGTGAATTTCAATTCTCATTTCTATTCCAGGAATAGTACAATCACAACATGCCTGCATTGCCCATGAGAAATTATGTTCACCGTTCGACTATGTATTGATGAGATAAGTTCATTTTTGGTGCATCAACTTGTGCGAAGTGTGGCTTTCATACCTGAATTTTTTTTTTCGTGCAATTTTCGTCCATCAACTCTTAATACTAGGTATAGTTAGTCCCTGGAAGTGATATTCAACAGTCAAACCCGGTTTGGACCTTTTTTTTGCGAAAACCTTGATTTTAACCTTATGTGACATGGTTTTGGCCACATCGTCACTGTAAGGTGGCATAGAGCTGCATGTTCATGTATGCATTGACCTAATGAATACTCCCTTTGTTCCTAAATATAAGTCTTTGTAGAGATTTCACTATAAACCACATACGGATGTATATAGATGCACTAGTAGAAAAGGGGGCAATGGTCCAGGCCGGGCCAGCCCATTAGTCCCGGTTCAGTCCAGAACCAGGACCCATGGGGGCATTGGACCCGGTTCGTGAGCCCCGGGGGCCGGCCGGGCCACGTGGGCCATTGGTCCCGGTTCATCTGGACCTTTTGGTCCCGGTTGGTGGAACAAACCGGGACTAATGGGCCTCGCTCCTGGCCCACCACCATTGGTCCCGGTTGGTGGCTTGAACCGGGACCAAAGGCTGCCCTTTAGTCCCGGTTCATGCCACCAACCGGGACTAAAGGGTTGGTCCTCATTCCGGTCAGAGTTTAGTCCCACCTCGCCAACCGAAGGGTGCTCACACCGGTTTATAAGCCCCTCCCTCTCTGCCTTGTTGAGCTCCTCTCAAAGTGAAAATAGATGCCCTTATACAGGGAATTTGACCTAAATTCATACTGAATTTCTCTGAAGTTCATAGAAAATTTATTATGAATTTAGGTTGAATTCTCTCTATAGGCGCATCTATGCTCATTTTTTTAGTAAAGTTAATCACAAACTTGTGATTCACACAAATTTCAAAGAATTCAAATTTTAACTATTCATGCCACCAACCGGGACCAATGATATGCCTATATATACCATGCCAAAATGAAAGAGGGGTGCAATGATCATCTACACGTTGCTTAGCTTCAGGCCGACGTGCAGGTGAGCACTACGCTTCTCCCTTCATCGTCTCTACACTCAGGGCTTATAAACCGCTGCGAGTGCCTCTCGCTTGGCGAGGTGGGACTAAAAAACAGCTGCAGAAAGAATCAACTAAAAAACTCTTTTACCGGTTCATGCCACGAACAGGTACTAAAAGGTGCTTGTGGGGCACCGGCCTTAAAACCTATACCAAATAAAATGCCTTTGTAACAGCCTTAGAACTGGTACTGAAGGAATCAACTAAAAAGCTTTTATAAACCTCTAGTATTATTGAAACTAAAATTATATAAAATTTTGTTACAAACTTTAATAGCAAAAAGAATTATCATAAAAGAAAATAAATAAGTAATTAAAATTTTGTTCAAAACATTAAAAGCAAAAAGAATTATCATAAAAGAAAATAAATAAGTAATTAGAATTTTGTTACAAACTTTAATAGCAAAAAGAATTATCATAAAAGAAAATAAATAAGTAATTAGAATTTGTTACAAACTTTAATAGCAAAAAGAATTATCATAAAAGAAAATAAATAAGTAATTAGAATTCTGTTCAAAACATTAAAAGCAAAAAAGAATTATCATAAAAGAAAATAAATAAGTAATTAGAATTTTGTTACAAACTTTAATAGCAAAAAGAATTATCATAAAAGAAAATAATTAAGTAATTAGAATTTTGTTACAAACTTTAATAGCAAAAAAATTATCATAAAAGAAAATAAATAAGTAATTAGAATTTTGTTCAAAACATTAAAAGCAAAAAAGAATTATCATAAAATAAATAAAGCAAAAAAGAAAACAAAAAATGGGAAAAATAAAAAAATGCCACCTATTGGGCCACCACGACCTGAATACGACTAGAAATCTTATTGGGCCAGGATTCAGGCCCGCAGACTGCCCAGCAGGCCCACAGGCAGAGACACAAGTTTAGGCCAGTAGGCCTGCAATAGTGTGGAGTTCAAATAGGAGGGCAGAGTTGCACTTATAAATAGGTGCGGCCGCTCCTCAGCTAGCGAGGTGGGACTAAACATCCCACTGCACCGCGCCAGCGCAAGGCCTTTAGTCCCGGTTGGTGGCACGAACCGGGACTAAACGGGTGCGTTGGTACCGGATGATGGCACAAACCGGTACCAATGCCCCCCCTTTAGTCCCGGTTGTGCCATGAACAGGGACCAACGCTCTGCCTATATAAGCGGCAGTCGTGAAATTTTGGTTCAGTTTCTTCCCCGCCCGCCCGACGTTGCCAGGCTGCCCGCCGTC
>NC_041391.1:635958195-635965931 GCF_002162155.2 Triticum dicoccoides
CGGCCCGCCCCACCCCTGCCCGTCGCCGCGCCGCACCGCCCCGCCCCGCGCCGCACCTCGACGTCGCCGCCGCCGTCCCCGACACCGTCGCCGTGAGCAACTAATTTAATTTGATGTTAGTAGTAGTTAATTGAGTTAGATTTTGTTAGTTTTTTTGTAGTTCATAGATTTTTTTTGTTAGATTTTTTTTTCTGTTCACTGAATTTTTCTATTAGATGTGTTAATTGAATTTTTTCTGTTCATAGATTTTTTTCTGATCATAGAATTTTTTTGTAGTTAATTGAATTTAGATGTGTAGTTTATAGATTTTTCTGTTATATTTTTTTCATATTGTGTTAGATTTTTTTATGATTTTTTCTGTTGTAATTTAGATGTCAATTTTTTATGATTTTTTTTCTGTTGTAATTTAGATGTCAATTTTTTTCATATTGTGTATGTAATTTAGATGTCAAATTTTTATGATTTTTTCTGTTCATAGAATTTTTATGATTTTTTTCTGTTGTAATTCTGTTGTAATTGTTTATGTATAGGAAAATTGTGAATGATATAAGTCATTTATGAATATGTTCGTATTTAGAATAGAGGAAAAAGGAAAAAATAAGAAGAGAAAGTGTTTAATATAATTAGTTAGAAAAATAATAGAACTATAGTTAAACTAGTTTATTTTTAGTAAGTACTACTTTATTTTATTTATAGTAAGTGCTTCATATATAGTTGAATTAGCTAGTTGATTTAATAAACTACTTTATTTAACTATATGTAGAAGTAGTTCCCGTGTTGACGTCGGCGATGCCTATCCCGCATCCTCGTCGTCGTCGACTCGGTGGTGGAGGCCTGTTTGATCAGGGCCATATTCGGGACCGGGCTCCGCCGGGCTGGTATTGGGAGGTGCTACCTTCCGGGGGATGTAGGTTGGTGAGGAGGCAGCCCGTTGTTGACCCGATTCTTGTTTGGTGGCGGTCCCGTGGGCCAGTGACGATGCCGAGGCTTCCGGACACCGCGGAGGTGGTACGTCATCGTGTCAGCGAGGAGGACGAGCACGTCCGTCGCTACATGGTTGCATTGGAGGGCAGGTTCGACAATACCTGGCAGGTTCTTCAGGGATCTCACTGGAGCTATGATCCTGTGATGGTTCCTTATCTTTGGGTGTCCACCGCCCGCGACGATACCCGTCGGGCGCTATGGTTCTAGCTGTATTAGTGATGCTATATGTATGATAGTATTTGAGGAGTATTAGTGATAATATTTGACGATGTACGGACACAAGAGATATGTACTTTTGCTTATAATTGAATGCATGCTAATTTGAATACTACTTTATTTTATGATTTGGTTTTGCTTATTGAATGCTCATATTGGAAAAGTACTCCTACTTTGAATGCTAAAATTGGAGAGCACTATGCAGAAATCTAGGAGCCCCCTCCATCATCCACTCCGTCGTGGGGGTAGCTTCTCCTTTATTCCCGTGTGCTAGACAATTAATAATGCACTCGGGAATGAAAGGAGGAGCTACGTACCATCACCGATAGTCAACCCGTGATTAATAATAATGATCTAGTTTAATATTTGAATTATGAACATAGGCCGGAAATGTCGTACTCGGACGACGAAAACCGCCCGGGGGAGTGCGACTGGTGCCACGACGACCGAGGTATGTGCGACAGGTTCATTGAGCTGGACGAAGATCGGCGCTTCAGCATTAAGCTCGAGGAGACCTTCGATGTTCATACCGTACGCAACGACGACAATAGTTTATCGTAATTAAGCACGACTTCAACTATTTTAACATGTATTTTTCATCTTTTCCAATTCGACTAGCTTATCCCATGATATGCAAGATGCTATGTCTTGGAGAGGATGGGTTTTGAAGACCATGAAAGTATGGAAACCAAAAAAATTCTCCTAAGGGCCCATCATGGTGTGGATTTTCAAGTAAAGCTGTGCAATGCTGAGAGTGTAACCCATTTTGGTTGCAAAAATTGGGAAGCACTTTGCAAGATGTATGGTTTTGATGAGGGTATGCTTGTCACCATGGATCTTGGTGATCCTACAATCGAGTAAGACAGACCTTCGATTTGGGTCCTTGTGGATACACCTCCAATTCTTCCCCCATGTGAGCTTAACATAGTTATTAAGTAATTTATATTGTTTATTTCAAAATAGTTGATAGCTTATTTCCATTGACAGCTTATTTTCATTCTTCAAAGAATGTGCGGAAGATGGTAGACAAAACTCACTACACCGATGGCTTCGAATTAACTTATAGGGAGAAAAATCATCTGATCACATTTTGTACTGATCTTGAGAATTACAATGTCTACAATCGAACTCCTCAACATTATGGTCAATACGTGCCACTAGTGCACGTGTTGAACTACGGTAACTACCATGGAGATACCCTGGTAAGATTTTTTACTATTACGACATCCGTGCATCTTTTTGCACACTTCTAAAACTAGTACATCATTGCTAACTACGAAGTTATTACTATGTTTTTCAACAGATAATCCCGAATGATTGTGTGCCTCATCTGATGTATACGCACGGTAGCCTTCGTGTTTTGAACATACAACCAGGTCTTCCTACGAATCTCAACTGTCCATACCGGGTTTCTAAAAGAAGTGGAGACATGACAATCAAAGAATGAAAAAAATGTATGGACAGTCGTAAGGAGCTTCTTGGAAGCAAAAGGCAGCGAAGCGCAAGAATTTGAGACAGGATGATCTCCATTCTTCATAATGGAGAGTCAGGGTTTATATTGTTTTATGCTATTTGACCTTAAGGGTGTTTAGGTCCTACCTGATACTGATGATCATGTGCTAAGAACAATTATGTAGGGTTGGGTTCGATTACTATGAGGATGATGATCGTATGACTTATTATTAATAACGAGTAGAAGTTGTATGATGATGCATGATTAGTAGGACTTGTTATTATATATGATGATGTATGATGCGAGCATGCATGAGTTATTATATCAGCGGGTGAAATGAACATAGCAGCAGCGTTGGTAAACCGAGGACGAAGATATAAGAGAGGACACTTCTCTCTATTAGCTAGCTAATAACAACCTAAAAATAACCCCCAAAACCCCTAAAGCAGCCACTTTTTTTAAAAAAAAGAAAAACATCAGCTCCAGCCACCTGCTATCGCGTGGATGCCTTTTGGTTCCGGTTGGTACCACCAACCGGGACCAAAGGCCCCCCTGCCTGGACTCGGCGCACCGGCCACGTGGAGGCCCATCTGTCCCGGTTCGTGTTAGAACCGGGACTAAAGGGGGGAGGTATTAGTAACGACCCATTAGTCCCGGTTCATGAACCGGGACTAAAGGCCCTTACGAACCGGGACAAATGCCCCCTTTTCTACTAGTGATGTATTTTAGACTATAGGTTCACTCATTTTATTCCGTATGTAGTCCATAGTAAAATCTCTATAATAACTTATATTTAGTAACGGAGGGAGTACTTGACTGTAGTTCCTGCAAGAACGATGTGAAGAGAAGACTCCAGAATACTTCCTCCGTTCCTAAATATAAGTCTTTATAGAGATTCCACTATGAACCATATACGGATGTATATAGATGCATTTTAAAATGTAGATTCACTCATTTTGCTCCGTATGTAATTTATAGTAAAATCTCTATAAAGACTTATATTTAGGAACGGAGGGAGTAGGTGCTATTGTGACTTGGGAACATATCAAGAACGGTACATAAACGACGTCACTAGTAGAAAAGTCTAGTATTTCCAGTGATCAATATCCAGTTGAGTTAGGCTTCAATTATGTTTATAGATGAATCGGGAGAGATGCTGCATGCACCGGTGATATGCTCCACTACATCTGGATGCCAGGTTCAGTTTCCATTTGCAGGAACATGCTCGATGACTCCGTTCAGGAAAAGGTGAAAAAATTCTACTTGGCTAGGATTGCTTCTGAAAGAATGTTCGGCGACGTGCATCAACCTCTGTATTGGTTGGCTATAATGGACTCATGGAGAACGTGGCTATACGTTTATCTAAGAAAATTTAGCCAAGAGTTAGGTAAATTTTTAGTTATGATTACATCGCTGCTTACACACAAAAGTTTTTGAAGGAAGAGAAAGGACTTCATAGTTTATTGCTTATCGGACTCTCCATGGATTCATGAACAGAACTTCAGGTTGGATAGGTAATAAGAGCAAGTTTAATAAGGAGTACTTTTAACTATAGTTGTGGCTAGGTCTCAGTCAAGTGATATACTATATAAAAAGAAAAAGGAAAAACTGAAGAAAAAATATTGTACGAATCTCCATGCAATATCAAAGGCATATAGGATCAACTGTGACATAACCAAGCCTCAATCGAATGAGACTTAGCAAAACTGTTTATCTATGCGGACAAGAGAGAAGAAAAATGAGAGGCGGCGGTTTTCATGCAAGGGCACACACTCTACACATTTGCTCTAAACAAACATAATAAATGTGGAGGCAGAGAAATAGAAAGGTGAAGAATGACAAATATCATAGCCAATCTTATTATGCGTGATTATAAATGATAGTTCTGAATGAAATGGCAACAACATATAGCCATCGGCTGGCTATGCTACTGGCCATGTTCTAAAAAGCCAAATGACATGATAAGAATTGAGAAACGTGTTAGGGCTGTCCAATAATGCCATGTCATTGTCGTTTAAGGTAATAATTAGGGGATCTGTTATTCAATCTGTTTTGTGTAGCTTTACTTATTTTTGTGATCACCAAAAAATATTGGGGGATGGGGATTTGTTGGAGCAATGTTTTTGGCCCCAGCTCTCCCTATAGTAGAATATTTTTGGGGAAAGAGGATCGGCTGGAGATGCTCTTACACATCTCAAAAAACTCAGGGGCAAACGCCTCCAATCGTCAGCCACCCATGCATGCGCTTCCAGAATGAAGCTCCATGTTGATGAATGTTTCACTTTCTATTAGATTTTATTTCGACATTTACGTATTCACTTCATTGAATCCTCCACATACAAATCTCTCTTTTTAAATTATAAGAAAAGGGGGTTAATTTGAGCCAAGCATGCATGCCAAACTTGTCCGTACTTGCCATGAAATGAAACTAGTATATATCAGCGAGGATAAGGGGATGAGTATGCCACAACGGAGAAGATGCAGCAAGCAAAAGAGTAGGATTTTCCTTCCAGCAAAAGGCATCGCGTACATATTTCATGCAAAGAAAAGCAAAAGCAAAGGCGCGCAGATACCACATATCAGATCCGCGGCCGCGTGATAGGCCGGAGTGGCCCTGGAACTCCAGCCACAAATAGTTTAAGCTGACAGCGCATTCCCAAAAGCCACAAATCATTGCTGCAAATATGACGTCGGACACCGGGCTGCTGCTCCTGCATGCGAGCACTGGCAGGGATTGAATAATCGATGATTGATATCCCCGCGGTGTCATCTTCTAATGACAGGGTTAGCATTACATTTTGTTAATCCAAAGTTTCAAAACTTCAGCAAGAAGCGGCTGGGAGTAGTCCTTCTGGTACCAATAATGCCTCTGTGCTGTCGATGTACGTACGTAGGAGAGTACGCAGATTACTATAGGTTTACAGCTAGCTACGACGACTGGCTTTGGCGAGACGACCGGTGCACTCCGGCTGGTGGTGGTGGCCGGCAGTGTTGTTCTATCAGGGAGCAGCGCGGATTGGAGGCGAATTGGCCATTGGAATGGCTTAAACTAGTTAGGCCAATTGGCCTACGTATTTCCTTTCTTCCTTCCATTTGCCTTTCTAGCTCCCGGGTGACACTGACCGGAGAGGAAGAAAGGATGCGGTTTGTGCGTGGATTCACGGCGGGCCAAATCAGATGGGAACTGAGACGTGTGATGTACCACAGCTCGAGCTGGATTACCTGCCGGTGCCGGCGCCCGTGTGCATGGCTGCTTCGAAGATACGTCCATCTCTGTTCTCCCTTTTCAGGCGAGGCGACGCCGACGGGGGCTAGACGGAAAGTGAAGTGTTACTGCCGAGTGCTGCCTTCGAGACACAAAACCACCAGCTGCCATTGGACGATCAAACGCTGTCCGATGTGGGGGAGAGTCAGACGAACTTTTGTCCTAACCAGCCCTACCCTGAAGAAAGAAAGGGCACTTATTTCATGTGTACAGCACCGAACAGTGGATATGGTACCTTAATTAGTCATTAAACTGCAGCGTCAGTTACACATTGTGCTATATTGGGTGTACGAATCATACTTGACATATGCCGGCCAGCCAGCATAGCCTAGTCCCGGCCATGGCAGAGAGAAAGCGCGAACCGAAGCCGCGAGATGCTATAGTGGAGAGGCCACAATCTCCACCGTGTACGTTCGTGTCAACCCTATCCCTCACCACCACACTCACCCATGCCTCATTGGTACAGCAGTCCGGCATGCATCCCATCCGTACCACCAGATCGGGCGCCATCGCTCCTGGTACGATCGACCGTGCGTTACTTTACAGGGATGCATGCGTTGGAAGGATGGAACTGAGGCAAAGGCAGAGCGATCGATCGAGGAAGTGTTTTCTGCGGGGAGGAGATCGTCCGATTCGACGGATGGATGGTCGTGGATCCTAACAGGAGCGCACCATGCACGGCGCACTAGCTAGCTAGCATTAGGTGGCATGGCGGCCGGGCGCCGGACGTCGATCCATCCGGTCGTACGCCCTCCATTAGCATGCATTAGGTGGACGCCCCTCTCATGCCTCGTCTATGCAGAAAAGGAAAGCCAGCACCTCGCACGGTGATATTATTTATGGCACTAATCAGTCGGATCTTGTCTTGGTTAGAGGGAGATGAGCAGGAGAGGATGAGAAGATATGCCTCAGAGCTAGCGTACGTGGGACAATGAAGGGGGTCGAAAAAAGGAGACGCCTGACCACGAGAATGTGACTTTTCTCTGAACTTCGCTGGCGAGGCTGCACTTGTGGAAACAAGGTGCGGCTTAGTGGTTTTTTAATTCTCTATTAGGCGAGGGTGGGTGGTTTGGTGGTTAAGAAAGATCATTTCATCAATGATGTAGCTATGTCTCAATCAAGTGACATAACATGCATGAAATAAAAAAGAACTGAAAATAAAAAAATACACAGATCTCAATGTAAAATCTCATGAATATTAGTACCGATTAAGATATAACCAACTGTAAGTCGACTGAGATTTAACAAGACTATCTTGTGCCTCACTTTTTTTTAAACGTAGTCGTTCCACGCACATCCATTCACTCCTACGAACCCCTATGAATGCACGCCATGTACATGTGCACAATCTTTCCCTAGAAGCATCTCTGAAAAACTGAGCCGTTGGAGGGGCGTTGAGGTGGCCACTCCTGACTATGGTGGCGCTTCGGCATGATGGTTCCACTCCCGCGAGGGTCGTGTCCATGTCTGTGCTTCGGTGACTTGTTCCCTTCGCGGCGGTGGTGGTGTGTCTTTATTGGATGCCAAGGCGGCGGACCTGGATGGTGAGTCTGCACGGCTAGCTCAGCGTGGCGGCAGTGGCGGCATCTCCTCTTGGCTATGCGGGTGGCAAGGCGAAGATTGGCGGGTGTCCCAGGAGTCGTAGTGGCTTCGTCAGTGGCGATCCTTAGTTCTGATCTAGAGGCTTGGCATGGGCGCCCCCCTCCCATCCACCCCTCGTGGGATGGGTCGACAAACTTGAGTCGGCGGGTGGCTATCATGTGGGTCTGAGCGGAAGCTATGCGCTCTGGCATCGGCAGCACCGGCACCTATAGGTGT
>NC_041391.1:635966125-636016700 GCF_002162155.2 Triticum dicoccoides
GGGGTTCCGGGGTGAAAACCTTAGTCCATCTTCCGAGCTCGACGACGATGGTGTTTGGCGTCATCACCCTTTGGATGGCATCGTCGTGGAACCTCAGTCCCTCTCGGTTGCAGATGGCATATGCCATCATGTTTGCCTCTTCCTTGGCGCACATCCTCATCTCTGGAGCGGGATGGATCTGTTGATATCCTATCTTAGATGTGTTCCCATGATCTCTGTCTTTGGTCCTTGTTGTGTCCTGGCAGGAGCGGCGCTCCAAGGCCCGGAGCGAGAGGGCGGTCTCTATGATTAGGGGACCCCTTCAAAAGATGGCTCTATGTGTTCGGGTCCTCGCGGTGTATGGTGGTTTCTCATGGCAGCTCGGCTTAGGCCCTATTCAGTGGCCTTGAGTGTTGTTTGGTAGGGATGGCCCCTCTTATCTTTATTGCTCGGTGTTGAGTTTTGTGGCACTTGTGTCATCTGCCCAGTGTCATTCTATTTTCCTTTCGACTTCTTGTTTGAAGGTTTTCACACCACTATGTATCGACTCGGCTGTTTGTGCTTAATCTAATAGGGGTGGGGGGGAGAAAGCCTGTTTCAAGAGATTGAGAAAATTGCCACAAAGACATCACAGTTGGCGAATACACCATACTACTCAAAGAATAGAGCCCAAAAAAACTGGTATATTTCTAGAAAAATGTGAGTCCCTATGCCAAGTCTAAGACTCTATCCCGGGTGGACGAATTCCATCACAAGGATATCAAGGTTCTTTTCGCATGGTGTTAGTCATAAGAAGGAGTGCCATATCGTTATGTAACATTTGTAACCGGCAAGTGCCCTCAAAGACCCCGGGAATATCTCACTCCTTCGAGCCTTCAAGCCGCTCGGATGGTTTAGTGGGAGGCCCTTCTTCAAGAAATTGAAGTGATTACTCCTACCATGACACCAGGTTCCGCCTCATGGCACCTTAAACCTTTGGGCAAGTTCTCGATGAAATCTCTCTACCATGCCATCGCCACTAGTCCTTGTTTCTCCGATCTTTCAAAGCTTTGGTCGTTTTGGTTAGCCCTGAAGATACATATCTTCATGTTTGTCGCAGTTGTTGAGGGGTCGTCTACCTTCTGGTGACCAAGTCCTGAAGCGCAATGGTCCTGGAGATGGATTATGCTCTCTGTGTAACATCAACGATGATATCAACCACATGTTCTCATGCATGTGTTATGCTCTGTTCTATTGGAGCCACTTTCGGAAAGTCGTGAGGCCCAGTTGGTGCCCCCTCAAACTTTCCTAGTTTCTACGAGATCACGGCGGCC
Source organism: Triticum dicoccoides (assembly GCF_002162155.2). Taxonomy (NCBI): domain Eukaryota; kingdom Viridiplantae; phylum Streptophyta; class Magnoliopsida; order Poales; family Poaceae; genus Triticum; species Triticum dicoccoides. Next base: position 635,967,418 of record NC_041391.1, read on the forward strand.
AGCTTAGGCTACCACCGTTGCCTATAGTGGGTGGGCTTCATGGTTCTCCCTTGGATGCTATTGACAATTCGCAATAAACTTGTTATAGAGCGGATCCATCTGCGACTTGCCATTGATGCCATTTTCAAACTATGTGGTATCTTGCAGGGGTGGAAGATCTTGAACAAGAGGTAGGCTCGGCATGCCATCGCCGAGGATTCCACACCTTGGCCTAGTAGTAAAAGTTGGCCTGAATAAGTTTTATTAATGTAAGATATCATGCCTTTGTCCCCCTCAAACAAAAACAAAAAGATATCATGCCTTTTGTTAGCAGAAAAAAAAAAACAAGATATTGGTCCTTTTTGGAAGAATCTCTTGATTTGCAATGACACATTTAGGCCCAAGAGAAGAGCAGTCACTTGAGTTGCCTGGTATTGATGCTACATCTTATCAGCTGATTTGTTGGGTCTAACCCTATTCTAACTCTTGCTCTCTCTCGCTCGGACGAAAGGTAGATGAAGCACAGAGGACACGATCGAGGTTTACTGGCGACGTACGCCCGGGCAACGAACGCCCTACTTTTGATTGCTGGACTAACCACCGCCCAAGAAACACAACTTAACCCAGCCGGTTTTGTAGCACTGGCAGCAACGCAGCGCCCTGCAAAAACGACAAATTTGACGGGTTGACGAAAAAATTCACAAAGTGAACTGTCACTAGAAAAATCGCTCCGCTAACCCTTTCATGTAGCGCCCGACAGCTAGGCTTCACACTAAACTGTGTAACGCCTGACTGACAGACGCTACACGCCTAGCCAGCGTCGCATCCCGGGCTGCCTGATAATTGCTAAGTTAGTGTGCAGCGGCTGAGAGCTGGACGCTACACTATACAGTGTAGCGCCTAGCGTCTAGGCACTGCACTAGTGGCCCTTCAAGATGTAGTGCAACCACCAGTACAACGCCTATACACCAGGCGCTGCACTGTATAGTATAGCGCCTAGCTCTCAGGCGTTACACACTGACTTAGCAATTTTCAGGCAGCCCGGGATGCGACGCTGGTCAGGCATATAACGTCTGTTAGTCAGACGCCGCACAGTGTGACGCATAGCTGTCGAACGCTACACAAAAGGATCGAAAAAAAATCATCAACAGTTCAGTTTGTGAAATACTTTCGTCTTGAGATCAAATATGTCCATTTTGCCCGCAGCGCCGACCGCGCGCTTCCGCCAAGCACGCATGCGCGAACGGCTGGCTGACTCCGCTGCACGCGAGTGATCCGCTCGGCCATGCGCATGACGCACACAGCGAGCAACAGACTGCTAACAACCTAGCTACTACCGCCCATGCACACACACGTACGCCCATACGTACACTCACACAGCCAACGAACTAGTTAGCCACAGTCGCCCACACGACGCACACCAACGACCTGAGCTGACTCCGCGGACTCGACCTGACGCTCTCACGCCGGCCGGTCTGCACCGCGCCGGACTCGACTTGGACACGCACGCCGGTCGCCACCGCATGGGCTTATTCCCAACATGATTAACTCATTAACAGTATACCCTGATCCTGACTGCACTAGCTTAGCTCTAGCTAGGGGCAAAGTGACAAAGGCAATGTGTTAACACAAATTCCCTGTCGCGAGTAGTATAGCATTCTCCTCAGGTGGCCGGAAAGTTATCCAAACCCACCGCATTTGGCTCTACGTGCTCCCTACATTTTCCAAAGAAAAAAAATACAAATTGATGGGACGAGAGAGAGAGAGAGAGAGAGATTTGTTCTCCTTTGCGCGGAAGTGGAATATTAAACTGGGAATGGAAAATGTGGCTAATCTAGCACTTGGACGCACGGACATGCTAGCTGAGGCAGCCGCATCCATGACGCGGATCCACCCATGGGCTACAGTACTCCACTTTGCATCCAGCTGCTGAACCCTACGTGCACACTGTAGCCTGTAGGTGGAGCGCGTCTATATAAAGGAGGCGGGTCGCGGTGTTAGCTCATCGCCTCATCGATTGCAGCCATTGCTTGCCAGTGGGAGAGAGAGTGGGAGTGGAGACTCTCGATTTTAAGTCAGAAGAAAGGAAGCTAAGCTAGCCAGCGAGATCTAGAGAGAGAGAGGATGGGTATGGGGTGGAAAATTCTGAGCGATGTGAAGCCATACCTGGCGATGGTGCTGCTGCAGGTGGGGTTCGCCGGGATGTACATCATCGCCGTGGCGTCCCTCAAGGCCGGGATGAGCCACTTCGTCCTCGTCGTCTACCGTAACCTCGTCGCCACCGCCGTCATGACGCCCTTCGCCCTCTACTTCGAGAGGTAACCAGCTAGTAGTTCCATCCATGGGTCATTCTCACACACGTATCGAGCAAACACCACGATCGAGCAAACACACACGTATAATTCGTTCGGCTCATTCTCATTTTTGTCTCATTTAGATGGTGCAACCTGCACAACCACCACTCGAGGATCCTAATCCACAAAAGTAGTAGACATATATGCATCTTAATACCTTATTCTATTTTGTACAGGCAAGATAGATAGCTTTCATCATGCAGCATCTACTACATATGGATGGATCAATCAAAATATCAGAGTGCATTAATTAACATAAGTAGAAAATGACACATAAGTAGGTGCATGTAGCTAGCTAACCGGCCTGTGTGCGGTATGTGTGTTTACGTACGTGTAAACGCACCTGGACGACCTCCACTAGGCAGTGTGCCCTGATTGGCCACTGGTGGAGGTCCTGCCATGCATGGAACCCACATGTCAGCTGGAAGCATGCACCCTTGATTCATACTCCATCTGTGCTGGAAAAGAACGCTTACAATTTTTTATGAAACATAAGATAGCTTTTTTTTAATAAACTTTGTCAAACTTTTCAACATCTCACTTAAGAAAAATCTTGTAACCTTCTTTCCAAGCACTGAGGGAGTACAATTTTGTAGTAGTGTTCATTTTCACGTAGCTAGATCATGATTAATGGAAGATCACCAGCTTACTGTATATTTGCTCCCTAACGTTCGTACAACATGTGCAGGGGACTGCGGCCAAAGATGACAATCACCATCTTCCTCAAGATCATGGGGCTCGCATTCCTCGAGTACGTCCGTACGATTAATTATTTGATCGTCCGTTCATGGTGATCAAGCACATAACTCTTTCTTGATTTCTAACTGATGTGATGTGTTGCATGGGTCTCTCAGGCCTGTGGTTGACCAGAACCTCTACTTCATGGGCGCGAAGATGACCTCGGCGGGATTCGCGACGGCGCTCGTGAACATCCTCCCGGCCGTCACCTTCGTGCTCGCCCTCATCCTGCGCATGGAGAAGGTGCGGCTGCGGAGCCTGCATAGTCAAGCCAAGATCGCCGGCACGGTCCTCACGGTGGCCGGCGCGGTGCTGATGGTACTGTACCACGGCCCCATGGTGCAGTTCCCGTGGACCAAGGGCCAGCACCACGCCACCGCCAGTGGCCAGGGCGTCGGCGGCGCGGCCAACGCGCGGGACTGGCTGAACGGGACTATCATGGTCATCATCGCCTGCGTGGCCTGGGCGTGCTTCTTCATCCTCCAGTCCAACACCCTCAGGAGCTACCCGGCGGAGCTGTCGCTCACCGTGCTCATCTGCGGCATGGGATCCCTCATGAGCGGCGCCATCGCCCTCGTCGCCGAGCGCGCCAACACTCAGGCCTGGGTCATCGGCTTCGACATGCGCCTCTTCACCGCCGTCTACGCTGGCATAGTGTGCTCCGGCGTGGCGTACTACGTACAGGGCATCGTGTCGAGGCAGAGGGGCCCGGTGTTCGTCACGGCATTCAACCCGCTCTGCATGATCATAACCGCCGTCATGGGCTCCATCATTCTCAAGGAGGAGATCAATCTCGGCAGGTACATAATTTTGTGCTGCCACCACATCAAGATGGATATTGATGTATTATACATTAGTGCAACAATACTAATGATCTCATTTCATTGTTGCATTCAGTGTGATTGGTGCAGCGATCATCGTTGGAGGCCTATACTTTCTCATATGGGGCAAGAGCAAGGACGAGGTCAGCAAAGCCGGCGGCAGCAGCAAGGGCGCCGGCGAGCTGCCCTTAACCTCGGTGACCAACGGCCACGGCAGCGGCAGCGACAAGCAAGAGCTCGGCAACGGCAACGGCGGCCATGTCTTCGTCGTCGAGACGCCGGCAGCCAATGGCCACTACTAGTCAAAGGGATCGATCGGAGTAACTATATACTCCAATACATACGATGATCGATCCGTCTGTCTATATATTTCCTGGTAATGCACACATGGTCCATCGATCATGTATGTAGACGAATTTTTCCTACATTTTCTTCTTCTGGTCAGCTTCTCGCTAGCTACGATCCAATCATGTCATGTGAGAGTGAGAGAAGACCAGCGAGTGGTGGCTGTAGCAAGTGTAACGGATGAGACCAGTGATGTACGTGTCCGGATCGCTTGCTTAATTTAATCACGCCTGCTTTGCTTAACTGGTGCTTCAACTGATTAACTATCTTTAGTTGTGACTAGCTAGTTCATTATTCTCATTATTGATGAAAACAGTCCAAATGTGCTTTAGCCTTTGAGAGAAGGACGTCGTGGCATGCAACCACTTCGCATTTCCAATCTACTAAGTGTTTGTGTCTTTAGTTAGGCTAGTTTCATGGATGGCACTACTCTCAAGAAAAGGAATTCCCGATCTAGTGTCCACTGTTTATTTTGAGATTTTTTCTATTTGGTAAATTTTGTTTTCCTTTCTTGTTTCAACATGTATCAAAATGTTTCATTGTGTAACAGTAAATCCAATCCGGAACAAGTGTGGTCTTATTTATTGGTACATGAGGGGACCTTATAATACACTTATGGAGCAAGGAAAAAAGTCATGAAACACGGCAAAGTTTACCCATAAAAAAAACATGAAGCTCAAAGCAGCGGTGCACGGAGGATCCTTGAACGGTATATCCCGTGCATAGTAGGAAAACCACTCTCCACTACATGACTCGCCAGCGCTTTTGACGGCGGCGTCCGTTGCCGTCAGACGGGAAACAACGCCGACGGCTAAACTATGCCGACGGCTGTCCCACGGCCGTCGGCATACGCACCTATACCGACGGCTATACTACGCCGACGGTCTGACACATCTACGCTGACGGGGCTATGCCGACGGCAGCCGTAGGCATAGATCTATGCCGACGGCAAAGGACCTATGCCGACGGTCCTGGGCCGTAGGCATAGCCCGCGAGTCCGGTAGTGAGTAGTAGTAGTGGTGGTGGTTTAATTAGTTGGGATTAGCTACCAGTAAGTTGGCTAAAAATCAAATTTCAGTTTGTCGGTTTTTCTGAGAGATGGAAGAGTCGTGAAGTAGAGCTCCGAGGCCGAGAGTGGATGGTAGAGGGGGAGGGGGAGGGGAGTGCCAACAAGGTGTGGGGATGCCGGCAAGGCTGAGCCTGGGCCAATGACAAAGAGGATTGGGTCCGTTACGTTTTGCCCACATATACGATAAACTGAGCACTTGGCCGGAGGAGGTAAGGGAGGCGAGCTTCGAGGAGTAAGATCAACTGATTTGGATAGAGAAGGCTGGCAGAGTCCAAAAATCAGCTAACACTAGAAAAATTCGGAAGACCTATCTGGCGAACGTCGGATTTTTGGCTTCTCTTAGCGAACGTATTGCTGTCGTTGGATGCGCAGCACATATATATCTTGTTGTGTGTTTGCTTGCCACATCAGCTTTTGAAACTCGTTCATTACAACACAAAAGTTGTGTGAATGCATCATCCTATTCAAATACAACCCACCTGATTCTCAAAAAAAAAAAAATATACAACCCACCTACCGTACAAGCTAACGCCTCAAGCCTCCACTTGGGAGACCTTAAATCGAAGCCATGTTCCTCTTTTTCTTTACTAGGTGGTAATTTCTTTTTCGTTTAGGTACATGGTTACTTTCCGAAAACAAATGTGTGTGGCAGTTTTATAATTTTTTGAACTTTTTCATATGGAAAATTTAAACATTTTTTAAATGTTCATATGTCAAGTTGTTTTGTACACATGGCAAATTTTAGGAAAAAAATCTTCTGATCCCATGATAAATTCATCACATTTTTTGTCTTGCGAACATGGCAATTTCAGGGTCTTCTTGTAATGCTCCCATGGCATGCTTTGGGAATTTTATTCATGGCAATTTTATCATTAATAGCATATTAATTTTATTATTAAGAGTATGGCAATTTTATTATGAAGAGCACATGGTAGTTTTATTTTCAGTGGCATGACAACTTGTATTTAATTTTCATCACGGCAATTTCCTGTTTGTAATTTTTATGTTTTGAAAACAAAAATATAAAGCATGGCAAATTATGTACTTTTTACACTCAATTGCCATGAAGTGTATTTTTAAACATCATGGCAATTATGAACTTGCTTCAGTATATTTTATTGTACAAACTTTTTTATAAAATAGAGGATGGCAATTGTAAATTTATGTTTTCTCCGTCTTTTTCTGTATAAGAAAATGTTTTTTTGTTGATGACAATTTTCGGACGCTCGAGGGAGAGCATTTCGTTCGCTGGTTTGATAATAAAAAACTGGCGATCGCCAAATATTAGTGTCTATTATGTTTTAGATAACTTACCAATAGTCGGCCCCAATTAGCCCTTATCCCAAACAAATGGTCAACTTTTGTCAACTCGATACTACATCATAAATCTGGCAGGTTGGAGCTAGAGTGGGGCATCAATCGATGACAACGAAGTGTTATGTTGCGCGTACACGCGCATGCATGACTGAAACAGAAAGTGAAGGAATTGAAGCGAGAATCCCAGACGTTCCATCTGCCAAGGTCAATCACTCGAAAGTAGCCACCATATATACCCCGATCGTCGGAGCTGCCTGTAAATTAGCAAGTTCGTTCATCTACTTTGTGTCACACTCACGATTCCCAAGCGCGCTCTCTCGGTGTGCATGCATGTGTGCATGTGTGCGTGTGCGTGACGCGAAGTAATGGTCGTATGTCTTGAAAGAAGAAGAAAAGGCGTGGAAACAGATACCTTCCTGGCATGGACGCGTTCATGTTAAATACTCAAAGGATCAAGTACATCTTGCACATATTGTTGCTAGGCTTTGCCCCTACTCCAAGCTATACAGGATAAGGCTAATCCTATACTAACAACCTGCGCCATCTTTACAACACACACACGCATACAATATACATGACAACATGTCACGCTTATACAACTACTAGCTTATCTTTTAACATCCTCCCTTAATCTTAACGTATTAAGGTTTAGATTACGCTTGAAGGCTTGTAGTTGTCTGACTTGAAGAGGTTTGGTGAATCCATCCGTGACTTGGTCTCCTGTTGGATTAAACCGAATGTCCAGCAGCTTTTGTCCAACTCTTTCTCGAACAAAATGATAGTCAATTTCTATGTGTTTTGTTCTTGCATTAAACACAGGATTTGTAGAAAGATATGTTGCCCCAAGATTGTCACACCGCAGACATGACATGTGTGATCTTCCAATGCCTAGCTCATCAAGTAGGGTTTCTATCCACATTACCTCAGCAGTTGCATATGCCAGAGATTTATATTCTGCTTCAGTGCTAGAGGGTGAGACTGTGGCATGTTTCTTTGCATTCCAGGATATATGATTTGATCCAAGGAAGATTGCAAAACCTCCAGTTGATCTCCTACTATCATCTGGACATCCAGCCCAATCTGCATCAAAGAATGCACTTACTGTTGTCGAAGAAGACTTACATATCTTGAGACCTATTTCAGCACTCCCTTGAATATATCTTACTATTCTCTTAACAGTTGTCCAGTGCAGAGAAGTAGGAGCATGCAGAAATTGACAGACCTTATTAACAACAAAAGATATATCAGGTCTTGTCAATGTTAGATACTGTAATGCACCTATTGTACTCATGTATTTAGTCCCTTCTTCTGGACTCAACAATTCACCTTCATGCAAAGATAGTTTGTCAGTGGTAGACATGGGTGTGTTAGAAGGTTTACAGTCCCTCATGCCTACTCGCTTGACTATGTTTCTCGCATACTTTTCCTGAGTTAACATAATACCATCATGACTCTGTTTTACTTCAATACCTAGGAAGTAATGCAACTCTCCTAGATCCTTAAGAGCAAATTCTCTTTTCAAAAAAATTAGCAATGTTGTGGTGGCTTCTTGTGATGAGCTAGCAACAATTATGTCATCAACATAAATCAACATAAATATAGTCACCTTCCCTCTTTTGAAGAAGAACAAAGAAGTGTCTCCTTTAGATGCCTTGAAACCAAGTTGATGTAGCTTTGTACTCAGCTTGTGGTACCATGCTCTAGGTGCCTGTTTTAGACCATACAAGGCCTTGTTCAATTTACACACATGATGTGGTCTTGAACGGTCATCAAAACCAGGTGGTTGTCTCATATAGACCTCCTCCTCAAGAACGCCGTGTAAGAACGCATTCTGTACATCCAATTGGCGAAGACTCCAGCCCCTAGAAACAGAAATAGACAAGACAAACCTGATAGTAGCAGCCTTAACTACAAGGCTAAAAGTATCTTCACAATCAATCCCATAGCGTTGCTTAAAGCCTTTAGCTACTAATCTAGCCTTGTACCTATCTATCGTGCCATCGGGTCTTTTTTTAATTTTGTACACCCACTTACAATCTATGATATTCCTCCCTTGCTTTGAAGGAACTAGGTGCCAAGTTTGTTTTTTCATAAGCGCATCATATTCTGCATGCATAGCATTTCTCCAGTTGTCATTGCTTAGTGCCTCTGTCAAAGTGTGAGGTTCACCAGAAGATGCAAAGTTCGCAAACTTAAAGTTCTTTTCATACATGATTCTCCCGTCTTTAAATTTCGTAGGTTTCAAAATACCTTTCTGGGCACGTGTAGTAACCCATGGTGACATGCACACAAGAGCCGCCTACTCCACAGCCGCAGAGGATCCCTCCCCTCGTACTGTAGCCAACCAAGCCGGTGTGGCTGATCCTTCTTCAGCCGCTGGGCTCGAATCCCATGTGTGTGGGTCCGACGAGAGTGACCCACCAGCCCGTCCAGCATCGCTCGTGTGCGCGTCGGGTGGTGTTCCACATGTCCCACCTCGACAACTGGCGCGTGTGGGCGAGGGAGGATCCGACCGGGGGCCTGCCACGAGGCGAGTGCCTAACTGCGACCGCGACGAAGACGTGTTCGACCCACCTGACCAGTCGACAGGCGGTGAATCTGGAAGCATCAGGAGATCCTCCTAGTATCCTACAACCGTGTCAGCCGGGGCGCTCGCGCCAGACCCAGAGGGTGTATCCACCTCGTGTTCGGCGTCAGGAGTTCTCTGTTGCTGCTGCATAAAATCACAGGTTGGAGCACTGTTTTTCACCGTTGTCTCCATTAGGGTTAGGATTATTAAACAAGTGATCATTAGCATAATATTCACCCCCTTGATCAGTAGGATTTAATAACTCTGGAGACAGCAAAAGTATTACTGCACGTAAACGAGCGCCGGTGTTAGGATGCAAGGAAGAGAAGGGAAAGATATTCTCATCAAACACAACATCCTGGAAATATAAACACGTCCAATGGAGATATCAAGACATTTGTACCCCTTGTGAAGGTTGCTATAACCAAGAAAAGCACATTGTTTGGACCGAAATTGAAGTTTATGATTATTGTAGGGCTGTAAATTTGGCCAACAGGTGCATCCAAAAATTCTGAGGATAGAATACTTGGGTTTATCATGGAATAGTCGTTCAAAAGGTGCTAGGGGTACGATTTATCAAGTAAGTTGCAGTGATGAATGCTTCGTCCCAAAATTTTAGAGGCAAAGAAGCTTGGGCAAGAAGGGACAGACCCACTTCGATGATGTGGCGATGTTTTCTCTCAGCTGAACCGTTTTGTTGGTGGACATGAGGGCAGGAGACATGATAGGATATACCTATCTTGGTAAAAAAGGAGTTTAACTTAACATACTCACCACCACAATCTGTTTGGAGAGCAAGAATCTTACGATCAAACTGACGTTCCACAAGATTCTTGAAGTCATGAAATTTCTGGAAAACCTCAGACTTATGCTTGACTAGGTAGATACATGTAAATTTGCTGCAATCATCAATGAAACTGACATAATATTGTTTTCTTCCTACTGTTTCAATAGCAGGACCCCACAAATCAGAGAACACAAGTTCTAAAGGGAACTTTGATTCACATATTGGATAGGGAAGTTGGTGACTTTTGCCTTTTTGACAGGCGTCACATACAAGCTCACTATTGAGATAACTAGCACACGGGAGATTATTTTGACTAATGACTTTCTTAAAAATAACAGAGGAAGGATGCCCTAAACATCGATGCCACATGTCTGGAGACAACTTTGTGGCACTTAGAACTTGCTTGTTGACGTTGGATCCCGTGTGCCTAACTGGGTAGATACCTCTCCTACCACTGCCTCAAAGGAGTACCTTCCTCGTTCCCCGTTCCTTGATAAGAAAAGAATAGGGATGAATTTCAACAAAAGAGTCATTGTCAATGGCAAGACGACTAGCCGAGATTAGGCTCTTGTTGGCTTCGGGTACACGAAGGATATTATTTAGATGAAGGTCACGATCTTGGGTGTGAACGGCTGAATGACCAATGTGTTTAATATCCATACATGAACCACTTGCGGTGTGAATCTACTCGTTGCCTTGGTAGCGGTCGCGCACGGTCAGCTTCTCCAGGTTACCTGTGATATGGTCGGTGGCACCACTGTCAAGATACCAGTTGGTGTCCACCCCATACTATGGCGCCGTGAGATTGACCGACTTCTCTTTTTCTCCTTGGTAGGACTCGTCGTAGCGTTTCCAGCACTTCCATGCTGGGTGGCCTATATTTTCCATAGATTTGACACTGCATCATGGGCGCAGAGGCATTGTTGTTGTAGTTGCCCCCGCCACCGCCGTTGTCGGCATGTCCACCACCGCCACGACCTCCAAGCTTGGAGTATTTACGGCCGCCACGATCACCACCGGCGCCGGCTTGCCTGCGACCGCGGTCACCACCTCCGCCGCCAAACTTGCAGCCTCGGGTGTCAGCGTTGGCAGAGGACTGAGATGCTCTACCATGAAGGTTTAGCCTCGTCTCGAAGCTGAGCAGCTGTGAGTACAGCTCGGCCACGGTCATCGATTCCACCCAGGAGCACATGGCAGAAACCACCGCGTTGAAATCTTCTTCGAGCCTAGCTACGATGTGAGAGATGATGTCATCCTCGTCCACCCTCTTCCCTGCGGCGATCAGTTCATCGCAGAGGGACCTAATTTTCTCGACATATTCAGTGATGGAGGAGTTTTCCTTCTGCAAGTTAGCGAGGACGATCCGGACGTTGGTGGTTTGGGAATGGGTGCGGGATGCATGCATCCCTTCAACTGTATTCCAGAGTTCCACCGAAGTGTGGCATGATGCAACCTGGATGGCTATCTCATGAGGGAGACTCGTCAGAAGGTATGAGAAAACTTGCTGATCTTGGGCGTACCAGGTTTGGAACTCCGGGTTTGCTGCCTTCGTTGTGGTCTAGCCATCAGAGGAGGTCACGTCGATCTGCATCGATGGTGGCGGCTGCTCGATGTCGAGGTACTTCGCCATATGCGCTCCTCGGATGGCGGAGAGCACAGTCACGTGCCACAGCGCTTGGTTGCCCTTGCTAAGTTCCTCTATGGCGGCGTGAGCAAATGGCGAGGCAGGGAAGATAATTGAAGGCGTCACCATGGATGAGCTCGAGGACAACTCTGATTACCATGAAAGAAGAAGAAAAGGTGTGGAAGCGTATACCTTCCTGGCAGGGACACGTTCATGTTAAATACTCAAAGGATCAAGTACATCTTGCGCAGGTTTTTGCTAGGATTTGCCCCTACTCCAAGCTATACAGGATAAGGCTAATCCTATACTAACAACATGCGCCATCTTTACAACACACGCACGCATACAATGTATGTGACAACATGTCATGTTTATAAAACTACTAGCCTATCTTTTAACATCCTCCCTTAATCTTAACGTATTAAGGTTTAGATTACGCTTGAAGGCTTGTAGTTGTCTGACTTGAAGAGGTTTGGTGAATCCATCCGTGACTTGGTCTCCTGTTGGAATAAACCGAATGTCCAACAGCTTTTGTCCAACTCTTTCTCGAACAAAATGATAGTCAATCTCTATGTGTTTTGTTCTTGCATGAAACACAGGATTTGCAAAAAAGATATGTTGCCCCAATATTTTCACACCACAGACATGACATGTGTGATCTTCCAATGCCTAGCTCATCAAGTAGGGTTTCTATCCACATTACCTCAGCAGTTGCATTTGCCAGAGATATATATTCTGCTTCAGTGCTAGAGGGTGAGACTGTGGCATGTTTCTTTGCATTCCAAGATATATGATTTGATCCAAGGAAGATTGCAAAACCTCCAGTTGATCTCCTACTATCATCTGGACATCCAGCCCAATCTGCATCAAAGAATGCACTTACTGTTGTCGAAGAAGACTTACATATCTTGAGACCTATTTCAGCACTCCCTTGAATATATCTTGTTATTCTCTTAACAGTTGTCCAGTGCAGAGAAGTAGGAGCATGCAAAAATTGACAAACCTTATTAACAACAAAAGATATATCAGGTCTTGTCAATGTTAGATACTGTAATGCACCTATTGTACTCCTGTATTTAGTCCCTTCTTCTGGACTCAACAATTCACCTTCATGCAAAGATAGCTTGTCAGTGGTAGACATGGGTGTGCTAGAAGGTTTACAGTCCCTCATGCCTACTCGCTTGACTATGTTTCTCGCATACTTTTCCTGAGTTAACATAATACCATCATGACTCTGTTTTACTTCAATACCTAGGAAGTAATGCAACTCTCCTAGATCCTTAAGAGCAAATTCTCTTTTCAAAAAAATTAGCAATGCTGTGGTGACTTCTTGTGATGAGCTAGCAACAATTATGTCATCAACATAAATATAGTCACCTTCCCTCTTTTGAAGAAGAACAAAGAAGTGTCTCCTTTAGATGCCTTGAAACCAAGTTGTTGTAGCTTTGTACTCAGCTTGTGGTACTAGGCTCTAGGTGCCTATTTTAGACCATACGAGGCCTTGTCCAATTTACACACATGATGTGGTCTTGAACGGTCCTCAAAACCAGGTGGTTGTCTCATATAGACCTCCTCCTCAAGAATGCCGTGTAAGAATGCATTCTGTACATCCAATTGGCGAAGACTCCAGCCCCTAGAAACAGAAATAGACAAGACAAGCCTGATAGTAGCAGCCTTAACTACAAGGCTAAAAGTATCTTCATAATCAAAACCATAGCGTTGCTTAAAGCCTTTAGCTACTAATCTAGCCTTGTACCTATCTATTGTGCCATCAGGTCTTTTTTTTATTTTGTACACCCACTTACAATCTATGATAATTCTCCCTTGCTTTGAAGGAACTAGGTGCGAAGTTTGATTTTTCATAAGTGCATCATATTCTGCATGCGTAGCATTTCTCCAGTTGTCATTGCTTAGCGCCTCTGTCGAAGTGTGAGGTTCACCAGAACATGCAATGTTCGCAAACTTAAAGTTCTTTTCATACCTGATTCTCCCGTCTTTAAATTTCGTAGTTTTCAAAATACCTTTCTAGGCACGTGTAGTAACCCATGGTGACATGCACACAAGAGTCGCGTGCTCCACAGCCGTAGAGGATCCCTCCCCTCGTACTGCAGCCAACCGAGTCGGCGTGGCTGATCTTCTTTAGCCGCTGGGCTCGAATCCCGTGTGTGTGGGACCGACGAGAGTGACCCGCCAACCCGTCCAGCATCGCTCGTGTGCGCGCCGGGTGGTGTTCCAAATGTTCCACCTCGACTACTGGTGCGTGTGGGCGAGGGAGGATCCGACCGGGGGCCCGCCACGAGGCGAGTGCCTAACTGCGACCGCGACGAAGACGCGTTCGACCCACCTGACCAGTCGACAGGCGGTGAATCTGGAAGCATCAGGAGATCCTCCTAGTATCCCACAACCGTGTCAGCCGGGGCGCTCGCGCCAGACCCAGAGGGTGTATCCACCTCGTGTTCGGCGTCAGGAGTTCTCTGTTGCTGCTGCATAAAATCATAGGTTCGAGCACTATTTTTCACCGCTGTCTCCATTAGGGTTAGGATTATTAAACAAGTAATCATTAGCATAATATTCACCCCCTTGATCAGTAGGATTTAATAACTCTGGAGACAGCAAAAGTATTTCTGCACGTAAACGAGCGCCGGTGTTAGGATGCGAGGAAGAGAAGGGAAAGATATTCTCATCAAACACAACATCCTGGAAATATAAACACGTCCAATGGAGATATCAAGACATTTGTACCCCTTGTGAAGGTTGCTATAACCAAGAAAAGCACATTGTTTGGACCGAAATTGAAGTTTATGATTATTGTAGGGCTATAAATTTGGCCAACGGGTGCATCCAAAAATTCTGAGGATAGAATACTTGGGTTTATCATGGAATAGTCGTTCAAAAGGTGCTAGGGGTACGATTTATCAAGTAAGTTGCAGTGATGAATGCTTCGTCCCAAAATTTTAGAGGCATAGAAGCTTGGGCAAGAAGGGACAGACCCACTTCGATGATGTGTCGATGTTTTCTCTCGGCTGAACCGTTTTGTTGGTGAACATGAGGGCAGGAGACATGATAGGATATACCTATCTTGGTAAAAAAAGGAGTTTAACTTAACATACTCACCACCACAATCTATTTGGAGAGCAAGAATCTTACGATCAAGCTGACGTTCCACAAGATTCTGGAAGTCATGAAATTTTTGGAAAACCTTAGACTTATGCTTGATTAAGTAGATCCATGTAAATTTGCTGAAATCGTCAATGAAACTGGCATAATATTGTTTTCTTCCTACTATTTCAATAGTAGGACCCCACACATCAGAGAACACAAGTTCTAAAGGGAACTTTGATTCACTTATTGGATAGGGAAGTTGGTGACTTTTGCCTTTTTGACAGGCGTCACATACAATCTCATTATTGAGATAACTAGCACACGGGAGATTATTTTGACTAATGACTTCCCTAAAAATAACAGAGGAAGGATGCCCTAAACATCGATGCCTCCTGTCTGGAGACAACTTTGTGGCACTTAGAACTTGTTTGTTGACGTTGGATCCCATGTGCCTAACTGGGTAGATACCTCTCCTACCACTGCCTCAAAGGAGTACCTTCCTCGTTCCCCGTTCCTTGACAAGAAAAGAATAGGGATGAATTTCAACAAAAGAATCATTGTTAATGGCAAGACGACTAGCAGAGATTAGGCTCCTGTTGGCTTCGGGTACATGACGGATATTATTTAGATGAAGGTCACGATCTTGGGTCTGAACGGCTGAATGACCAATGTGTTTAATATCCATACATGAACCACTTGCGGTGTGAATCTGCTCGTTGCCTTGGTAGCGGTCGCGCACGGTCAGCTTCTCCAGGTTACCTGTGATATGGTCGGTGGCACCACTGTCAAGATACCAGTTGGTGTCCAGCCCATACTATGGTGCCGCGAGATTGACCGACTTCTCCTTTCCTCCTTGGTAAGACTCATCGTAGCGTTTCCAGCACTTCCATGTTGGGTGGCCCATATTTTCCATAGATTTGGCACTGCACCCTGGGCGCAGAGGCATTGTTGTTGTAGTTGCCCCCACCGCTGCTGTTGCCGCCATGTCCACCACCGCCACGACCTCCAAGCTTGGAGTAGTTACGGCCTCCATGATCACCATCGGGCCGGCTTGCCTGTGACCACGGTCACCACCTACGCCGCCAAACTTGCAGCCTCGGGTGTCAGCATTGGCAGAGGACTGAGATCCTCCACAATGAAGGTGTAGCCTCGTCTTGAAGCTGAGCAGCTGTGAGTACAGTCGGGCATGGTCACCGGTTCCACCCGGGAGCACATGGTAGAAACCACCGGGTTGAAATCTTCTTCGAGCCCAGCTAGGATGTGAGAGACGATGTCATCCTTGTCCACTCTCTTCCCTGCGGTGATCAGTTCATCGCAGAGGGACCTAATTTTCCTGACATATTCAGTGATGGAGGAGTTTCCCTTCTGCAAGTTTGCGAGGATGATCCGGACGTTGGTGGTTTGGGAACGGGTGCGGTATGCATGCATCCCTTCAAATGTATTCGAGAGTTCCACCGAAGTGTGGCATGATGCAACCTGGATGGCTATCTCACAACAGATACTCGTCAGAAGGTATGAGAAAACTTGTTGATCTTGGGCGTACCAGGTTTGGAACTCCGGGTTTGCTACCTTCGCCATGGTCTTGCCATCAGAGGAGGTCACGTCGATCTGCATCGGTGGTGGCGGCTGCTTAATGTCGAGGTACTTCACCATATGCGCTCCCTAGATGGCGGAGAGCACAGTCACGTGCCACATCGCTTGGTTGCCCTTGCTGAGTTTCTCTATGGCGGTGTGAGCAAATGGCGAGGCAGGGAAGGAACTTGAAGGCGTCGCCATGGATGAGCTTGAGGACAACTCTGATTACCATGAGAGAAGAAGAAAAGGCGTGGAAGTGTATACCTTCCTGGCAGGGACACGTTCATGTTAAATACTCAAAGGATCGAGTACATCTTGCGTAGGTTTTTGCTAGGCTTTGCCCCTACTCCAAGCTATACAGGATAAGGCTAATCCTATACTAACAACCTGCGCCATCTTTACAACACACGCACACATACAATGTATGTGACAACATGTCACATTTATACAACTACTAGCCTACATTTTAACATGTCTATGTTCTCCTCCTCTCTTCTCTCTCGTTGTCTTAGAAATAGAACGTGTGCCAACGAAACATGACGGCAGGAAAAGAAGAGGTAAAACTGTGCTCCTCTTAATTAGTCCATATTGGCAATGCTCATGGGTCTGAGTCAGGGTCGGGCTGGAAAAATCATAGGCATTGTGCCAAACTCTAAGATAGGCCCTATCTCTTTGAAAAACTACATAAACATAACTATAATAATATAAAGATCATAATATCTCACACAACAATCTGAAATATCAAGAATGTACCTATTCATGGTTGTACAATAGCATCATTGTAGCATCATTATTTTAGTGTTCATTTAAATAAAATGTTCAATAATATGCCATAATCAATATTTCCTAATACTTCACTCTCAAGTGTTGTTGTGGCCAAATCAGTCTTTGTTGTGTAATGGTAGTGTGCATATAGGACTTCAATAGCTTAGATTTCGCTGATGCAACGGTAATGGAGGCGGTCAATATAACTCAGTAAGCAATACTTGCATTGGAAAAACAATTATGCCGACTTAAAAACTTTAGAATTCAATGGGCCGAACATTTTATTTTGGAATGAAATTTTAATGAAACATAACTTCAGATACGGTTCATTGGAACCAGTGTCAGATTTTTTTCAACCTTTTCAAGAGCAATACTAGATGCCTAATAGATGAAAAAAATTAAACTTAGGTACAAGATTTTAGCAAAAGTAAATGGCGGGAGAAAATTGGAACTCATAGTCAAGTCCTCACGGGATCGTCGGTTATCAACGTGATGACACTTAAGAAATTAGAGATCAAGAGATAGCTTGAACTTTCCTTGCCTTCAGATCATCCCTGTCGACACAGGTGAGGGAGTCCTGGATTAAGGGGTCCTCGGACTGCCGGACTATGAACATGGGCAGGATTGTTGGGCTATGAAGATACAAGACAAAAGACTTCTTCCCGTGT
Organism: Triticum dicoccoides; assembly: GCF_002162155.2. Classification (NCBI taxonomy): domain Eukaryota; kingdom Viridiplantae; phylum Streptophyta; class Magnoliopsida; order Poales; family Poaceae; genus Triticum; species Triticum dicoccoides. The sequence continues at coordinate 635,985,131 of NC_041391.1, forward strand.
TCGGATGGGACTCTCCTTTGCGTGGATGGAAAGCTTGGTGATTCGGATATGTAGATTCCTTTCTTTGTAACCGACTTTGTATAACCCTAGCCCCCTCCCGTGTCTATATAAACCAAAGGGTTTAGTCCATAGAGGCAATCATAATCACATAGGCTAGACTTCTAGGGTTTTAGCCATTACGATCTTGTGGTAGATCAACTCTTGTAATACCCATATTCATCAAGATCAATCAAGCAGGAAGTAGGGTATTACCTCCATAGAGAGGGCCCGAACCTGGGTAAACATTATGTCCCCCGCCTCCTGTTACCATTAGCCTTAGACGCATAGTTCGATACCCCCTACCCGAGATCCACCGGTTTTGACACCGACATTGGTGCTTTCATTGAGAGTTCCGCTGCATCGTCACCAAAAGGTTTGATGGCTCCATCAATCATCTACAACAATGCAGTCCAGAGGGAGGTTTTTCTCTCCAGACAGATCTTCGTATTCGGCGGCTTCACACTGCGGGCCAACTCGCTTGGCCATCTAGAGCAGATCAATAGCTACACCCATGGCTACCAGGTCAGGTTTGGAAGCTTGAATTACGTGGCCAATATCCACGGAGACTTGATCTTCAACGGATTCGAGCCCATGACGGCCGCTCCTAGTCACTACAATGAACATGACCTAAGTCTGTCATCGGATCGTGCTCAGGAGATAGCGCCTATAACCGCTCTGGCCCTAGATCCGGAGTAGATTGCGCCATCCAAGGGCAGGACGCTTAACCCCGCCATGGAAGCTGTAGACTCAGCGGCGCCGGAGCCACACATAGGTCCAACCTCGAGCGGGGCCTGTGTCGTCGGAACCTCGGATTCATCTCCGGCCATAAGTTCCAAACTGCGTGCATCCGCGCCCATTGAACCTGATCAGGCGTCGATCGTCAAGTTCAGCTCCGCGGACATCTTCCGGCAATCACCTTTAGGCGATGTGCTAAACTCACTAAAATCCCTCTCCTTGTCAAGAGATTCTCAGCCTAACTATATCTGGCTTGTATTGGAAGCTGACGAATTTCGCTTCCCACCCACCACCCACTACATAGCCAATGTCGAGGACTTGACCGACATGCTCGACTATGACTCTGAAGACATCGATGGTATGGACGGCGATGCCGGAGAGGAGCAGGCACAAAAACCACCGCTTATAGGGGCTGGACAGCCACCTCCTCGTATGATGTATACATGGTGGATACACCCAAAGAGAACAACGGCGACAATGAAAATCCAGTCGAGGATAAGCCTCCTGAGATACAGCCAAAGCGCCGGCGTCAGCGGTGCCGCTCTAAGCCATGCCGTGGTAAAAACAGCAATACCATAACACGAGAAAACAATACTCTGGACGATGTCAAAGACAATGAAGACCCCATTCAGCCAACCCCCGAACAGGACGAACGGGAAGATGGGCGAGTTAGCCCCGATGAACAGGCCACAAACGAAGACTCCGAGGATAGTAACTACCTTTTGCTCTCCGAGGATGAGGTGAGCCTTGGCGACGAAGACTTTATCGTGCCTGAGGAGCCCGTCGAAAAGGAGCGCTTTAAGCGCCGGCTAATAGCCACTACAAGGAGCCTGAAAAAGAAGCAGCAGCAGCTTCAAGCTGATCAAGATCTGCTCAATGACAGATGGACTGATGTCCTGGCAGCCGAGGAATACGGCCTTGAGCGCCCAACCAAAAGCTACCCGAAGCGCAAATTGTTACCCCAATTTGATGACGAGGCACTGGAGCCTGTCCTACCAGCGCATAATGCGGCCGACCGACCACCACGTGGCCGAGACAAAGCGGCAGCTTGAGTCGAACACCAGCCCGCACTACCTCACCGTAAAAACAGAAATACAACAGCTCGGGGATACACACATGACCTGTGGCATGACCTGGAAAATAGAGCAGGCCAGACCAGATCAATCTATGGATTGCGGGGTTGAGCCCCGATGCACACTGATGGCCATCCCATCGGACGTGACAAACATAACCACGCCTAGACCGAAGACCGCAGACGTACTCCATCAGAGCTATATCACGACTTGGCCCGGTATAGAGGCGCCGCACACCCCCTTTGCTTCACTGATGAAGTAATGAATTCCCGGAAGGGTTTAAACCCGTAAACATCGAATCTTATGATGGGACAACAGACCCCGTGGTATGGATTGAGGATTTTCTTCTCCATATTCATATGGCCCATGATGATGATCTTCACGCCATCAAATACCTCCCACTAAAACTCAAGGGACCAGCTCAGCACTGGTTGAACAGTCTGCCTGAAAACTCCATTGTCAGCTGGGAGGACTTGGAAGATGCCTTTCTTGACAACTTTCAAGGCACATATGTCCGATCTCCGGATGCCGACGACTTGTGTCATATAGTTCAACAGCCCGGAGAGTCAGCCAGGAAATTCTCGACTAGGTTCTTAACTAAAAAGAACCAGATCGTTGATACATCTCCAACGTATATACAATTTTTTATTGTTCCATGCTATTATATTATCTGTTTTGGATGTTTAACGGGCTTTATTATACACTCTTATATTATTTTTGGGACTAACCTATTAACAGGAGGCCCAGTGCAAATTGTTGTTTTTTTTGCCTATTTCAGTGTTTCGCACAAAAGGCATACCAAACGGAATCCAAACGGAATGAAAGCTTCGGGAGAGTAATTTTTGGAACAAACGTGATCCACGGGACTTGGAGTGGATGTCAAGAAAGAAGCAAGGAGGCCACGAGGCAGGGAGGCACGCCCCCCACCCTCATGGGCCCCTTGCAGCTCCACCGACCTACTTCTTCCTCCTATATAGACCCATATACCCCGAAAACATCCAGGAGCACCATAGGTCGGGTGTTCCGCCGCTGCAAGCCTCTGTAGCCACCAAAAACCAATCGGGACCCTGTTCCAGCACCCTGTCAGAGGGGGAATCCCTCACTGGTGGTCATCTTCATCATCCCGGCGCTCTCCATGACGAGGAGGGAGTAGTTCACCCTCGGGGTTGAGGGTATGTACCAGTAGCTATGTGTTTGATCTCTCTCTCTCTCGTGTTTTTATTTGGCACGATCTTGATGTATCGCGAGCTTTGCTATTATAGTTGGATCTTATGATGTTTCTCCCCCTCTACTCTCTTGTAAAGGATTGAGTTTTCCCTTATAAATTATCCTATCGGATTGAGTCTTCAAGGATTTGAGAACACTTGATGTATGTCTTGCATGTGCTTATTTGTGGTGACAATGGGATATTCACATGATCTACTTGATGTTGTGATCAACTTGCGGGTTCAGTGACCTTGTGAACTTATGCATAGGGGTTGGCACACGTTTTCGTCTTGACTCTTCAGTAGAAACTTTGGGGCACTCTTTGAAGTACTTTGTGTTGGTTGAATAGATGAATCTGAGATTGTGTGATGCATATCGTATAACCATGCCCACGGGTACTTGAGGTGACATTGGAGTATCTAGGTGACATTAGGGTTTTGGTTGATTTGTATCTTAAGGTGTTACTCTAGTACGAACTCTATGACAGATCGAACGAAAATAATAACTTCGTGTTATTTTACTACGGACTCTTGAATAGATCGATCAGAAAGGATAACTTTGAGGTGGTTTCGTACCCTACAATAATCTCTTCGTTTGTTCTCCACTATTAGTGACTTTGGAGTGACTCTTTGTTGCATGTTGAGGGATTGTTATATGATCTAATTATGTTACTATTGTTGAGAGAACTTGCACTAGTGAAAGTATGAACCCTAGGCCTTGTTTCGAAGTATTGCAATATCATTTGTGCTCACTTTTATCATTAGTTACCTTGCTCTTTTTATATTTTTCAGATTACAAAAACCTATATCTACCATCCATATTGCACTTGTATCACCATCTCTTCGCCGAACTAGTGCACCTATACAATTTACCATTGTATTGGGTGAGTTGGGGACACAAGAGACTCTTTGTTATTTGGTTGCAGGGTTGTTTGAGAGAGACCATCTTCATCCTACACCTCCCACGGATTGATAAACCTTAGGTCATCCACTTGAGGGAAATTTTCTACTGTCCTCCAAACATCTGGACTTGGAGGCCCAACAACGTCTACAAGAAGAAGGTTGTGTAGTAGACATCAAGCTCTTTTCTGGCGCCGTTGCCGGGGAGGTGAGTGCTTGAAGGTATATCTTTTTATCTTGCAATCGGATATTTTTGTTTCTTGTTTTATCACTAGTTTATTCTATAAAATAAAACTACAAAAAATGTAATTAAGGGTGCCTCATATGCTTCATCTTTTTAATGTCTTTCGTGAAAATGATGGGAAGGAAAATTGTGCTCAAGTACTAGAAGAAGAATTACATAGAATGCTTGGCATAAAATATGTGAATGATGAGCATGATTGCAATGTTGTTAGTATGAATTCTTTGAATACCTATGATGCTAATGATATGCAAATCCACAATCTTGGGGATGCTATGTTTGATGAAGATGATATATTTTGTCCCCCAAATTTTGATGAGCAAATTTATTATGGTAAAAGCATGCCTACTATTTATGATGATTATTGTGATGACACGTATGCCATATAGAATAAACATAACCATGAAACTTGTCATCATGATTTTAATCTTCAATTGTATTATGCCTCACATGATAGTTATTTTGTTGAGTTTGCTCCCACTACTATTCATGAGAAGAATTTTGCTTATGTAGAGAGTAATAAAATTTCTATGCTTGCAGATCATGAAAAGAATGCTCTATGTGATGGTTATATTGTTGAATTCATTCATGATGCTACTGAAAATTATTATGAGGGAGGAATATATGCTTGTAGGAATTGCAATAATATCAAGTTTCCTCTCTATGTGTTGAAAATCTTGAAGTTATGCTTGTTTTGCCTTCCTATGCTAGTTGATTCTTGTTCCCATAAGTTGTTTGCTCACAAAACCCCTATGCATAGGAAGTGGGTTAGACTTAAATGTGCTAGTCATATTCTTCATGATGCTCTCTTTATGTTTTAATTCTTATCTTTTATGTGAGCATCATTGAAATCATCATGCATAGCTAGGGGCGTTAAACAATAGCGCTTGTTGGGAGGCCTCCCAATTTTATTTTTTGTTCCTTGCTTTTTGTTCCTGTTTAGTAATAAATAATTCATCTAGCCTCTGTGTAGATGTGTTTTTATGCTTTAATTAGTGTTTGTGCCAAGTAGAGCCTTTGGGAAGACTTGGGTGAAGTCTCTGTGATCTTGCTGTAAAAAATAGAAACATTTGCGCTCACGAGATTAGCTGCCATGTTTTATTGGAGAGTGCTTTTAGGTTGATTATTTTTTCAGATGATTAATAGAAAAATTCCTCAGGTTCACCAATTTATTTCAGAATTTTTGGAGTTACATAAGTATTCGAATGATACAGATTACTACAGACTATTCTGTTTTTGACAGATTCTATTTTCATTGTGTTGTTTGCTTATTTTGATGAATCTATGAGTAGTATCGGAGGGTATGAACCATAGAGAAGTTGTAATACAGTAGATATTACACCAATATAAATTTATAATGAGTTCAAAACAGTACCTAAGTGGTGGTTTTATTTTCTTATACTAATGGAGCTTACGAGTTTTCTGTTGAGTTTTGTGTTGTGAAGTTTTCAAGTTTTGGGTAAAGATTTGATGGACTATGGAATACGCAGTGGCAAGAGCCTAAGCTTGGGGATGCCCAAGGCACCCCAAGGTAATATTCAATGAAAACCAAGAGCGTAAGCTTGGGGATGCCCTGGATGGCATCCCCTCTTTCGTCTTCATTCATCGGTAACTTTACTTGGAGCTATATTTTTATTCACCACATGATACGTGTTTTGCTTGGAGCGTCATTTTATTTTGTTTTGTTTTGCTTGCCATTTGAATAAAATACCAAGATCTGAAATTCTTAAATGTTATAGAGTCTTCACATAGTTGCATAATTATTCGACTACTCGTTGATCTTCACTTATATCTTTCAGAGTAGTTTGTCGTTTGCTCTAGTGCTTCACTTATATCCTTTTAGAGCACGGCGGTGGTTTTATTTTGAAGAAATAGATGATCTCTCATTCTTCACTTATATTATTTTGATATTATTTTAGAACATCATGGTAATTTGCTTAGGTTATGAATTTTAGTCCTAATATGATGACCTTCCAAGATAGGTATAATAAAAACTATCATATAAAGTGCATTGAATACTATGAGAAGTTTGATACTTGATGATTGTTTTGAGGTATGAGGATGGTAATATTAGAGTCGTGCTAGTTGAGTAGTTGTGAATTTGAGGAATACATGTGTTAAAAGTTTGTGATTCCCATAGCATGCGCGTATGGTGAACCGTTATGTGATGAAGTTGGAGCATGATTTATTTATTGATTGTCTTCCTTATGTGTGGAGGTCGGGATCGCGCGATGGTTAACTCCTACCAACCCTTCCCCTAGGAGCATGCGCGTAGTACTTTGTTTTGACAACTTGTAGATTTTTGCAATAAGTATGTGAGTTCTTCATGAGTTATGTTGAGTCCAAGGATTATACGCACTCTCACCCTTCCACCATTGCTAGCCTCTCTAGTGTGTGCAACTTTCACCGGTACCATACACCCACCTTATACCTTCCTCAAAACAGCCACCATACCTACCTATTATGGCATTTCCATAGCCATTCCGAGATATATTGCCATGCAACTTTCCACCGTTGCATTTATTATGACACGCTTCATCATTGTCATATTGCTTTGCATGATCATGTAGTTGACATTGTATTTGTGGCAAAGCCACTGTTCATAATTCTTTCATACATGTCACTCTTGATTCATTGCACATCCCGGTACACCACCGGAGGCATTCACATAGAGTCATATTTTGTTCTAAGTATTGAGTTGTAAGTTTTGAGTTATAAGTAGATAAAAGTGTGATGATCTTCATTATTAGAGCATTGTCCCATGTGAGGAAAGGATGATGGAAGCAATGATTCCCTCACAAGTTGGGATGAGTCTCTGGAATTTATGAAAAATAAAAGAGGCCAAAGAAGCTCAAATAAAAAAAGAGGCCAAAGAAGCCCACCAAAAAAATGAGAGAAAAAGAGAGAAGGGACAATGTTACTATCCTTTTACCACACTTGTGCTTCAAAGTAGCACCATGATCTTCATGATAGAGAGTCTCCTATGTTGTCACCTTCATATGCTAGTGGGAATTTTTCATTATGGAACTTGGATTGTATATTCCAGTAATGGGCTTCCTCAAATTGCCCTAGGTCTTCATGAGCAAGCAAGTTGGATGCACACCCACTTAGTTTCTTTTGATGAGCTTTCATACACTTATAGCTCTAGTGCATCCGTTGCATGGCAATCCCTACTCACTCACATTGATATCTATTAATGGGCATCTACATAGCCCATTGATACGCCTAGTTATTGTGAGACTCTCTTCTCCTTTTGTCTTCTCCACAACCACCATCCTGTTCCACCTATAGTGTTATGTCCATGGCTCACGCTCATGTATTGCGTGAAGATTGAAAAAGTTTGAGAATACTAAAGTATGAAACAATTGTTGGCTAAAACCGGGGTTGTGCATTATTTAAATATTTTGTGTGATGAAGATAGAGCATAGCCAGACTATATGATTTTGTAGGGATAAATTTCTTTGGCCATGTTATTTTGAGAAGAAATAATTACTTTGTTAGTATGCTTGAAGTATTATTACTCTTATGTCAACATTAAACTTTTGTCTTGAATCTTTCAGATCTGAACATTCATGCCACAATAAAGAAAATTACATTGAGAATTATGCTAGGTAGCATTCCACATCAAAAATTATGTTTTTATCATTTACCTACTCGAGGACGAGCAGGAATTAAGCTTGGGGATGCTTGATACGTCTCCAACGTATCTATAATTTTTTTATTGTTCCATGCTATTATATTATCTATTTTGGATGTTTAATGGGCTTTATTATACATTTTTATATTATTTTTGGGACTAACCTATTAACCAGAGGCCCAGAGCAAATCGTTGTTTTTGCCTATTTCAGTGTTTCGCAGAAAAGGAATATCAAAGGGAGTCCGAACGGAATGAAACCTTCGGGAGAGTAATTTTTGGAACAAACGTGATCCAGAGGACTTGGAGTGGACGTCAAGAAAGAAGCGAGGAGGCCACGAGGCAGGGAGGCGTGCCTGTGCCCCCCCCCCCAGGCGCGCCCCTACCCTCATGGGCCCCTCGCAGCTCCACCGACCTACTTCTTCCTCCTATATATACCCATATACCCCGAAAACATCCAGGAGCACCATAGGTCGGGAGTTCCGCCGCCGCAAGCCTCTGTAGCCACCAAAAACCAATCGGGACCCTATTCCGGCACCCTGCCGGAGGGGAATCCCTCACCGATGGCCATCTTCTTCATCCTGGCACTCTCCATGACGAGGAGGGAGTAGTTCACCCTCGGGGCTGAGGGTATGTACTAGTATCTATGTGTTTGATCTCTCTCTCTCTCTCGTGTTTTTATTTGACATGATCTTGATGTATCGCGAGCTTTGCTATTATAGTTGGATCTTATGATGTTTATCCCCCTCTACTCTCTTGTAATGGATTGAGTTTTCCCTTTGAAGTTATCCTATCGGATTGAGTCTTTACGGATTTGAGAACACTTGATGTATGTCTTGCATGTGCTTATCTATGGTGACAATGGGTTATTCACGTGATTGCTACGTCTTGAACTTGCGTTGGTTTTCCTTGAAGAGGAAAGGGTGATGCAGCAATAGTAGTGTAAGTATTTCCCTAAGTTTTTGAGAACCAAGGTATCAATCCAGTAGGAGGCTCCTCAAAAGTCCCACACACCTACACAAACAAACAAGAACTCACAACCAACGCAATAAAGGGGTTGCCAATCCCTTCACGGCCACTTGCGAAAGTGAGATCTGATAGAGATAATACAATAAGATAAATATTTTTTTGGTATTTTATAATATAGATAGGAAAGTAAAGATACAAATAAAAGTAGATTGAAAGCTTATATGATAAAACATAGACCCGGGGGTCATATGTTTCACTAGTGGCTTCTCTCAAGATAGCATAAGTATTACGGTGGGTGAACAAATTACTGTTGAGCAATTGATAGAAAAGCGAATAATTATGAGATTATCTAGGCATGGTCATGTATATAGGCATCACGTCCGTGACAAGTAGACCGACTCCTGACTGCATCTACTACTATTACTCCACACACCGACCGCTATCCAGCATGCAGCTAGAGTATTAAGTTCATAAAGAACATAGTAACGCATTAAGAAAGATGACATGATGTAGAGAGATAAACTCATGCAATATGGTATAAACCCCATCTTTTTGTCCTCGATGGCGACAATACAATATGTGCCTTGCTGCCGCTGCTGTCACTGGGAAAGGACACCGCAAGATTGAACCCAAAGCTAAGAACTTCTACCATTGCAAGAAAGATCAATCTAGTAGGCCAAACCAAACTGATAATTCGAAGAGACTTGCAAAGATAACTTGATCACACATACAAGAATTCAGAGGAGATTCAAATATTTCTCATAGATAAACTTGATCATAAACCCACAATTCATTGGATCTCGACAAACACACCGCAAAAAGAGTTACATCGAATAGATCTCCAAGAAGATCATGGAGAACATGGTACTGATATCCAAAAAGAGAGAAGAAGCCATCTAGATAATAACTATGGACCCGAAGGTCTATGGTGAACTACTCACAACTCATCGAAGAGGCTATGGTGTTGATGTAGAAGCCCTCCATGGTCGATTCCCCCTCCGGCGGAGCGTCGGCGAAGGCTCCAAGACGGGATCTCGCAGATACAGAAGGTTACGGTGGTGGAAACAGTTTTTCGTGGTCGCCTTTGATGTTCTCGGGGTATGTGGGTATATATAGGAGGAAGAAGTAGGTCGGTGGACACTCGAGGGGCCCACGAGATAGGGGGCGCGCCTAGTAGGGGGGCGCACCCTCCACCCTCGTGGCCGCCTCGGCTGTTGCTTGACTTGCACTCCAAGTCCTCTGGACCACGTTCGTTCCAAAAATCATGCTCCCGAAGGTTTCATTCCGTTTGGACTCCGTTTGATATTCCTTTTCTTTGAAACACTGAAATAGGCAAAAAAAACAGCAATACGGGTTGGGCCTCCGGTTAGTAGATTAGTCCCAAAAATGATATAAATGTGTAAAGTAAAGCCCATAAACATCCAAAACGGGTAATATAATAGCATGGAACAATCAAAAATTATAGATACATTGGAGACGTACCAAGCATCCCCAAGCTTAATTCCTGCTCGTCCTCGAGTAGGTAAATGATAAAAACAGAATTTTTGATGTGGAATGCTACCTAGAATAATTCTCAATGTAATTTTCTTTATTGTGGCATGAATGTTCAGATCCAAATGATTCAAAATAAAAGTTCTTATTGACATAAGAAATAGTAATACTTCAAGCATACTAATCAAAGCAATCATGTCTTCTCAAAATAAAATGACTAAAGAAAGTTCATCCCTACAAAATCATATAGTTAGGCTATGTTTCATTTTCATCACACAAAATACTCCCATCAAGAACAACCCCGGTTTCAGCCAAGCAATTGGTTCATACTTTTTAACGCGCTTCAGCCTTTTTCAACTCTCACGCAATACATGAGTGTGAGCCATGGATATAGCACTATGGGTGGAATAGAATATGATGATGGAGGCTGTGTGGAGAAGACAAAAAAGGAGAAAGTCTCACATTGATGAGGCTAATCAACGGGCTATGGAGATGTCCATCAATTGATGTCAACATGAGGAGTAGGGATTGTCATGCAACGGATGCACTAGAGCTATAAATGTATGAAAGCTCAACAAAAGAAACTAGTGGGTGTGCATCCAACTTGCTTGCTCACGAAGACCTAGGGCATTTGAGGAAGCCCATCGTAGGAATATACAAGCCAAGTTTTATAATGAAAAATTCCCACTAGTATATGAAAGTGACAACATATGAGACTCTCTATATGAAGAACATGGTGCTACTTTGAAGCACAAGTGTGGAAAAAGAAATAGTAACATTGCCCCCTTTTTATTTTTATTTTTTTTCTTTGGGCCTTTTTTTGCCTTTCTTTTTTTCCTTTTTTTCTTTTTGGCCTTTCTTTTTTATTTGGGGACAATGCTCTAATAATGATGATCATCACACTTTTATTTATTTACAACTCATGAATTACAACCCAAAACTAGAACAAGATATGACTCTATATGAATGCCTCCGGCGGTGTACCGGGATGGGCAATGAATCAAGAGTGACATGTATGAAAATTTATGCTTGGTGGCTTTTGCCACAAATACGATGTCAACTACATGATCATGCAAGGCAATATGACAATGATAATGTGTGTCATGATGATGAATGGAACGGTGGAAAGTTGCATGGCAATATATCTCGGAATGGTTATGGAAATGCCATGATAGGTAGGTATGGTGGCTGTTTTGAGGAAGATATAAGGAGGTTTATGTGTGATAGAGTGTATCGTATCACGAAGTTTGGATGCATCAGTGCAGTTTGCACCAACTCTCAAGGTGAGAAAGGGCAATGCATGGTAGCGAAGAAACTAGCAATGATGGAAAGGTAAAGTGCGTATAATCCATGGACTCACATTAGTCATAAAGAACTCATATACTTATTGCAAAAGTTTTATTAACCCTCGAAGCAAAGTACTACTATGCATGCTCCTAGGGGGGAGGTTGGTAGGAGTTAACCATCGCGCGCCCCCGACCTCCACTCAAGGGAAGGCAATCAAAAGAGCACTCTATGCAATAAATTTGTTACACAACTTTTACCATACGTGCATGCTACGGGACTTGCCAACTTCAAAACAAGCATTCTTTAAATTCATAATCACCCAACAAGCATGACTCTAATATCACTACCTCCATATCTCAAAACAATTACCAAGTATCATATTGATCATAGCATCCAGTTCACTTCCTATGATAATTTTTATTATACCCAACTTGGATGCTCATCATTCTAGGACCAATTTTATAACCATAGAAAATACCATGCTGTTCTAAAAGACTCTCAAAATAATATAAGTGAAGCATGAGAGCTCAAACATTTCTTCAAAATCAAGCCACCGCCGTGCTCTAAAAGATATAAGTGAAGCACTAGAGCAAAAACTATATAGCTCAAAAGATATAAGCGAAGCACATAAAGTATTCTAATAAATTCTAATCAAGTGGGATTCCCCCAAAAGGTGTGTACAGCAAGGATGATTGTGTTAAACTAAAAAGCAAAGACTAATATAATACAAGACACTCCAAGCAAAACACATATCATGTGGCGAATAAAAATATAACTCCAAGTAAAGTTACCGATAAACGAAGACGAAAGAGGGGATGCCTTCCGGGGGCATCCCCAAGCTTAGGCTTTTGGCTATTATTGAATATCTTGGGGTGTCATGGGCATGCCCAAGCTTAGGCTTTTGCCACTTATTATTCCATAGTCCATCAAATCTTTACCCAAAACTTGAAAACTTCACAACACAAAACTCAACAGGAAATCTCATAAGCTCCGTTAGTGCAAGAAAGAAAAACCACCACATAGGGTACTGTAATGAGCTCATTCCTTATTTATACTAGTAAGCGTGCACGTGCAACGCACGTCTCAACTATTATTGTATTCGTGTTACTCTAGTCGGGTGACATGGGAAAACCCTACCTGCACCGCAAGACCACCCCCTGCTCCCTCGCTTCACCGCCATCGGAGGGGACGCCGACAAAGCCCACTTGTGCCCCAAGGAAGGTGAAGGCAGGGCATCCTTTTCCGCAGGCTGTTATCTTGGCACAGGTCTCAGGTGATCGGTGGAGCGTGGCGGTTTGATGTTGTGTGCCGCGTGCTGCTCATAGGGAGGCGTCCCTCTCAGCAATAGTGCCACCCCTAGACGATGATGGGTGGCGGTGGTGGTCATGCAGCTCCATGTGGGAGAGTCGTGGAAGCACCTATGTTGTCTGTGGGGGCGCAGTCCCAGAAAGGCCTAGCCCCAGTGGTGCCCATCAGGACGCCCATTGGCGGCTTCTGCTTCTTCTCGCGCAGGTTGGATCCGCGTCTTGTGGGTGAGGCAGCATTGGTGTGTCTGGAAGTGATGGTTTGGCGGAGGTAGGCAGGCGGTGGTCAGACTCAGGTCTCCACTCTGGTCGACGACGATGCTTAATTGTTTCACCTTTTGTTTTAAAATAAATGGTAATGAAAATAATACAGGTCCGCTTTTTCCCACCTTGGTCACTCACAAAAATAAGAATTCCCATAGAAAAGATATTCTAATACTAATAAAGATATTACAAATGGTCCTATCATTTAAATGAATCATCGTATGCATAGAGCACTGGCACCTAATTATCTCAGTTTTTTATATGGTTAATCAATTGTTATAAAATGTAGGCATCTTCAGTCTCGATGTAGTTGAGAAGGTGAAAAAAACGACTTCCTTCAATTTATTTATTTTTTGCGAAAAGGCCTAGGATTATTGAGTACACCCTCCGTCCGGAAATACTTGTCGGAAGAATTCATGTATCTAGACGTATTTTAGTTCTAAGTACATCGACTTTTATCCATTTATCTGACAAGTATTTCTGGACGGAGGGAGTATTAAGTAAGAGCATCTCCAACAGAGGCGCTAAAAGTAGTCCACGCTGAAAAAATCACTAATTTAGCGCGCGAAGCATCTCCAGCAGACGCTGCAAAAGCCAGCACGCTGTAAAATCCATCCGGCACGCTGGGAATTTCTGCATCACACGCGGGATATTTGTTGCGCGGCATACAGCGCGCTGGACAATGACGCACGAAGACCAGCTGCTCCGCTCCGCTTCGCTCCCTCTGCTCGTTCCGCCGTTTCCTGCAACTCGCCGCCGCCACTCCTCTGCGTGCTTGTCATCTGCTCTTCCCAGCATGGGGCGGAGCCGCCACTGCCCTTCTGCTCACCGGCTGGAGCTTGCCGCCTCGAGTTCGCCGGCCGGGAGCGCGTGCCGGCCGGAGCCGCCGTTGCCCTTCTGCTCGCAGCCTCCCTGTAACTTGCCGCCTCGAGCTCAGTGGCCGAAGGCTAGCGTTGCATGCGGAGCTCGCGGTTTCCGATCGATTGCAAGCCAGCTGATAGGGAAGCCAAGCTAGCTAGCTCGTGTTTGTGTATCAAGCTAGCTCGCATGCGGTGGCCGGCGATTTCAATGATCCAACAATTTGGGACCTAATTGCCTTTTTGTTTTGGTCAGATGGATTTATCTGTAAATGTTAGGGACCTGTTTGTTGTAGATATATTTGTGATGCTTTATTTTTTTAGTGCGTCTGCTGGACCGATGCGCGCCGTCCGCTACGCGCTATATTTTTGTGCGTCTGCTATACTGAATCTGCCACGGTGCACTAAAATTACTAAAATGGCGCTGTAAAATTATTTTAGCGCGTCGCTTTTTTGGGCGTCTGTTGGAGATGCTCTAACACACGTCCATACAAACCCAAGTTGTAAAAATAGGAACACTTGTAAGGAAGTAGAAGAAAGAACCGTGAAAAGGTTCGGCATTGTTTGGAGAGGAGCCATACTCTCGATGGTATTCCGAGCAAGGTATGGCAGATCCCAACGATGGTTCTTCTGCTCTGCAGAGAACCGGCTCATGCGCCAACTAAGCCACCGTGCTCGCTTCGTCCTTATTTTTCAGACGATGAAATTGAACATGTCGTCGCCACCGCGCTCGCTTCGTCCACAGAAAATGATTCCATGCACGTGAAAAGGTCGTCAGGTCTCATGTTGCATATCCCTATAGAAAACTGGAAAAAAAACCTCCTGCACGCTCCATCCATACAATCAATGCATGTGCGTGCGCGCAGGAGACAACCATGAAGAGAAGAGGTTATACAGTCAATGCACCGAAGTTGTGTGCATCCTCCTGTTTTTGTCCTATGTACTCGCCGCCGGCAGCACCGTCGGAATGGGCGTGTGCAGCGCCTGCTGCATGCTGACGCAGGTGGACATGGACCCAGAGCCCATGGACAACCTCAGCAAGTGCAGGAGCGCACCAGGGTTGCCATGGCTAGCCGGCATGATGGCTCCTTGGTCGTCCTCGCCGTTGCCGGTGTCCACGTCGTAGAGGTCTCCTGCAGGCGCCATCCATGGCCTCCTGCCGCCATGTGCCGCCGCGACAGTCGCCGTGGCCTCCTGCCGTCGTTCGCGCTCGTCATGGCCTCCTGCTGCTGATCGTCATCGCCACTTGTTGGTCCGCTCGGTCCGGCCCGGTCTGGAGCGCCGCCGGTCTAGTCACGGAAAACATGACTGCCAGGCTAGTCAGACCGGCATGGACCGTCTCCACCCTGATCTGATAGCGCGTTGAATCGGAGGCCACGGCAACTCCGGTATCCCAGACGGCGGCGACAGAGGTGGTGTGTGTAGCGTGCCCTTTGTAGAGGCAATGGTGGATAGTGCGAGGGATTAGAGAAGATATGTTTTCAGGCGAGGAATAACAGGAAGGGACGATGACATAGATAGGGAGGGCACAGGAAGGGATGAAGGGGCATGTTTCGACGCCGATAGCATCCGACGCGGGGTGGGATTGTAGGAAGAGATCAATTAGGTTGAGTGGCTTTCTCTTTTAGCTGATACTAATAGTTAGATGCTCCAGCAACAAAAAAGGACAATAATAATTATATAACAATTATATATGGTATAGGAGTAATAATTATCAAAGATTTGGTGGGATGCTTGAGCGGAAGTTGCCGAAGCAGACGTATAAAATTTTGGTCCACTGGTGGAGCGGTCTACCTTCAGTAATTGCTAATTGCACCCTTTGATATCTCATCAGATTAATCTAATCCGTTAGATTTCATTAATTTAGATGATCAAACGGTGATAATTAATCGGTGTACACTTAACGGGGTATCTTTAAAAAGGAAAATGTTTGCCTGTTTAATAGTAGTAGAGATAGGTATGTGTACAACACAACTAGGAGTTGGAGCAAGGAGATCGACGGCGGCACGAGCAAGGCTGCCTCAGAAATTCAGATCGAGAGGTTTGAGCAAGGACCGGACGGCCAAAGGTGGAGGTCTCCAGTTGGAGCGAGATCGCGGTAATTATTGCGTAATTATTAGATCATGGTAACTATTGCTAATGAATTATGATTAAAATAGGCCCAGGTTGGTAAGTTTTGCTTAATTATAATGACGTAGATTATGGTAATTATTGGTAATTGATTTTGATAAATGTTATTGGTAACTGATTTTGGTAAATGACGTGATACAACATTGAGGCAATCCGGTCCATTGAGAGATGACGGATGTATGGCTGAGATGTAATGTTTCTGCCACAACTCGATTGTTTAATAGTAGTAGTAGATTCTTATTCCATGGTCCATCAAATCTTTACCCAAAACTTGAAAACTTCACGACACAAAACTCAACAGGAAATCTCATAAGCTCCGTTAGTGCGAGAAAGAAAAACCACCACATAGGGTACTGTAATGAGCTCATTCCTTATTTATACTAGTAAGCGTGCACGTGCAACGCACGTTGCAACTATTATTGTATTCGTGTTACTCTACTCGGGTGACATGGGAAAACCCTACCTGCACCGCACGACCACCCCCTGCTCCCTCGCTTCACCGCCATCGGAGGGGACGCCGACAAAGCCCACTTGTGCCCCAAGGAAGGTGAAGGCAGGGCATCCTTTTCCGCAGGCTGTTATCTTGGCACAGGTCTCAGGTGATCGGTGGAGCGTGGCGGTTTGATGTTGTGTGCCGCGTGTTGCTCATAGGGAGGCGTCCCTCTTAGCAACAGTGCCACCCCTAGACGATGATGGGTGGCGGTGGTGGTCACGCAGCTCCATGTGGGAGGGTCGTGGAAGCACCTATGTTGTCTGTGGGGGCGCAGTCCCAGAAAGGCCTAGCCCCAGTGGTGCCCGTCAGGACGCCCATTGGCGGCTTCTGCTTCTTCTCGCGCAGGTTGGATCCGCGTCTTGTGGGTGAGGCAACATTGGTGTGTCTGGAAGTGATGGTTTGGCGGAGGTAGGCAGGCGGTGGTCAGACTCAGGTCTCCACTCCGGTCGACGATGATGCTTAGTTGTTTCACCTTTTGTTTTAAAATAAATGGTAATGAAAATAATATAGGTCCGCGTTTTCCCACCTTGGTCACTCACAAAAATAAGAATTCCCATAGAAAAGATATTCTAATACTAATAAAGATATTACAAATGGACCTATCATTTAAATGAATCATCGTATGCATAGAGCACTGGCACCTAATTATCTCAGTTTTTTATATGGTTAATCAATTGTTATAAAACATAGACATCTTCAGTCTCGATGTAGTTGAGAAGGTGAAAAAAACGACTTCCTTCAATTTATTTATTTTTTGCGAAAAGGCCTAGGATTATTGAGTACTCCCTCCGTCCGGAAATACTTGTCGGAAGAATCGATGTATCTAGACGTATTTTAGTTCTAAGTACATCCACTTTTATCCATTTATCTGACAAGTATTTCTGGACGGAGGGAGTATTAAGTAAGAGCATCTCCAACAGAGGCGCTAAAAGTAGTCCGCGCTGAAAAAATCGCTAATTTAGCGCGTGAAGCATCTCCAGCAGACGCTGCAAAAGCCAGCACGCTGTAAAATCCATCCGGCGCGCTGGGAATTTCTGCATCACACGCGGGATATTTGTTGCGCGGCATACAGCGCGATGGACAATGACGCGCGAAGACCAGCTGCACCGCTTCGCTTCGCTCCCTCTGCTCGTTCCGCCGTTTCCTGCAGCTCGCCGCCGCCACTCCTCTGCGTGCTCGTCATCTGCTCTTCCCAGCATGGGGCGGAGCCGCCACTGCACTTTCTGCTCGCCGGCTGGAGCTTGCCGCCTCGAGTTCGCCGGCCGGGAGCACGTGCCGGCCGGAGCCGCCGTTGCCCTTCTGCTCGCAGCCTCCCTGCAACTTGCCGCCTCGAGCTCTGTGGCCGAAGGCTAGCGTTGCATGCGGAGCTCGCGGTTTCCGATCGATTGCAAGCCAGCTGATAGGGAAGCCAAGCTAGCTAGCTCGTGTTTGTGTATCAAGCTAGCTCGCGTGCGGTGGCCGGCGATTTCAATGATCCAACAATTGGGGACCTAATTGCATTTTTGTTTTGGTCAGATGGATTTATCTGTAAATGTTAGGGACCTGTTTGTTGTAGATATATTTGTGATGCTTCATTTTTTTAGTGCGTCTGCTGGACCGATGCGCGCCGTCCGCTACGCGCTATATTTTTGTGCGTCTGCTAGACTGAATCTGCCATGGCGCGCTAAAATTACTAAAATGGCGCTGTAAAATTATTTTAGCGCGTCGCTTTTTTGGGCGTCCGTTGGAGATGCTCTAACACACGTCCATGCAAACCCAAGTTGTAAAAACAGGAATGCTTGTAAGGAAGTAGAAGAAAGAACCGTGAAAAGGTTCGGCATTGTTTGGAGAGGCGCGATACTCTCGATGGTATTCCGAGCAAGGTATGATAGATCCCAACGACGATTCTTCTGCTCTGCAGAGAACCGGCTCATGCGCCAACTAAGCCACCGCGCTCGCTTCGTCCTTATTTCTCAGACGATGAAATTGAACATGTCGTCGCCATCGCGTTCGCTTCGTCCACAGAAAATGATTCCATGCACGTGAAAAGGTCGTCAGGTCTCATGTTGCATATCCCTATAGAAAACTGAAGAAAAACCAAACGTCATGCACGCTCCATCCATACAGTCAATGCATGTGCGTGCGCGCAGGAGACAACCATGAAGAGAAGAGGTTATACAGTCAATGCACCGAAGTTGTGTGCATCCTCCTGTTTTTGTCCTATGTACTCGCCGCCGGCAGCGCCGTAGGAATGGGCGTGTGCAGCGCCTGCTGCACGCTGACGCAGGTGGACAGGGACCCAGAGCCCATGGACAACCTCAGCAAGTGCAGGAGCGCATCAGGGTTGCCATGGCTGGCCGGCATGATGCCTCCTTGGTCGTCCTCGTCGTTGCCGGTGTCCACGTCATAGAGGTCTCCTGCAGGCGCCATCCATGGCCTCCTGCCGCCATGTGCCGCCGCGACAGTCGCCGTGGCCTCCTGCCGTCGTTCGCGCTCGTCATGGCCTCCTGCTGCTGATCGTCATCGCCACTTGCTGGTCCGCTTGGTCCGGCCCGGTCTGGAGCGCCGCCGGTCTAGTCACGGAAAACAGGACTGCCAGGCTGGTCAGACCGGCACGGACCGTCTCCACCCTGATCTGATAGTGTGTTGAATCGAAGGCCGCGGCAACTCCGGTATCCCAGACGGCGGCGACAGAGGTGGTGTGTGTAGCGTGTCCTTTGTAGAGGCAATGGCGGATAGTGCGAGGGATTAGAGAAGATATGTTTTCAGGCGAGGAATAACAGGAAGGGACGATGACATAGATAGGGAGGGCACAGGAAGGGATGAAGGGGCATGTTTCGACGCCGATAGCATCCGACGCGGGGTGGGATTGTGGGAAGAGATCAATTAGGTTGAGTGGCTTTCTCTTTTAGCTGATACTAATAATTAGATGCTCCAGCAACAAAAAAGGATAATAATAATTATATAACAATTATATATGGTATAGGAGTAATAATTATCGAAGATTTGGTGGGATGCTTGAGCGGAAGTTGCCGAAGCAGACGTATAAAATTTTGGTCCGCCGGTGGAGCGGTCTGCCTTCAGTAATTGCTAATTGCACCCTTTGATATCTCATCAGATTAATCTAATCCGTCAGATTTCATTAATTTAGATGATCAAACGGTGATAATTAATCGGTGTACACTTAACGGGGTATCTTTAAAAAGGAAAATGTTTGCGTGTTTAATAGTAGTAGAGATAGGTACGTGTACAACACAGCTAGGAGTTGGAGCAACGAGATCGACGGCGGCACGAGCAGGGCTACCTCAGAAATTCAGATCGAGAGGTTTGAGCAAGGACCGGACGGCCAAAGGTGGAGGTCTCCAGTTGGAGCGAGATCGCGATAATTATTGCGTAATTATTAGATCATGGTAACTATTGCTAATGAATTATGATTAAAATAGGCCCAGGTTGGTAAGTTTTGCTTAATTATAATGACGTAGATTATGGTAATTATTGGTAATTGATTTTGATAAATGTTATTGGTAATTGATTTTGGTAAATGACGTGATACAACATTGAGGCAATCCGGTCCATTGAGAGATGACGGATGTATGGCTGAGATGTAATGTTTCTGCCACAACTCGATTGTTTAATAGTAGTAGTAGATTCTTATTCCATGGTCCATCAAATCTTTACCCAAAACTTGAAAACTTCATAACACAAAACTCAACAGGAAATCTCATAAGCTCCGTTAGTGCAAGAAAGAAAAACCACCACATAGGGTACTGTAATGAGCTCATTCCTTATTTATACAATAAGCGTGCACGTGCAACGCACGTCTCAACTATTATTGTATTCGTGTTACTCTACTCGGGTGACATGGGAAAACCCTACCTGCACCGCAAGACCACCCTCTGCTCCCTCGCTTCACCGCCGTCGGAGGGGACGCCGACAAAGCCCACTTGTGCCCCAAGGAAGGTGAAGGCAGGGCATCCTTTTCCGCAGGCTGTTATCTTAGCACAGGTCTCAGGTGATCGGTGGAGCATGGCGGTTTGATGTTGTGTGCCGCGTGCTGCTCATAGGGAGGCGTCCCTCTCAGCAACAGTGCCACCCCTAGACAATGATGGCTGGCGGTGGTGGTCACGCAGCTCCATGTGGGAGGGTCGTGGAAGCACCTATGTTGTCTGTGGGGGCGCAGTCCCAGAAAGGCCTAGCCCCAGTGGTGCCCGTCAGGACGCCCATTGGTGGCTTCTGCTTCTTCTCGCGCGGGTTGGATCCGCGTCTTGTGGGTGAGGCAGCATTGGTGTGTCTGGAAGTGATGGTTTGGCGGAGGTAGGCAGGCGGTGGTCAGACTCAGGTCTCCACTCCGGTCGACGACGATGCTTAATTGTTTCACCTTTTGTTTTAAAATAAATGGTAATGAAAATAATACAGGTCCGCTTTTGCCCACCTTGGTCACTCACAAAAATAAGAATTCCCATAGAAAAGATATTCTAATACTAATAAAGATATTACAAATGGACCTATCATTTAAATGAATCATCGTATGCATAGAGCACTGGCACCTAATTATCTCAGTTTTTTATATGTTTAATCAATTATTATAAAGCGTAGGCATCTTGAGTCTCGATGTAGTTGAGAAGGTGAAAAAAATGATTTCCTTCAATTTATTTATTTTTTGCGAAAAGGCCTAGGATTATTGAGTACTCCCTCCGTCCGGAAATACTTGTCGGAAGAATCGATGTATCTAGACGTATTTTAGTTCTAAGTACATCCGCTTTTATCCATTTATTTGACAAGTATTTCTGGACGCAGGGAGTATTAAGTAAGAGCATCTCCAACAGAGGCGCTAAAAGTAGTCCGCGCTGAAAAAATCGCTAATTTAGCACGCGGAGCATCTCCAGCAGACGCTGCAAAAGCCAGCACGCTGTAAAATCCATCCGGCGCGCTGGGAATTTCTGCATCACACGCGGGATATTTGCTGTGCGGCATACAGCGCGCTGGACAATGACGCGCGAAGACCAGCTGCTCCGCTCCGCTTCGCTCCCTCTGCTCGTTCCGCCGTTTCCTGCAGCTCGCCGCCGCCACTCCTCTGCGTGCTCGTCATCTGCTCTTCCCGGCATGGGGCGGAGCCGACACTACCCTTCTGCTCGCTGGCTGGAGCTTGCCGCCTCGTGTTCGCCGGCCGGGAGCGCGTGCCGGCCGGAGCCGCCGTTGCCCTTCTGCTTGCAGCCTCCCTGCAACTTGCCGCCTCGAGCTCTGTGGCCGAAGGCTAGCGTTGCATGCGGAGCTCGCGGTTTCCGATCGATTGCAAGCCAGCTGATAGGGAAGCCAAGCTAGCTAGCTCGTGTTTGTGCATCAATCTAGCTCGCGTGCGGTGGCCGGCGATTTCAACAATCCAACAATTGGGGACCTAATTGCGTTTTTGTTTTGGTCAGATGGATTTATCTGTAAATGTTAGGGACCTGTTTGTTGTAGATATATTTGTGATGCTTTATTTTTTTAGTGCGTCTGCTGGACCGATGCGCGTCGTCCGCTACGCGCTATATTTGTGTGCGTCTGCTAGACTGAATCTGCCACGGCGCGCTAAAATTACTAAAATGGCGCTGTAAAATTATTTTAGCGCGTCACTTTTTTGGGCGTCTGTTGGAGATGCTCTAACACACGTCCATACAAACCCAAATTGTAAAAACAGGAATGCTTGTAAGGAAGTAGAAGAAAGAACCGTGAAAAGGTTCGGCATTGTTTGGAGAGGAGCGATACTCTCGATGGTATTCCGAGCAAGGTATGGCAGATCCCAACGATGGTTCTTCTGCTCTGCAGAGAACCGGCTCATGCGCCAACTAAGCCACCGTGCTCGCTTCGTCCTTATTTTTCAGACGATGAAATTGAACATGTCGTCGCCACCGCGCTCGCTTCGTCCACGGAAAATGATTCCATGCATGTGAAAAGGTTGTCAGGTCTCATGTTGCATATCCCTATAGAAAACTGAAGAAAAACCAAACCTCCTGCACGCTCCATCCATACAGTCAATGCATGTGCGTGCGCGCAGGAGACAACCACGAAGAGAAGAGGTTATACAGTCAATGCACCGAAGTTGTGTGCATCCTCCTGTTTTTGTCCTATGTACTCGCCGCCGGCAGCACCGTAGGAATGGGCGTGTGCGGCGCCTGCTGCATGCTGATGCAGGTGGACAGGGACCCAGAGACCATGGACAACCTCAGCAAGTGCAGGAGCGCATCAGGGTTGCGATGGCTGGCCGGTATGATGGCTCCTTGGTCGTCCTCGCCGTTGCCGGTGTCCACGTCGTAGAGGTCTCCTGCAGGCGCCATCCATGGCCTCCTGCCGCCATGTGCCGCCGCGACAGTCGCCGTGGCCTCCTGCCGTCGTTCGCGCTCGTCATGGCCTCCTGCTGCTGATCGTCATCGCCACTTGCTGGTCCGCTCGGTCCGGCCCGGTATGGATCGCCGCCAGTCTAGTCACGGAAAACAGGACTGCTAGGCTGGTCAGACCGGCACGGACCGTCTCCACCCTGATCTGAGAGCGCGTTGAATCGGAGGCCGCGGCAACTCCGGTATCCCAGATGGCGGCGACAGAGGTGGTGTGTGTAGCGTGTCCTTTGTAGAGGCAATGGCAGATAGTGCGAGGGATTAGGGAAGATATGTTTTCAGGCGAGGAATAACAGGAAGGGACGATGACATAGAAGGGAGGGCACAGGAAGGGATGAAGGGGCATGTTTCGACGCCGATAACAGACGCGGGGTGGGATTGTGGGAAGAGATCAATTAGGTTGAGTGGCTTTCTCTTTTAGCTGATACTAATAATTAGATGCTCCAGGAACAAAAAAGGATAATAATAATTATATAACAATTATATATGGTATAGGAGTAATACTTATCAAAGATTTGGTGGGATGCTTGAGCGGAAGTTGCCGAAGCCGACGTATAAAATTTTGGTCCGCCGGTGGAGCGGTCTGCCTTCAGTAATTCCTAATTGCACCCTTTGATATCTCATCAGATTAATCTAATCCGTTAGATTTCAATAATTTAGATGATCAAACGGTGATAATTAATCAGCGTACACTTAATGGGGTATCTTTAAAAAGGAAAATGTTTGCCTGTTTAATAGTAGTAGAGATAGGTACGTGTACAACACAGCTAGGAGTTGGAGCAAGGAGATCGACGGCGGCACGAGCGGGGCTGCCTCAGAAATTCGGATCGAGAGGTTTGAGCAAGGACCGGACGGCCAAAGGTGGAGGTCTCCAGTTGGAGCGAGATCGCGGTAATTATTGCGTAATTATTAGATCATGGTAACTATTGCTAATGAATTATGATTAAAATAGGCCCAGGTTGGTAAGTTTTGCTTAATTATAATGACGTAGATTATGGTAATTATTGGTAATTGATTTTGATAAATGTTATTGGTAATTGATTTTGGTAAATGACGTGATACAACATTGAGGCAATCCGGTCCATTGAGAGATGATGGATGTATGGCTGAGATGTAATGTTTCTGCCACAACTCGATTGTTTAATAGTGGTAGTAGATTCTTATTCCATAGTCCATCAAATCTTTACCCAAAACTTGAAAACTTCACAACACAAAACTCAACAGGAAATCTCATAAGCTCCGTTAGTGCAAGAAAGAAAAACCACCACATAGGGTACTGTAATGAGCTCATTCCTTATTTATACTAGTAAGCGTGCACGTGCAACACACGTCTCAACTATTATTGTATTCGTGTTACTCTACTCGGGTGACATGGGAAAACCATACCTGCACCGCAAGACCACCCCCTGCTCCCTCGCTTCACCGCCGTCGGAGGGGACGCCGACAAAGCCCACTTGTGCCCCAAGGAAGGTGAAGGCAGGGCATCCTTTTCCGCAGGCTGTTATCTTGGCATAGGTCTCAGGTGATCGGTGGGGCGTGGCGGTTTGATGTTGTGTGCCGCGTGCTGCTCATAGGGGGGCGTCCCTCTCAGCAACAGTGCCACCCCTAGACGATGATGGGTGGCGGTGGTGGTCACGCAGCTCCATGTGGGAGGGTCGTGGAAGCACCTATGTTGTCTGTGGGGGCGCAGTCCCAGAAAGGCCTAGCCCCAGTGGTGCTCGTCAGGACACCCATTGGTGGCTTCTGCTTCTTCTCGCGCAGGTTGGATCCGCGTCTTGTGGGTGAGGCAGCATTGGTGTGTCTGGAAGTGATGGTTTGACGGAGGTAGGCAGGTGGTGGTCAGACTCAGGTCTCCACTCCGGTCGACGATGATGCTTAATTGTTTCACCTTTTATTTTAAAATAAATGGTAATGAAAATAATACAGGTCCGCTTTTGCCCACCTTAGTCACTCACAAAAATAAGAATTCCCATAGAAAAGATATTCTAGTACTAATAAAGATATTACAAATGGACCTATCATTTAAATGAATCATCGTATGCATAGAGCACTGGCACCTAATTATCTCAGTTTTTTATATGTTTAATCAATTGTTATAAAGCGTAGGCATCTTCAGTTTCGATGTAGTTGAGAAGGTGAAAAAATGACTTCCTTCAATTTATTTATTTTTTGCGAAAAGTTCTAGGATTATTGAGTACTCCCTCCGTCCGGAAATACTTGTCGGAAGAGTCGATGTATCTAGACGTATTTTAGTTCTAAGTACATCCACTTTTATCCATTTATCTGACAAGTATTTCTGGACGGAGGGAGTATTAAGTAAGAGCATCTCCAACAGAGGCGCTAAAAGTAGTCCGCGCTGAAAAAATCGCTAATTTAGTGCGCGGAGCATCTCCAGCAGACGCTGCAAAAGCCAGCATCCTGTAAAATCCATCCGGCGCGCTGGGAATTTCTGCATCACACGCGGGATATTTGTTGCGCGGCATACAGCGCGCTGGACAATGATGCTCGAAGACCAGCTGCTCCGCTCCACTTTGCTCCCTCTACTCATTCCGCCGTTTCCTGCAGCTCGCCGCCGCCACTCCTCTGCGTGCTCGTCATCTGCTCTTCCCGGCATGGGGCGGAGCCGCCACTGCCCTTCTGCTCGCCGGCTGGAGCTTGTCGCCTCGAGTTCACCGGCCGGGAGCGCGTGCCGGCCGAAGCCGTCGTTGCCCTTCTGCTCGCAGCCTCCCTGCAACTTGCCGCCTCGAGCTCTGTGGCCGAAGGCTAGCGTTGCATGTGGAGCTCGCGGTTTCCGATCGATTGCAAGCCAGCTGATGGGGAAGCCAAGCTAGCTAGCTCGTGTTTGTGCATCAAGCTAGCTCGCGTGCGGTGGCCGGCGATTTCAACGATCCAACAATTGGGGACCTAATTGCATTTTTGTTTTGGTCAGATGGATTTATCTGTAAATGTTAGGGACCTGTTTGTTGTAGATATATTTGTGATGCTTTATTTTTTTTAGTGCGTCTGCTGGACCGATGCGCGCCGTCCGCTACACGCTATATTTTTCTGCGTCTGCTAGACTGAATCTGCCACGGCGCTCTAAAATTACTAAAATGGCGCTGTAAAATTATTTTAGCGTGTCGCTTTTTTGGGCCTCTGTTGGAGATGCTCTAACACACGTTCATACAATCCCAAGTTGTAAAAACAGGAATGCTTGTAAGGAAGTAGAAGAAAGAACCGTGAAAAGGTTCGGCATTGTTTGGAGAGGAGCGATACTCTCGATGGTATTCCGAGCAAGGTATGGCAGATCCCAACGACGGTTCTTCTGCTCTGCAGAGAACCGGCTCATGCACCAACTAAGCCACCGCGCTCGCTTCATCCTTATTTCTCATACTATGAAATTGAACATGTCGTCGCCACCGCGCTCGCTTCGTCCACAGAAAATGATTCCATGCACGTGAAAAGGTTGTCAGGTCTCATGTTGCATGTCCCTATAGAAAACTGAAGAAAAACCAAACCTCCTGCACGCTCCATCCATACAGTCAATGCATGTGCGTGCGTGCAGGAGACAACCACGAAGAGAAGAGGTTATACAGTCAATGCACCGAAGTTGTGTGCATCCTCCTATTTTTGTCCTATGTACTCGCCGCCGGCAGCGCCGTAGGAATGGGCGTGTGCGGCGCCTGCTGCACGCTGACGCAGGTGGACAGGGACCCAGAGCCCATGGACAACCTCAGCGAGTGCAGGAGCGCACCAGGGTTGCCATGGCTGGCCGGCATGATGGCTTCTTGGTCGTCCTCGCCGTTGCCGGTGTCCATGTCGTAGAGGTCTCCTGCAGGCACCATCCATGGCCTCCTGCCGCCATGTGCCGCCGAGACAGTCGCCGTGGCCTCCTGCCGTCGTTCGCGCTCGTCATGGCCTCCTCCTGCTGATCGCCATCGCCACTTACCGGTCTAGTCATGGAAAACAGGACTGCCAGGCTGGTCATACCGGCACGGACCATCTCCACCCTGATCTGATAGCGCGTTGAATCGGAGGCCGCGGCAACTCCGGTATCCCAGACGGCAGCGACAGAGGTGGTGTGTGTAGCGTGTCCTTTGTAGAGGCAATGGCGGATAGTGCGAGGGATTAGAGAAGATATGTTTTCAGGCGAGGAATAACAGGAAGGGACGACGACGTAGATAGGGAGGGCACAGGAAGGGATGAAGGGGCATGTTTCGACGCTGATAGCATTCGACGCGGGGTGGGATTGTGGGAAGAGATCAATTAGGTTGAGTGGCTTTCTCTTTTAGCTGATACTAATAATTAGATGCTCCAGCAACAAAAAAGGATAATAATAATTATATAACAATTATATATGGTATAGGAGTAATAATTATCGAAGATTTGGTGGGATGCTTGAGCGGAAGTTGCCGAAGCAGATGTATAAAATTTTGGTCCGCCGGTGGAGCGGTCTGCCTTCAGTAATTGCTAATTGCACCCTTTGATATCTCATCAGATTAATCTAATCCGTTAGATTTCATTAATTTAGATGATCAAATGGTGATAATTAATCGGTGTACACTTAACGGGGTATCTTTAAAAAGGAAAATGTTTGCCTGTTTAATAGTAGTAGAGATAGGTACGGGTACAACACAGCTAGGAGTTGGAGCAAGGAGATCGACGGCGGCACGAGCAGGGCTGCCTCAGAAATTCGGATCGAGAGGTTTGAGCAAGGACCGGACGGCCAAAGGTGGAGGTCTCCAGTTGGAGCGAGATCACGGTAATTATTGCGTAATTATTAGATCATGGTAACTATTTCTAATGAATTATGATTAAAATAGGCCCAGGTTGGTAAGTTTTGCTTAATTATAATGACATAGATTATGGTAATTATTGGTAATTGATTTTTCTAAATGTTATTGGTAATTGATTTTGGTAAATGACGTGATACAACATTAAGGCAATCCGGTCCATTGAGAGATGACGGATGTATGGCTGAGATGTAATGTTTCTGCCACCACTCGATTGTTTAATAGTAGTAGTAGATTAGTGTTAAACCTACTGTATTTAAAGTTCTCTATGGTTCATACGACTTAATACTAGCCATAGATGCATCAAAATAAGCAAACAACACATGAAAGGCAGAATCTGTCAAAAACAGATCAGTCTGTAGCAATCTGTAACTCTCGAATACTTTTGGAACTCCAAAAATCCTACCAAAATAGGAAGTCCTGGGAAATTTGTCTATTGATCTACAGCAAAAAGAATAAACGCAAAAGCACGTTTCTGTGAATTACTAAAATTGTTTTCGTGCGTGCAAAGTTTCTGTTTTTCAGCAGAATCAAATTAACTATCACCATAGGTTATTCTATAGGTTCTACTTGGCACAAACACTAATTAAAACATAAAAACACATCTAAACAGAAGGTAGATGCAAAATTTATTACTGAACAGAAACAAAAACAAAAAACACAAATAAAATTGGGTTGCCTCCCAACTAGCGCTATCGTTTAACGCCCCTAGATAGGCATAAAAGTGAGGATAGATCTAAGTAGTGCCATCTTTGGCACTTGGAAAGAAAAGAGAAAAATTCCTTTCTATGGCATTCATCCTTCTATTTTGGGAAAGCACATTGACATTAATGAAGGAAGTAAGATGCATCTAAACTAGACTTCATCTCTTTGATAATTTCGTTTTGTTAAAAGCATAAGAGGGTGGTAGATTCAACCTTATCATTCATCGGGTGCCCAAATATAGTTTTCATTCTTTCATAGGTATCTATAGCATCCCCTTCAAGAAAACCTTCTTCAAAAATAGAATCTAAAACTTGCTTGAAAGAAGCGGGTAAGCCAACAAAGAAACTTTTTAAGTAAACCTCAATTTGACATTGTGGTACATAGCTAGCTCGAATCCTTAATAACCTATCCCAAGCATCTTTTAAAGACTCATCAAGTAATAACGTAAAATTCCGGAATCATCTTCATCAAAATTATTTAAGCTCTCATTGGTGACCCCGGTGGATCTTTCCATAGCATCATTATTTATGAGCTTAGAGAGGATAGAGGGGTTATCCAAGGTACTAGAACCCTGGAAAGGACCCTTAGTTCTTTTTGATTTGGCCATGGTAACGGGAAGGCAAACAGAAAAGAGAGAGGAGATTGGGAAAGAGAGGGCGACTAAAATGGCAAGGGTGAAGTGGGGGAGAGGAAAATGAGAGGCAAATGGCAAACAAGGTAAATGCGAGGGAGATGAGTTTGTGATGGGTACTTGGTATGTCTTGACTTGAGCGAAGACCTCCCCGGCAATGGCACCAGAAATCCTTCTTGCTACATCCTGAGCTTGTGTTGGTTTTCCTTGAAGAGGAAAGGGTGATGCAGCAATAGTAGCATAAGTATTTCCCTCGGTTTTTGAGAACCAAGGTATCAATCTAGTAGGAGGCTCCTCAAAAGTCCCACGCACCTACACAAACAAACAAGAACTCGCAACCAACGCAATAAAGGGGTTGTCAATCCCTTCACGACCACTTGCGAAAGTGAGATCTGATAGAGATAATATGATAAGATAAATATATTTTTGGTATTTTATAATATAGATAGGAAAAGTAAAGATGGAAATAAAAGTAGATTGAAAGCTTATATGTTAAAAGATAGACCCGGGGGCCATAGGTTTCACTAGTGGCTTCTCTCAAGATAGCATAATTACTACAGTGGGTGAACAAATTACTGTCGAGCAATTGATAGAAAAGCGAATAATTATGAGATTATCTAGGCAGGATCATGTATATAGGCATCACATCCGTGACAAGTAGACCGACTCCTGCCTGCATCTACTACTATTACTCCACACATCGACCGCTATCCAACATGCATCTAGAGTATTAAGTTCATAAAGAACAGAGTAACGCATTAAGAAAGATGACATGATGTAGAGGGATAAACTCATGCAATATGATATAAACCCCATCTTTTTATCCTCGATGGCAACAATACAATACGTGCCTTACTGCCCCTACTGTCACTAGGAAAGGACACCGCAAGATTGAACCCAAAGCTAAGCACTTCTGCCATTGCAAGAAAGATCAATCTAGTAGGCCAAACCAAACTGATAATTCGAAGAGACTTGCAAAGATAACTTAATCACACATAAAAGAATTCAGAGGAGATTCAAATATTTCTCATAGATAAACTTGATCATAAACCCACAATTCATCGGATCTCGACAAACACACCGCAAAAAGGGTTACATCGAATAGATCTCCAAGAAGATCAAGGAGAACATGGTATTGAGATCCAAAAAGAGAGAAGAAGCCATCTAGCTAATAACTATGGACCCGAAGACCTGTGGTAAACTACTCAAAACTCATCGGAGAGGCTATGGTGTTGATGTAGAAGCCCTCCATGGTCGATTCCCCCTCCGACGGAGCGCCGGCGAAGGCTCCAAGATGGGATCTCATGGATACAGAAGGTTACGATGGTGGAAATAGTTTTTCGTGGTCGCCTTTGATGTTCTCGGGGTACGTGGGTATATATGTAGGAGGAAGAAGTAGGTCGGTGGACGCCTGAGGGTCCCACGAGATAGGGGGCGCCCAGTAGGGGGGCGCCCTCCACCCTCATGGCCGCCTCGGCTGTTCACTACTAGGAAAAGGCCTACTAGTGGCGCACCAGTTTTGCCTACTAATGGTGCACTACTAGTAATGGCGTACCACGCCACTGGTGCGCCATTAGTATACCAGATACTAATGGCGCACCTGTAGTGCGCCATTAGTATGCCTAGAGGTGCGCCATTACTATCTCACTTAGTAACGGCGCACCACATAGGAGTGCGCCATTGGTAACAAATTTTTTTCAAAAAAAAAATTCCATTTTTTTTCTTTTTTTTTAATCTCGGGTCACTATGGCTTAATCTCGGGTCAATATGCTTAATCTCAGGTCAAATCACACTCCATGGTCAAACTTCCCAAAAGGTCACCCATCCTCACACTACTCCAGCCCAAACAAGCTTAACTTCAGATTTCTATCCAACCCCAGCACCAGCTCACTTCACAGGCACTTGTTGATATATCTTGCATATCAATACTATTAAACCTTGTTGATGTTTAGGACTTTGTTCATGTTCATGAGTGTGATAAAATTTTGAAAAATTATTTCAAACTTCCGTTCATATTACGTATCATATTTTGAAAAAAAAATCCTAAAAAAAATTCGAAACTATTTTTTTTTTCTGTTACTAGTGGCGCACCTAGCAAACGGTGCGCCACTAGTAAGTTTGAAATTTTTTGAATTTTTTTGCCTCCAGATCTTAAAATCCCCGTAACTTTTTTCTGTTAGGTTTTTGAGGATTTTGAAATTTGGATGTAACTTTTCAAGTAGATGATTTTTCATATAAAAAACTTTTTCATCCGAGTTAGTATGCAAAAGTTATGCCCATTTTACAAATTCCCAAGAGATTTTGCAAAGTCGAAATTTATATTTGCAAATTTTCCCAACAACAAGACCACATATCACATGGGAAACTTATTTTCTTTTATTTTTTTTACATTTCCATCATTTTCTTTTATTTTTTTAACTGAAAAGGCGGTCCACAGGGGGGGTGCATTCGGGGGAATTTTGGGTCAAAATTAGGCCATTACTAACTTTG
>NC_041391.1:636017043-636062429 GCF_002162155.2 Triticum dicoccoides
AAAATTGTTAGTAATGGCGCACCGTGGGTGTGGTGACTAGTAATGGCGCACCACACCCACGGTGCGCCATTACTAACTTTGTACTAACTTTGAAAAAAATAAAAAAATATATGTTAGTAGTGGCGCACTGAATGTGTGGTGCGCCATTACTAGTTAAATTAGTAATGCTGCACTATCCCCTGGTGCGTCATTACTAGTTTTGTAAAAAAAATACTAATGGCGCACCGTGTATGTGGCGCGCCATTAGTATTTCAAGTTTAATGGCGCATCTATATATGGTGCGCCATTTCTATATACTAATGGCGCACCACACATGTGGTGCGCTATTAGTGTCCATTTCATCTATAGCCGTTTTCCTAGTAGTGGTTGTTTGACTTGCACTCCAAGTCCTCTGGATCACGTTCGTTCCAAAAATCACGCTCCCGAAGGTTTCATTCCGTTTGAACTCTGTTTGATATTCCTTTTCTTCGAAACACTGAAATAGGCAAAAAAACAGCAATACAGGTTGGGCCTCCGGTTAGTAGGTTAGTCCCAAAAATGATATATATGTGTAAAGTAAAGCCCATAAACATCCAAAACGGGTAATATAATAGCATGGAACAATCAAAAATTATAGATACGTTGGAGACGTACCAGTGATCTACTTGATGTACGTTTTGGTGATCAACTTGCGGGTTCAGTGACCTTGTGAACTTATGCATAGGGGTTGGCACACGTTTTCGTCTTGACTCTTCGGTAGAAACTTTGGGGCACTATTTGAAGTACTTTGTGTTGGTTGAATAGATGAATCTGAGATTGTGTGATGCATATCGTATAATCATGCCCACGGATACCTGAGGTGACATTGGAGTATCTAGGTGACATTAGGGTTTTGGTTGATTTGTATCTTAAGGTGTTATTCTAGTATGAACTCTATGACAGATCGAATAGAAAGAATAACTTCGTGTTATTTTACTACGGACTCTTGAATAGATCGATCAGAAAGGATAACTTTGAGGTGGTTTCATACCCTACAATAATCTCTTCGCTTGTTCTCTGCTATTAGTGACTTTGGAGTGAATCTTTGTTGCACATTGAGGGGTTGTTATATGATCTAATTATGTTCTTATTGTTGAGAGAACTTGCACTAGTGAAAGTATGAACCCTGGGCCTTGTTTCAAAGCATTGCAATATCGTTTGTGCTCACTTTTATCATTAGTTACCTTGTTGTTTTTATATTTTCAGATTACAAAAACCTATATCTACCATCCATATTGCACTTGTATCACCATCTCTTCGCCGAACTAGTGCACCTATACAATTTACCATTGTATTGGGTGTGTTGGGGACACAAGAGACTCTTTGTTATTTAGTTGCAGGGCTGTTTGAGAGAGACCATCTTCATCCTACGCCTCCTACGGATTGATAAACCTTAGGTCATCTACTTGAGGGAAATTTGCTACTGTCCTACAAACCTCTGCACTTGGAGGCCCAACAACGTCTACAAGAAGAAGGTAGTGTAGTAGACATCAATCGTCGACTGTCCGGATGCCGAAGCCCTAGCGGCCTTTAAGCATAGCATCCGTGATGAATGGCTTGCCCGACACCTCGGCCAAGAAAAGCTAAAATCCATGGCAGCCCTCACGACACTTATGACCCGCTTTTATGCGGGAGAGGATAGTTGGCTAGCCCGTAGCAATAATCATACAAGCGATCCTGGCACTTCTGAGGCCAGAAACAGCAACGGCAAGCCACGACGCAATAGACACAAGCGTCGAAGCAATGGTGACAACACCGAAGACATGGTGGTCAACGCCGGATTCAGCGGTTGTAAGTCCGATCAGCGGAAGAAGCCATTCAAAAGAAACAATCTGGGCCCGTCCAATTTGGACAGCATACTCGATCATCCATGTCAAATCCATGGCACTCCTGATAAACCAGCCAATCATACCAACATAGAGTGTTGGGTTTTTAAACAGGCCGGCAAACTAAACGCCGAGCACAAGGCGAAGGGGTCCCAAAGTGAGGACGATGACGAGGAGCCCCGGCCACCAACACAGGGACAGAAGAAGTCCCCCCCCCCCAAATCAAAATGGTGAACATGATATATGCTACCCATATCCCCAAGAGGGAGCGCAAGTGCGCGCTCAGGGACGTTTACGTGATAGAGCCAGTCGCCCCAACATTCAACCCATGGTCATCCTGTCTGATCACTTTTGATCGCAGGGATCATCCGACCAGTATCCGTCATGGCGCTTCAGTCGCACTGGTCCTCCACCCAATCATTGATGGGTTCCATCTGATAGAGTCCTCATGTACGTGGCAGCAGCCTGAACCTGCTTTATCAGGATACAGTGCGCAAAAATGGGTATTGGTCCCTCAAGAATCAAGCCCACAAAAACCACCTTTAAAGGTGTCATACCAGGTGTAGAGGCCCGTTGTATGGGCTCAATCACACTGGAAGTGGTCTTCGGATCCCCGAACAATTTCTGAAGCGAAGAATTGATCTTCGATATCATCCCCTTTCGCAGTGGCTATCACGCACTACTGGGACGAACCGCATTCGCTTGATTCAATGCAGTGCCGCACTACGCTTATCTCAAGCTCAAGATGCCCGGACCACGCGGTGTCATAATAGTCAATGGAAACACGGAACGCTCCCTCCATACTGAGGAGCACACCGCTGCCCTCGCAGCAGAAGTACAGAGTATCCTTTTTAGGCAGAACATCAATTCGGCGGCCAAGCTTCCAGACACTGTCAAGCGAGTCCGAACTACTCTACCGCAGGACAATCCAGCTCGTCAAGAGCTTGACTAGAAATTCGGCCTCCGTCCTAGTCCCAATCAAACGGTGGCATTCGTACCGCACGCACATAACTACGCACTTAAAATACCATGGGCATAGACGGAGGCACAGCTAGATCGTGGTCCTTAGTACGGATCAACCGCTACTGGACCCACATACTTTTACTTTTTATTTTTCTTTCCAGGTCTCTTTTCTTTCCCAGATCCTTCCTAGTGACCTGATCGACGGACCTATAGAGGGACGGATACACCGAGACGGCAAGAAGCATTGACGTATGGGGGAATTTCCTGGTGGTTTCTTTAAACGATCGCTATACCTGTTTTTGAGGACCCGCACGCAGCTCTCCCTTGGTCGTGGCATGTTAAATAGCCATGTTGCTTATCGCATTACTTGTAGAACATACATTGTGACGTATTAATCAAACTACAATGAAAAAAATAGTTTGCGACCCAGTTTTTACAGCATTAGCCTATTATTTCAAAAAAAATCCCTCTCTTGATATTTTTATCAAATCGCGCCCGTACACTCTGGTTCACCTTAATTCGGGGGCTTCATTACACTCCATAATACGGCAACAAAGTTCGAACTCTTTTTTACAGTGTAGTTCGGCACTCCAAACTTATAGCATTATATGCATCGGCTTCGAATCATGTCTTTGGTCAATAGTTGGGTTGCCCGGCTCCTGTGCTTGCTACCTTACGTTTCGCTATATCGGCTAAGGTAGTAAAGGGAGAACTACTGCGATTGTGTCCTGGTTCATCCAGATGAGCACCTCAGTAGAGAAAGCCAAAAACTGACTGTCATGATGCGGCATGAGCTGGTCAGCTCCTCGAGAGGTTACAAATCTTTAGCATTTTTTTCCGCATTATGTGATGAATTGGTTTTTATCCGATCAGGTGTTTACAGCATCCCAAGTTCGAACTTACGAACACTAGGGGTTGCGCCTAAACTTCTATTGTCGAACTCCTATGGCTAAGTGAGGGTGATAAAGCCACATAGTCCGATTGCTTTGTTCGTTGCGCTAAACACCTCCTTTAAGGACCAAAATTTGGAGTAAAGAGTGTTTAGATTTATCCCGAACACCCCCGTACTATATACGTGGGGGCGGAAGCCGACGACTAGCCAACTCTCAGATTTAACAATACGGCCGCACAGGAGGTAAAATTTTAAATAACAAGCATTATATTATATAACGATCTTGTTTCATAATACAGGACAGGATAACATGAATGTATTCAGGGAAACATAACATCCTTTGCACATTTCTCCACCACAATGCGGGACCCCTCCATGACATTGTCAAAATACAGCTCAGGGGTGCGGTGCTCCTTGCCCGCGGGTGGTCCCTCGGTCATAAGCTTCGCGGCGTCCATCTTCGCCCAATGCATCTTGACTCGGTCGAAGGCCATTCACACGCCTTCGATGCAGACTGACTGCTTGATGGCATCCAGCCGAGGGTAGGCATTAACGAGCCGCTTCACGAGCCCGAAGTAGCTGCTGGGGATGGCTTCGGCAAGCCATAACCAAATTATTAAATCCTTCATGGCTAGTTCGGCCGCCTTGTGCAGTTCGACCAGCTGTTTTAGCTGATCGCTCAACGGCACCAGATATTCTGGTGCAAGATATTGCGACCAAAATAGCTTCTCCGTAGAGCTCCCCTCTTTGGCTCGGAAAAATTCTACAGCGTCTGAAACGCTGCGCGGCAGATCCGGAAACGCCCCTGGAGAACTCCAAATCTGGGTTAGTAATAGGAACCTTTTCTTCACATATTTGCTCTGCACAATAAAGGCCTTACCCGTCAAGATTTTTCTGGCCTCCTGGATCTCCTGGAGGGCGCCTTGGGCTTCAACCCGGGCATCGTGCGCGTTTTGATGGGCCTTGGCGAGTTTGGACTCTTGATCCTTAATGTTGCGCTCCAAGGACTCGCACTTCTTGACGACGTCCTGGAGCTCCTGCTGGACCTCACTGACCCTGGCCTCGTGCTTTTCACAGGCGGCCTTTTCCTTGGCCGCTTTCTCCTCGGCCTCCGCCAGCGCCTTTTTGAGGGTCTCCACCTCGGTCGCCGCTCCTAACAAATAAAATGGCACTTTAGTCAGCACAGATCATTCATCCTTCCTGAATATATACACGGTTCTTGCATACCTTGATTATCTTCCAGCTGCTTTTTCATGCGGTCGAGCTCCTCCTCGGTCCGCTCCAGACTCTGCTTCAGTCCGGAGACTTCAACAGTATGAGAGATCGCAGCCAACAGTGACGCCTGTTTGTTCACATAGACACGCTAGGTTGGTCTCCTGTGAAAATTATTTGATCCTCTGTTTGGCTTTTCTATCTGA
Organism: Triticum dicoccoides; assembly: GCF_002162155.2. Taxonomy (NCBI): domain Eukaryota; kingdom Viridiplantae; phylum Streptophyta; class Magnoliopsida; order Poales; family Poaceae; genus Triticum; species Triticum dicoccoides. The sequence goes on from NC_041391.1 coordinate 636,022,161, forward strand.
ACACCGACAGAGTATCAGGGGCTACTGTCTACACTGTGACATTCTTTTTATAATTATGTTGCTTACCTCAAAGCCTGTTAGAAGGCTCATGCAGGCTTCGGTCAGTCCTCTTTTTGCGGATTGAATCCTCTCAATCACCGTATCCATAAGGGTACAGTGTTCCTCAACAATGGAAGTGCCTCGCAGCGCTTCCAACAAATTATCTGGCACCTCTGGATGGACAGAGGTCACCGGTGGAATAGGCACACCTACTTCTTTCGAAAGAGGCGGTTGGCCTGATTCCAGAGCCATATGGGTCTCCGGAACTGTATTCGGATGGGGGCCGAATTGGATATGGCCCCCATCGTCAATATCCATGGGGGTTTGCTCCCCCATGTGTCCGACAGCCGAGGCTTCACCCTCCGGTGCCGCCCTGACAGCCTCCTAAATCTCTCCCGGGCCTGGGACCCTTTGGGACGACGCCTCGGCGCCATCCATGTCCTTGGGAGAGGAGGCCACAGGAAGGGTCCCATTGTCCATCGCATCCGGGTCCAGCAAATCCTTCAAAGATAAGGACCGCTCGAGGTTGGACCAAGCTGGACTGCAAATACATGATTCAACACGTCAAAACAATGAAGTAGAGAGACCGGATATATGAATGTGTCCGAATACTCATGATTTGGCTAGGGGCTTGTCCCTGGGCTGCCATTCCGAACTGCTGTCGGTGGCCACGGTGGAGCTATCTGGAAGGGAAGCTTTCCCCTTCTTGGATGCCTCAGCCTCCAGACGCGTGGAGGCTATCCTCTTCTTTCTCCGCCCTGCAGGGGGGTATGGCTTTCTTGTTCCTCCTCCTCCTCTTCCTCGTCATCCTCGGCGGCAGAGGAGTGAGCCTCGGCTTCTTCGGACGTCACGTCCGAAGTGCCCTTGCGACGGAGACCACCTCTGGTCCCCTTGGCCTTCCTCTCCGGCACCTGATAAGGCGCCGGAACCAGCATCTTCATCAGAAGCAGGATTTTTGGGTCCACAGGCAGTGGAGCCAGACAGTTAATCCGCTCCGCCTTCTCTGTCCAGGCCTAAAAGAATCAATAGGGAAGCTTAGATGCCTTGTTCGAGTATGCAAGTAAAGGGTACACCTTGAAAACATGAAAGAACTTACCGGACTAGCAGGGTGGGTTAAGTCGTGCCTGTGATCCTCGGTCGTGACCGGCCGCGCCTCGTTGGCCTTGAAGAGCACCTTCCAGATGTCTTCGTGTGTAGTGCCGAAGAGCTCCAGCAGGGTCTGGTGCTTGGCCGGATCGAACTCCCATAGATGGCAAGTCCGACGTTGGCATGGAAGGATCCGGCGAATAAGCATCACCTGGATCACATTGACAAGCTTGATTTTCTTGTTTATCATGTTCTGAATGCACGTCTGGAGCGCTGTCAGCTCGTCCGGGGAAGACCAGGTCAGGCCTTTCTCTTGCCAGGAGGTGAGCCGCATCGGGACTCCGGGCCGGAATGTGGGAGTCGCGGCCCAGTTGGTGCCGCGCGGCTCTATGACGTAGAACCATTTCGACTGCCACCTTTGACAGTTTCCACGAAGGAGCCTTCGGGCCATGTGACATTGGGCATCTTGCCCACTATGGCGCCTCCGCACTCTACTTGTTGGCCACTCACCACCTTTGGCTTCACATTGAAAGTCTTCAACCATAGCCCGAAGTGAGGTGGGATGCAGAAGAAGGCCTCACACACGACAATAAATGTCGAGATGTTGAGAATGGAGTTGGGGGCCAGATCGTGGAAGTCCAGCCCGTAGTAGAACATGAGTCCGCGGACGAATGGGTGGAGAGGGAATCCCAGCCCGCGGATGAAGTGAGAGATGAACACCACCCTCTCATGGGGCTCGAGGGTGGGTACGATCTATCCCTCGACCGGAAGCCGATGGGTAATCTCCTTGGCCAAGTACCCGGCCTCCCGGAGCTTCGTAATGTCCTTCTCCTTGACGGAGGAGGCCATCCACTTGCCCTGCACTCCGGATCCGGACATGGCTGGAGTGCTTTTTGGGGGTGGAGAAGATGAGAACTTGGGCACTGGAGCTCGAGAATAGGATGGGCAGAGAGAAAGAGAAGGCGTGGGTGAAAAAGGGTGAATCCTTATCCCTTTATAAAGGCAGTGAATATCATGCGCCTCCCCACTCGCCTTAAAACTCGCCTATTCCCCAAGGGACGTGCAGATGGCACGGTTGGGTTACCCATGCCCGTATTGATGAGAATCCCGCAATAAGGGGACACGATCTCTGCTTTGACAAGACGTGCCAATAAAATCGCACCTTGAAATATGGAGCGGCAGGCTAAAAATGGTTTGAATAATGACCGGGCAGTGACGTGATGTCACGCTACAAAAATTTGTCAACGGATTGGACTCGTGAAATATTATACACTCTATGGTTGTGTGTGGTATTTGTTTTGCAGAGTCGGACACGTTTTTGTGTTCGAAGAACTATCATGGAGTATTCGGAGAAGGAACCCGTCGTGCAATGTCAAAGACAATCTGCGCCTCGGACACCTCGTCATTGAAGCCTGGTTCAGGAGCTACTGAGGGAGTCCTGGATTAAGGGGTCCTCGGACGGTCGGACTATTAACATGGGTCGGACTGTTGGGCTATGAAGATACAAGACAGAAGACTTCTTCCCGTGTCCGGATGGGACTCTCCTTTGTGTGGATGGCAAGCTTGGTGATTCGGATATGTAGATTCCTTTCTCTATAACCGACTTTGTATAACCCTAGCCCCCTCTGGTGTCTATATAAACCGGAGGGTTTAGTCCATAGAGGCAATCATAATCACATAGGCTAGACTTCTAGGGTTTTAGCCATTACGATCTCGTGGTAGATCAACTCTTGTAATACCCATATTCATCAAGATCAATCAAGCAGGAAGTAGGGTATTACCTCCATAGAGAGGGCCCGAACCTGGGTAAACATTGTGTCCCCCGCCTCCTGTTACCATTAGCCTTAGACGCACAGTTCAGGACCCCCTACCCGAGATCCGCCGGTTTTGACACCGACAACGGGCTATCGTTCCTCATTGAGACCTTTTGCAAGCCATCAATATTATTCTTGAATATTGACTCCTGAGCAAGGATCACGGTGGTGCCCTAACCTGTTGCGTCGATGGCCACCAGAGATTGGCGACTGAGGAAGAGATGCGTCGCTTCGGTGGCTTCGATTGATCGCTGGAAGAGGTGTGCATCCTGATGAGGCTACTTCATGCATGCTAGGTGCTAGGCAACATAGCCTAAGTGGAAGACCGGAAGAGGCACATATTATTTTGAAGCATATATGTATTAATGCATGCAAAAATTGGGGACCCAAAAAACTGGGGCCCTGTGCACCCGCACAGGTTGCACTCCCCTGTGCTTGGGCCTAGTCCGAGTGAAGATCAAGGATGGTCAGTGATGCTTGGGTCATTTGATTGTGTGCATTGGAACAAAGAATTGTCCCATGGGATGAAATGGTCAGTAGAAAGGGCATCATCCTCGGGGTAGTTGCATCACTGGATCTATGGATTTGGCATTTGTACTTTGGATTGCATTACTCTCATAGTGACCTTAATTAATGTCCTTTTGACATCACCACTACTTGGAAGGCTTGTTGCCCGAGATGCTCCACCTTTCAACTATGTTTTTGATGGCCATGGCTTCACAATGGACTACTTCCTTGCCGACGGCAACTATTCCCCATCAGCCACATTTGTGAAGAATTCAACCTCCGGTTGGCAACAAGAGATCTCACTTTCAACATCATCAAGAGGCGGCAAGAAAGGATGTTGAGTGAGATTTTTTTTGTGCTTCAAAAGTGATATGCAATTGTTCATGGCCATGTCGAGTATTGGAAGCCACAAGTCCTCTGACAAATCAAGACAACTTGCATTATCATGCACAACATGATCATCATGGATGAGAGAGGAATGTCGGAGAAATTTTATTACACCCCCTTGAAACACAATGCAAACAACATCCAGAGATTCCTCACAACGCATTGAAGGATCAAGAATCAAGAAGTTCATCACCAGCTCCAAGATAATCTTGTTGAGCACCTGTGGGCACTTCATAACACTTGATTCTTGTGCCTTTGTCTTCCTTTATTTGGATTATTACTTTGTTTGGACCCCTTCATGTGTTTGGCTTAGAATAATTAAATTTAAAAGCATTGAATTCGAAGTATGCTCATGAATTTATCAAGTTTTGAATTAGTATGTCTGTAAATATCTAGTTCAAATGAAGTATGTAAACAAAAAAAAGAACTGACAACAAAAAAACTCAGAAAGTTAAGTTTTAGGGGTTCAGTTAGCTCCATTTTTTTTCAACTCCTTTGATTTGAGGAGTTAAGGTTTGGGGAGGAGTTTGAAAATTTAAGTTTAGAGCTTTCAGTTAGAGGTGCCCTTAGTTAGCCTAGTTTGGTGAATCTGCTAGCTAGTTTTTTTTTCCTGTCTTTAGTTAGCCGGGTTCGTTTAGTGGATGACACTGCTCTCTCTTCTTAACTACTATAACCATCCTGGTTTACTAGTTCCCCTCGTATTCTGCGTCATATTTTTATAATGATTTTAACTAATAAAATATAGGTTATACTACATAGCAAAAATAATATCAATAGAAACTATACTCAAATACGAACCCAACAATACAATTTTTTGTTACATGCATTGGCATTTTGCTAGTCAAATATATGGGCAAATTTTGAGCCCAGGATACGATAAGGACTAGTAAACCAGAACGGAGGTAGTAGTCCTCATCCCAAATTAACGAGTAAGTCAACTTGTGTCAACTCGATCCTACCTCATAAATCTGGCAACTTGGAGCTAGAGAGTGGTGCATCAAATCCATGACAAGGAAGTGTTGTGTTGCGCGCACACGCGCATGCATTACTGGAACCGAAAGCGAAGGAATTGAAGCGAGAATCCCATCTGCCAACATCAATCACTCAAAAGTAACCACCATATATATATGCCCGGATCGTTTTAGCGGCCGGTAAGCAAGTTTGTTCATCTTCTCTATTTGGTCGACCTATCGACATGGCTTTCCCCACATCTTATTCGCCAATGATTCTTTGTATATGTTCTCCTGGGAAACATCCGGCAGGAGATGGATCGGAACAATGAACAGATTCTAGCATATATCCATGTGAGTGCCCGACAGATGGAGCTGGCGCTTGTGTTCATGCGAGTGAGCGAGCGAGTGGCGGATCACACTGCTGCTTAGCAAAGCGTAACGGCCGGATGAGGCCGTGACGTACGTGTCCGGCCGGATCGCTTGCTTAGTTTAATTAGATCTGCTTTTGCTCAACTACTGAGTGAATCTCCCCGGCCTGCTCGATGGAGATGCCTACATCGATCGTTGGTGCTTTTACTGATTAAGTAACTTTCTTCATTGATTAGTCTTTTTTCGAAAAGGGGATTTGCCCCGGCCTCTACATTAAAAAGATGCATACGGCCATATTATTGACAATCAAAAGGTCCAACAAATGTCTCGAAATCTCAAACAAAGGAACAGGTGCTCAACAAAGAGCACGAAAGCAATAACAGGACAGCCACAACCGGCAGGCAATAAAACAACGGGCTTGCTAAAAATCAGTCGACTGAGATTTAACCAAGTCTCAGTCGACCATGCAACATTTTTTCTCAACGGTTGTAACTTTTTTTTATACCGGTTGCAGCATTTGTCTTGTTGGTTGTAGCATGTTGTCCCTCATCGATTGTAGCATATCGTCTCACCCGTTATAACATTTGTCATTGACGGTTGTAGCATTTTAATCACACAGGCTGCAGCACCAATTTTCATTGCTTGTAAAACCGTTGCAACATTTTTCATCATCGGTTGTAGCATCTAGCCGTGCCGCTTGCAGCAAAAAAACTATGCTGACGTCATTTGACTGAGACTTGGTTAAGTCTCAGTCGACTGAGTTCTAGACAGACCCATAAAACAAATAGGAAACTAAACACCTATCTATGTCTGTCTGTCTAGTGGATCATCGATTCGATGGAACGTAATGGTCGTATGTCTATCTTCTCGTCTTCTCTTCCCTCGCTGTCTTAGAAGAAACAGAGCGTGTGGCAACGAAATGTGACTGTTGTTAAAGAAGAGGCAAATATGTATTCCTCTTAATTAGACCCTACTACATTGGCGTGCGCTGCTCTCGAAAAAGACACGTCAACTTGTGTCAACTGGACCCAGCTTCAGAGTTCTAGCAACTTGGAGAGTGGCGCATCCATGACAACATAATTAAGTCTGGTGTTGCGCGTGCACGCACATGCCTGACTCAACGAAAGCGATCGAATAGAAGCGAATCCCAGACGTCTCCTCTGGTAGATCAATCGATCACTCCCGCCAAAAGAGAGAGAGAGAAAACCAATCAATCAAAAAGTAACCACCATATATGCCCGGATCGTCGGAACAGCCGGCAAGCAAGCCAAGTTAACTCACCTTCTTTGTGTCACACTCACGGTAGCACAGTACCCTCCCTGTCTTCCTCGTTCGTGCATGTGAGTCAGTGAGAAGGTATTTAGGACCTCCTTGGTCGATCGATCGACATGCATGATCTTCCCTGCATCTTATTTCTCGATCTGTTCTTCCTTTGTTTCGCCAAAGCTTTCTTGGAGAGATCGAGCGGGAGATGGGTCGGAGGGCCGAACTGATTCCGGCATATATCCTGGACTCCCCGACAGATCGAGCTGAAACTTCTGTTCGCGTCGACGTTACGCGTGGAACTTGCCTCTGGTATACAGCTTTAACTTCGAGTGAGGAGGATGACTCCCGGCCTCTGCATCTGGGCGATACATACGGCCACTTTATTAATCATTCTCATAAGACCTTACAAAGCCATACAACAGCAAGACTAAAGCCATCGTCTAAGCAACAACTGTCGCTACACCTATTCAATTGATGAAGCGGCGCAGATAGTCTGGGCCTAATACCAAACATACATCGCAGCCAAACCTAAACATCAAAGACCTGAGGTCCCAACCAGGACGCCTGTCGGGTATGGGGCACCTACCAGTCCGGCGCTCTCCTCAACCAGGACGCCTGCCGGGTATGAGGCCGCCGCAGCCACCTGCCACTAACCATCTTCGGAGTTGTACTGTTGCATGTACCGTGCCAAGTCTCTCTGCCATCGACGCCACCACGACGCCCGACAGCGTCGTCCTCCTGCGCGAGTTCATCCTCCCACAACGAACTCCGAATCTGCACTGCGCCACGCCGTCAAGATCCGTCACCATCAGTGTGTAGGATGAAGCACCGCTCCACCAAAGAATCCGTCCTCTGGTCCCTCGATCACGTGTGTACCTCCAAGAATGACGCCCCCAAGGGAGTAACGACACCAGAGCGCCGCCGTCATCCGATCATCCGATCTAGGGTTTCCCCCAGAGGTCGCAGAGAATGGCCTTGAACTTCTCCACGGCGATGCATTCAAGAAGGGAACGATGCAGATAGCGCCGCCACCGCCGGCCTTAGCAGTAGCCGAAGGCAAGTTTTCACCCAGATCAATTCGAAGGGATCCAACTCTCGTGCCCAGGCCGCCGTCACCACCAGCACCACCAGGCAGACCCTGGAGTACCGGCATATCAGCGAGCCGCTGGCACCACCGCGTCCAGATCGCCGGCCACGCCGGGCCGCCGCCATCCCCGCGCCGTCCGGGTCAGAGACAGAGCCACCGACCGCGCACAGGGACCGCCACAGCCTGCACACGCCGGAGCGTCGCCGAGATCCCAACGCCCGCCACCGCTTGCCGAAGCCAACCGCCCGAGCACTGGCTCCACCGTGGAGCCATCAGATCGGGGACGAAGACGCGGGCCGACCACCCTCACATACCCCGCCGCACGCCCGAGCGCCGGCGCCACCGCGGCGCCATCAGATCGGGATGAGGAGGAGCCCGCGCGCTCGCCGCCCCGCGCAGACCACGCTGCCGCCAGCGCCGCAACGCCACCAAGCAGGGGAGCCCTGCCCAGATCCGCCGGTGGCCCGACCTGTCACCAAGCCGAGCGCCGCCGCGAGGGCCGGCGTCCCGCGCCGCCCAGGAGCCTCGCGAGGGGGAGGGAGCCCCGCCGCCGCCGACGCACGTGCGAGCTTTGCCCGGCGGCGTCCTCTGGCGGCGGCGAGGGAGAAGGAAGGCGAGGAAGGAGAGCCGCGGCGGTGATCTAGGGTTCCGCCCGGGCTGCTCGCGGGAGCGGCACGGGGACGGGGGACGCGGGCCGCTCGCGAGATCCCGACGCTCTGACATCTCGAAGATTCTGTTCTGGTGCAACATTACGTTTGCCTCTCGACGGATCAGCTCATGCGTCACACTGCTGAGAGCTTTCGGCAAATGCTCCCGTGTCAACCAATGTAAGCCGTCGGTGTCGAAAGTACTCCCTCTGCGTTGAAATATAAGATGTTTTTTGACACGGGTAATGCACGGTCGAAGGAAAATGTGTCACCAATGGGTGATGACAAATGTTAGCCAGAGTGAGTAGCACGTTTAGCCCTTGTACAGTGTTGGATGCTTATGCACCGGTGCCTGAAGAGAAAATATTAGTGTTACATCTCAAAATAATTTTTGTCTGCAGCGCAAAGTGCTTCACATATGTATGGTTTCGTTTCGATGAAATGGAACCGGATCCAGGACAGGAGCCCTTTTCCTATAAAAACAGTGCTTCATATGGGTGCTTAATAGCGATTGATTGTAGCCCCCGTGAAATCAGGATAACAGTTATCTCTCCTAAGCATCGGAAGCCAAAGTTTGCTTCTGATAGCCCTTCCGAAGCACCTGTGCAAACCAATGTCATAAAGAAATAGATTTTTATTTTCTTGAGGCACATGTGTTAGAAACGGCGTTGTACACAGGCTTAGTTTTTGTAGCTTACGGCCTCTTTGATTCATTAAAAAGATGAATGGGGTTGTGGGGATAAAGAATATATCTTTGTTGCCTAATCACCATTCTATTCCGGAATAGAGATAGTACAAAATTAGAGAAAAAAGCAGGTGATCCTCTCTCTTAAATGCTTCCATGCTACCAAGACATGCGTCTATAGTCGATAAAATTTTAAATATGTATTTAAATACACATGGATAAAGAATTAAAGAAAGACAAATCTAGTATGAATTACGTATGTGAATAATATCTTCATGGTCAGACAATATGTTTGTTTCCAACTAACTTCGGGGTTGTCGCCCTAGCAAAAAAAAAAGAATGGCCAATTTAGCTACCACGGTAGCAAAATAAATGTTTTTTCATGACTGCAGCATCGACATCACCAGCTTGAGTCATACGTGATGGATGAACAACAATTTTAAAAGAAATAGCAACAAAAAAGAACTTATTTTTTTTTACAACAAACATGTTCAAGTGGTATACCTACGTGCAAAAAAAAAGTGCTGAAATGACATTCATGACACTCTGAGAAACAAATGGTGTTCCAAAAACTTAACAAACAACTTTTTCGGAGCACATATTTTATTTTCTTACATAGCACCACCTTCACCCAAAATTATAAGAATGCAAAAATAACTGAGTTTTCAGTACTTTAAAAATTTATTGTTTACTCAGGGTTTTTTTTAGGGGTTATTGTTTACTCAGGTGCGAGCTAAAACTCCCTGTCCCCAGGCCCACTTGCCACAGAGGCAGAGCCATCAGCCCATCACACATTTCTCAAAAAAAAAAAAAATCAGCCCATCACACGACCAGACTACTTCACTTGCACCCCTCAGCAGAAGTAAAAAATTCCAGAGGTGCCCCTAGCTTATCCCCCGTAGCACAGCCGGCAGGAGCCTCCCACCCACGTCATCGCCCACCCCACACGACTGCAGCTCCCTCCCCAAAGCCCCGAGCCCGACACCGCGAGGCGGAGATTCCCAGATCGGCCGCGATGCCCGCGCCGGCGGCGCTAGCCCTCGCGGCGTCCCTGCTGCTCGCCGCCGCGTCCATCTGCGCGGAGGCCGTGTGGCTCGACATGCCGCAGACCGGGACCAAGTGCGTGTCGGAGGAGATCCAGGCCAACGTGGTGGTGCTCGCCGACTACGCCCTCATGTACGAGTCCCACCCCTCCGCCCACCCCACCATCGCCGTCAAGGTAACCTATCCCTGCCTGCCTGCCCGTCTCGTACTCCATACAGATAGATTCTACTGTGCGATGGATTGTTTTCATTTATCTTGGATCGACGAATCAAGTTGATTACGCGGTAGATTTGTGCGTCGGAGGGAGAAGCAGTTTAGAGGTCCTGGTTTTGCTGGGAGCTGCGGCTGCCGCAGCACCCAGATTTATGGTTAATTGGAACTGGAGCTAGTGTGAATGATGTCGCAGTGCTCATATGGTTCAGTCTATTCGGATATGTTTTTCATTGTGCGATATGACGACAGTGGGATGAATGATGGTTCTAGAATATCTGGCTGTTATTTTTTAACAAGATTTGCTCGACTCTTTAAGTCGGTGACGCGGTGGTGCTCGGTCTGATGAGATCACTAGATTTATCTGGTTAATGGTCTGATGAGATCACTAGATGTATCTGGTTAACTGAACCATGCTGATTCGGTGATTCCTTCTGTCTAAAGTCATGGTGGTTTCCTTCCAGGACATCACTCGCCGCAGCATATATATAAACCGGCTGATTCGGCTCACAGGATTCGGAATTTGCTTTTCTACTGACTTATTTATTTATAAGATCCCATGGGTGTGAGGCGCAAAAGGTGACTAATAAAAATGCATCGTTGCAAAAGGAATGACAGAGCAAATTAAATAAAGGGCAGACTTAATGTGCAAGCTTGCAAACAAGTAGACATTAATTTGATGCTACTTTATGTGGACATATATGTCGAATCTTATAACTCTAGTTATGTGAAGAGAATGTTTATTTCGTGATCAGATATATTGCATCCATGGTCCATTGTTTGTCACTATAACTGAAAAGTATCTAAAAGCATGATCAGATATTTTACCCATATTTTTTGTTGTGATTGGAAAATTTACTTTGATTTGTGCTACATGTTGAACAGTACTTAGTCCTGCAGCTGATGAATGAATGTTAGCTTTTTATCATTAAGAACTTGGCCAGCTTTTGTTTTTTAGTTTTGCCTCATCAAGACAATTTGCAGTACAATAGTGGAGGAATTAGTCCTATAGTCCAACTGTGTGAGCTTAAGAATTTGCTTGATTTGCACTCTCCTTTGTTACAGTTCTGTAAATGCTTGTGCTTTCTGCAGGTTACTTCACCATATGGGTACACCTTACATGAAAGTGGAAATGTTACAGTTGGTCAATTTGCATTCACAACCTCAGAAGCTGGAAACTTCCTTGCTTGCTTCTGGATAGATAGTGCAGAGAAAGGATCAGGAGTGTCTGTAAATCTTGATTGGAAAACTGGAATTGCAACAAAGGATTGGGATGCTATTGCTAAGAAGGAAAAAATAGAGGTAGGCTATGAATTGCCAGACCACCGATCAGTCAGGTCCCGCTGGGCTCCAGTTTCATGTATTGCTCATGTCTCTAATTGTGTGCAATATGAATATTTTCCATGCAGGGCGTAGAACTAGAGCTTAGGAAGCTTGAAGTGGCTGTACAGTCGATCCATCAGAACATGGTATACCTCAAAGCAAGGCAAGTCTTCCACATTTGACATAAGTTTCAGGCAATATCGTTTGTTGCTTGAACTGAGGCTTTTAACTTTCTAAAGCTTTTGGTGAATGACTGGCGTCCGCTAGAAAATGGTTAATACTTGTCCTGAAATAACTTGACATGAAAAAATGTCGAACACTTGTCGTGCAAGACTTTAAGTTGGCGGTACAGCCAGTGACTGCCTTGATCTGTCCATGCAGGGAAGCGGAGATGAGGGAGGTGAGCGAGAAAACAAACGGCAGGGTTGCTTGGTTCAGCATCATGTCGCTGGGTGTCTGCGTTGTGGTGTCAGTTTTGCAGTTGTGGCACCTTCAAGGGTACTTCAGGAAAAAGAAGCTCATCTAGATTAAGCCCGCTCGATGTTGCGCATTAGCCCAGATTGTTGTTCACCTTGTGGGGGGAAAGATAGGGTTATTTCTTCATGTTTGGTTCGAACAATTCACGCTAGTGGAGAACTCATAGCATGTACTGTACTCAATGTAACAATGATCCATTTTAGCCGTGTTGTATTAATGATAGGTTGGAGTGTTCTTTCTATCTTCACTTTGGTCTTGTCCATCTTTTGTATCATTGATACCTCCTTCCTCTCGATGATGACCAGTCGGCGACTGATTGGAATGTAAGCCGCGGAATTAGTAGCGTACTGGTACCTCTTTAACAAACTGTATTAATCGGTGATGCTGTGAGCACTCTTGTAAAGAAATCAGATTGCTGGCTTTGTAAGCACCGGCCAAATACGAGTAAGCATTTCAGTACTGTTATTATTATTGTTATCTTGTTATTCGCATGATGTCACCTTGTACGTTTATGGTAATCTTCCTCTATTTTTTATCTTCGTTTGCTTCATTCTGCTTGCTTGTTTCTAGCTAACCTTGCTTTCCGACTCCACAGGCAAAGATAAGAAATGTGAGTGTCAGCGTCCCCGCGACGGCCACCGACCCGATGGACCCACACGCCAGCGGCTCGCAGGACTCGCCGATGGCCAAGCGGCTGCCACGAGCTCGGAGGCCCAACCCACGCAACACTGGGCCGGAATGGACCCAGTGAGGCCCGGTACCCGCAGCGCCTACTTATGCAGCCTTCCGCGCCTGGCTGCGCCATCCAGTGGATCAGAAGGCACGGCGGCACCGATCCCCCTTTCCCCTCTCGCTCAAGAACCCTAGCTACCAATCCCCAATTCGTGTACTCTCTGTAACTGATTGAACCTTGATAATCCTCCTTCTGCTATACAATCCGATCCCTGCTCTTACACGTGGTATCAGAGACCACTCCACCTCCCTTCTTCTCCGCCACTCTGGCCCAAATCGTCGAGACTCGGCGCGTGCGACAGGCGAGATCGCAGCTGGTAGCCATGGATCCATCGATTGAGGCTTTCCTCGATCGCCTCGACAACACCCTGAAGGCCCAGAACAAGGTCATCGCCGAGATACAGGCGTCTATAGCCAAGATCGACGAGCTCGTCAATTGGCGTCCCGATCTGGAGAAGCACGTCACCGATCTGGGCGATGCGGTGGCCGCTCTCCAGCTCGCGCAGCCAGCGCCGACCAAGGAGATCGAGGGCAATCGAGCGCCAGCACCACCAGCGACGACCGGCGCCCACATCGGGGCCGGTACCGGCGCGGTCGACGCTCCCCAAGGGCCCACAGGCCACGGCGTCTTCAACCTACCACGAGGGCCCCCGGCGGCGTCGTTTTAGACGCCGCCCCCGCCCCCGGCATCTGGTCAGTTCAACGCCTTGGCGGCTTCACCTTCCCCTTTGTCCCCGTTCGCACATGCGAGTCAGTTGCTATCGGGCTTGGGTCAAACCCATCCCTCGATCTTGTTTCCGCAGTTCACAGGAGATAATCCTAATCTGTGGAAGACGCTTTGTGAACAGTATTTTCAGATGTTTGGTATCATGCAGTCGTTTTGGGTTCCCATGGCCGCGCTGAATTTTTCGGGGGCAGCTTCTGTGTGGCTACAGTCCATCCAGAAACGATTGGGCGATTTCGATTGGGATTCATTCACTACATTACTCTGCACTCGTTTTGGGCGTGATCGACATCAAACACTGATCGGGCAGTTCTACACTGTCCGCCAAACATCTTCTGTAGCACACTATATAGAGCAGTTCGAATTGATTATAAACCATTTATCATCCTATTCTGACTCCATTCACCCGTTCTATTTTTTGACCCGGTTTGTCGAGGGCCTACGGAAGGATATCCGGGTAGTGGTGCTAGTACAGCGCCCACCGGACCTGGATACAGCTTGTGCGCTGGCCCTGCTTCAGGAGGAAGTGGCCGACGGCGTGTTTGGCAGCCTAACAAGACCACCAGAGCCTGCTTCGCACGCGGCCACACCGCTGCCGTTACCTCCACCACCGCCTCGTCCTGTGATGGCAGCACCGGCGACAGACCGGCGCGGCACTGACGCAGCACGCGCGGACACAACCAAGATAAAGGCGCTAAGGGATTATCGTCGTGCTCGCGGGCTGTGCTTCAAGTGCGGCGAGCGGTGGGGGCAGGATCACGTCTGCCCCACATCTGTTCAGCTCCACGTAGTTGAAGAGATGCTTGAGATGTTCGGCGTCGAGACCAGCACCGACACTGAAGAGGAAGTGCAACAAGTTCATGCCATCTCACGGCCAGCTCTAGATGGCGGTGTGTCTCCAAAGGCATTCTAGCTGTTGGCTACTATGCAAGACCAGGAGGTGCTCATACTTGTGGACAGTGGGAGTTCTACGTCATTCATCAACCAGAATCTGGCAGCGCGTTTGTCGGGGGTGCAGGAACTACGCCGCCCTTGCAAGGTGAAGGTGGCTGACGGGGGTGAACTCACTTGCTCTGCTTCAATTCCTGGTTGTCACTGGTCGTCGCAAGGATTGGAATTTGTTACTGACATGAAGGTTTTACCGTTGGGAGTATATGATGCCATCCTTGGCATGGACTGGCTCGAGCAGCACGGCCCGATGACCATGGATTGGCGCAACAAGCACTTGCGCATTCCGACAGCTCTGGGTACAGCCAGTTTGTTTGGGCACGAGGCGCAATCCACACAATGTCATGTGATCAATAGCGCGCAGCTGCAACAACTGCATCGCCAAGGAGCCTTACTTCATCTCTGCCTACTCTACCCGATCAGTGAGAGGCATGAGACTCGAGTGCAAGAACCCCCGGAGCTACAAACCCTGCTGAAAGGATCGATATGGTTGACTAGAGGGGGGGGGGGGTTGAAAAGGCAACTAACAATTTTTAAACTTTTCTTTAACAAATTAAAACTTGCAATGAAATAGGTTGTCTAGATGTGCAACTACGTGGACAACCTATATGATTCAAAGACAATAAGCACACAAGCAAGCAATGGATATAACTCAAGTAAGCTTGCAACAGTAAAGGGACAAGATAACCAAGAGTGGAGCCGGTGGAGACGAGGATGTGTTACCGAAGTTCCTTTCCTTTAAGGGGAAGTACGTCTCCGTTAGAGCGGTGTGGAGGCACGATGCTCCCCAAGAAGCCACTAGGGCCACCGTAATCTCCTCACGCCCTCACACAATGCGAGATGTCGTGATTCCACTATTGGAGCCCTTGAAGGCGGCAACCGAACCTTTACAAACAAGATTGGGGCTATCTCCACAACACTTGGAGGCTCCCAACAACACCACGAAGCTTCACCACAATGGAGTATGGCTTCGAGGTGACCTCAACCGTCTAGGGTTCTCAACACCCAAGAGTAACAAGATCCGCTAGGGATAAGTGGGGGGAATCAAATTTCTCTTGGTGGAAGTGTAGATCTGGGCCTTCTCAACCAATCCCGAGCAAATCAACAAGTTTGATTGGCTAGGGAGAGATCGGGCGAAAATGGAGCTTGGAGCAACAATGGAGCTTTGGGGGAAAAAGGTAGGTCAACTTTGGGGAAGAAGACCCCTTTATATAGTGGGGGGAACAATCCAACCGTTATCCCACTCACCAGCCCTGCACAGAGCGGTACTACCGCTAGGGAAGGGCGGCACTACCGCTCCGAGCGGTACTACCGCTCAACCTAGCGGTACTGCCGCGCTGCCAGACCCCAGGGCGGTACTACCGCTAGGGAAGAGCGGTACTACCGCTTAGAGCGGTACTACCGCTCCTACTGCCGCCCTTAGTGCCGCAAAACCCGACACGAAAAACTTCGTTCGAGAATCGAGGCGGAAGTAGCCCAGGTGCTCATCGGTACTACGGCCGAAAATCCCAAGCGGTACTACCGCTCGGAGAGCGGTACTACCGCTCGGAGAGCGGTACTACCGCTCTGAGAGCGGTACTACCGCTGGGGAGCTTCGGCGGTACTACCGCTGTGGGCGCGGTACTACCGCTGGGGCAGAGCAAAGCATAGCAAGGAGAAAACAGCAGCTCCAGAGATGCGGAAGGAAAGACGACGGGTGTGATAAGGATGTGTACATGTGATTCCACCCAAGTCTTACCAAAACGGATCCCCTCTTGATAGTACGGTGACTCCTACGAAACTAGACCACCAACAACGAAACGAAGGAGCTACACCGTCTTGAATACAACACCGAGGGGAGGAAATCGTCTCGTGTCAATGGATGAATCTCTAAAAGAACTAAACACACACGATTAGTCCGCACAACCATTGTCATCAATCACCAAAACATCTTGGGGATAAATATGCCCTTACAATCTCCCCCTTTTTGGTGGATTGATGACAATACGGAATTTGCACAATATGATAGATATAGGATAGGCACAAAAACACAACCGTCCTAAAATGTAGAAGGGCTCCCCCTGGATGTGTGCTACCTAAAAAAGATGCTTTGGACTGCACGGCACAGATGCCAGGATCAATGCCCCCCCTACATTTTAGAGACCAACTACCTAAGCAAGATATGAGAGCAACATATATATAACAGGATAAGCATGGAACTCATAAGCTAGATAGACATAGATAATGATACGGAAAGGTAAGGTAGCATATGTCTCACACCATATGACTCGAGCTTAGGTCTTACTGACAGAACCAGAACTTAGGTCCCACTGACACAAACCAAATAAAGCAACAAGCGAAAGCACAAACACAAAAGACGGAAGACACAAAGCGCAAATCCCTAAACTCTCTCCCCCTTTGGCATCGAGACACCAAAAAGGAGAGGGAGTGTTGCTACGGCTCCAGGTGAAGGCAAACAAGGGACACCCATCAGATCTCAGAGGGATCATCTGCGCTACCATCGTCAGTCGGGAAGTGCTCAGCATCAGAATCAGTCCAAGGGCAGTGCTGCTGAATCCACTCCTCCTCCTCAGTAAGTTGATCCTCAGAACCACTAATCACAATAGCACCCATCTGACGCATGAGCTCCTTGTGGCGACCTCGGGCCTTCTTCTCAGCCACACGAGTCATGTACTGACCGTGAGACTCCATGCAAAATAGCTTCTTCACCTTGATCTTGAGCTTCTTGGCCCAAGAGCCTCAGAAGGCACATAGTCATCATCTTCATCCTCAGCCTCAGCCCCAATCTCCTCCTCAGTCTCCATGGCAGCAGCAGAGGAAGGAACTCCAGTCCTAGGGGCCTGAGTGCCCCAGTTATCCTTCTTCCTCAGACGCTTGACATCGTGAGAAACCAACTCTCCAATCTCCAGCACCACCTTGGGATAGACATGATCCCAGGCCTTCTCAATGAGCAGCATAATGAACGGACCATAAATCGGGCACTTGCGCTCGGAGATAGCAGAAACCAGCTCAGACCACATAACATGAGAGATATCCAAGGACTCTCCGGTGCTCTGCACCTTCTCCTGCTGACAGAAGAGAAGCATGTCCACGAGATA
The DNA here is from genome assembly GCF_002162155.2 of Triticum dicoccoides. Lineage (NCBI taxonomy): Eukaryota > Viridiplantae > Streptophyta > Magnoliopsida > Poales > Poaceae > Triticum > Triticum dicoccoides. Next base: position 636,039,557 of record NC_041391.1, read on the forward strand.
AGAGTGAACCTGGTCCAGATTCCCGATGCGAGGGAAAAGAGTCTCTCTGAAGATGCGGTGAAGAATATCCAGATAGGCAGGCAGCTCATAGGTCTCCTTCTTCGTCTCAGGTTTGATCCTCAGAGTGCAGTAGGGCCACAGAGCTTGCTTGTGAGTGGCATTGGCGCGACGGTGGGGGCGAAAGCCGACAGAAGACTCAAGTCCTAGATCTTCCACCCCAATCAACTGCATGAAAGCTTTCCACTTGACTGACAGCAACTTGCCATTTGTCATCCAAGTCAGAGTCCTGTCCTCATCGGTCCCAAGGTGAACTGTGGCATAGAATTGGGCCACAATATCAGCATCATAGTCCTTGTTGAATTGCATGATCCCAAGAATGTTCAGCTGAGTGCACATATGAAGAGCTTCACCAAAGTAGTCAGGATCGTTCTCCATATGCTCGGTGTCGATGGAGTGCATGTTGACATAGAGATTCTTCTTGGCTTTGAGAACATCAAAGTAGATGGCAAACTGGAACCTGTTCCAGACGGACGGTTTACCAAAGTGGGATCTTGGTCGACCTCATACGGGTTGCGGCGGCGCCTTGCCCAGAACTCCTTGGGCGGCATTTCTGGCATGGTTTTGCTTGACTTTGTCTTGACCCCAGGCTTCTTCTGCAGTTGAGGAGGAGGTGGAGCACTAGAAGATCCTCCGGCAGGCTCAGTGGGCTCAGTGGTGCGGTAGCGCTTGGACGAGGCACGACCGGGGTTGACACGACGAGCCTGATGCTCAGGAACCTCATCACCTGGAACCACACACACAAACACGCAAGCAACCAGAAAGAACGAGCGTAAGCCACAAACACGAACAAAGAGGATCACTGAGAGGTAGCAGTATGATGGAACCTGGTAGAGGGCGGTAGTACCGTGACCCTTGAGCGGTAGTACCGCTCTCAGCGGTAGTACTGCTCTGGGAGAGCGGTAGTACCGCTCGAGGAGGGAAACAACAGTTTCCTACTACCATGGTCAGATCCGGTACTACCGTCCTACCAAATTCAAAAATACTCCAACCAAACATTAATCCAGACAGTCTAGAAGCATTCTCCATCCTACTCAAGCCTAGATCTGGACAAAAATCTAGAGATGCAACTGCTATTGCCCCTAGAAAGCTAGATTGGAAATCTAGACAAAAGGAAACAGGGAACGGGGGCAATACCGGCATCCATGGCAAGAGGACAAGGTGAGGATCGATTCCACCGAAGGAAACGGAGAGGAGCGCCCCGGAGAGGGAGATCCGCCGGAGCCCTCCCGCGGTGCCGATTGCTGAAGAGAGAGACGAACAGGGCGAAGGGGGCGAGCGAATGGGTATGGGGGAGAAGAAACTCCCCCTGCCCCCGATATAACCCCCAGCCCGCGCCTCACAGCGGTAGTACCGCGCTGGAGAGCGGTAGTACCGCTAGGAGCGGTAGTACCGCGCTGCAGGGCGGTAGTACCGCTAAGAGCGGTAGTACCGCTCGCCACCAGCGGTAGTACCGCTTCAGCAACCACATGGCTTCTAGACCAACGGCTAACGCTCAAAAAGAAATGGAAAGCAAAGCCAAAAGAACGAGAGGACCGATGCGGCAACACAACCACACACACAACTGAACAGAGACAACTCAAACACAAACAACCACACGAAACAGAGCAAGCTCTGGCCTCTCTCAGTAGAGGGCAGTGGCCGGAGCCACCTATGTTTGAGTCAATTGGTATGGCACCGCGAAGAATTATCCTTGGGCCCATGACCAAAACTCGTCTTTGAAGCACAAGTACCATCAAGAATGGCTAATGTGAAAGAGTTGATCGTTTTATGCATAATGGGGGGAGGGAGAGTTCATTGAGAGAACAACACTCCCCCTATGTTCATGCCTACATCTAAGCTAGACACCAAGTTGAGTGGGGTGGGGTGTGCAAGGGTTCAAGTCACATTGCTCGAATCAATGATATTTAGCTCATGCCTTAACTCGCGAAATCTTGCTTCATCCAAGGGCTTTGTGAAAATATCTGCAAGGTTATCATGAGTGTTGACATACTTGATCTCGATCTCTCCTCGCCTAATGTGATCCCGGATGAAGTGATACCGAATCTCAATGTGCTTCGTCTTGAAGTGTTGCACCGGGTTGAGAGAAATCTTGATGGCACTTTCGTTGTCACACCGAAGAGGCACTTTGTCACAAATGACACTGTGTTCCTTTAAAGTTTGCCTCATCCATAGGAGTTGTGCACAACAACTACCGGCCGCCACATATTCCGCTTCGGTGGACAAGAGAGACACACAACTTTGCTTTTTGGAAGACCAACTCACCAAAGAGCACCCAAGAAACTGGCACCCTTCGGAAGTGGACTTCCTATCCACTTTGTCTCCCGCCCAATCGGAATCCGTAAACCCTTCAAGCTTGAAGTTTGCCCCTCTTGGGTACCATAAGCCAAAGTTTGGGGTATGAGCCAAATATCGAAAGATTCGCTTGACCGCCACATAGTGACTTTCCTTTGGTGCAGCTTGAAACCGTGCACACATCCCCACACTTAACATGATATCCGGTCTAGATGCACAAAGGTAAAGCAAGGAGCCAATCATGGAGCGATATACCTTTTGATCCACCGCTTTACCATTGGGATCAATGTCAAGTTGGCACTTGGTGGGCATTGGAGTAGAGGCCGGCTTGACATCACTTAACTTGAATCTCTTGAGCATGTCTTGAGTGTATTTGGCTTGGTTGATGAAGGTACCTTCTCTTCTTTGTTTGATATCAAAACCAAGGAAGAACTTCAACTCTCCCATCGAAGACATCTTGAACTTAGAGGTCATGAGAGCGGCAAATTCTTCATTGAAAGCTTTGTTAGGGGAACCAAAGATAATGTCATCAACATATAGTTGGCATACAAACAACTCCCCTTTGACCTTCTTAGTAAAAAGAGTGGGATCGATTAGCCCTACTTCAAATCCACGATCTTGTAACAACTCGGTAAGGTGGTCATACCACGCACGTGGGGCTTGTTTAAGGCCATAGAGCGCCTTATCGAGTTTATACACATGATCCGGGAAGAAGGGATCCTTGAACCCGGGGGGTTGCTTGACATAGACCAACTCATTAATAGGACCATTAAGAAAAGCACTTTTAACATCCATTTGTTGCAACTTAAAGTTGTGATGGGAAGCATAAGCAATCAACAAATGAATGGATTCAAGGCGAGCAACGGGAGCAAAGGTTTCACCGTAGTCGATACCCTCGACTTGGGAGTAGCCTTGTGCTACCAATCTTGCCTTGTTGCGAATGATGTTCCCATGAGCATCTTGCTTGTTCTTGAAGATCCACTTGGTTCCAATGATGTTATGGTTCCCGGAAGGCCTTGGCACCAATCTCCACACCTTGTTGTACTCGAAGTTGTTGAGTTCTTCATGCATGGCATTGAGCCAATCCGAGTCTTCGAGCGCCTCATAGACCTTATGGGGTTCAACATAAGAGACAAACGCGTGATGTTCACAATAGTTTGCTAATTGTCTACGAGTGCTTACCCCCTTTCTTAGGCTTCCAACCACATTCTCCATGAGATGACCTTTGGTGGTGAGTTTGGAAGCAATCTTTGCGGCACGACGCTCCAATTCCTCCTCGGGTGTCGAAGGAGGAGGGTTCACTTGATCATCTTGAGCGTCGTCATGAGCTTGTTCTTGATCTTGAGCTTGCTCATGATCTTGAACTTGCTCGAGGGGAAGAACTTGACCTTGGGCATCATGTGGAGATTCACCACCATCTTGTAATTGATCTTGCCCTTGGTCTTGTTCCCTAGGTTGAGGGCCTTCACTTTGTTCTTCGAAAGCGTGTGGGTCTTGAGTAGGTGAAGGCTCCACCGAGGTGGAGCATTGTCCTTCTCCTTCGGCCACAAGGGGTTCCTCAATGGGTAGGATATGACCAATACCCATTCTTCTTATGGCTTGGGGAGGAATTTGATCACCTACATCACAAGTACCACTTTGCTCCACTTGGGAGCCGTTATTTTCATCAAACTCTATGTTACACGTCTCCTCAATGAGTCCGTTGGACTTGTTGAGAACACGGTAAGCATGAGAGTTTGTAGCATAACCAACAAATATGCCCTCATGAGCTCTAGCCTCGAATTTAGACAAACGAACACCTTTCTTGAGAATGAAACACTTACACCCGAACACCCGGAAGTACTTGAGATTGGGCTTGTTCCCGGTGAGTATCTCATACGGAGTCTTGTTCAAGCCTTTGCAGAGATAGAGCCAATTGGATCCATGACAAGTTGTGTTGATGGCTTCGGCCCAAAAGTTGTATGGAGACTTGAACTCCGCCATCATGGTCCTTGCCGCATCCATCAACGTCCGGTTCTTCCTCTCTGCAACACCATTTTGTTGAGGGGTATATGGTGCAGAATATTGATGCTTGATCCCTTCATCACTAAGAAACTCATCCAAGGTGTAGTTCTTGAACTCGGTGCCGTTGTCACTTCTTATTGTCAGAATCTTTGCATTATGTTGACGTTGAGCTTCATTTGCAAAGTCGATGACGGTTTGTTGAGTCTCACTCTTCCTCTTGAAGAAGTATACCCAAGTGTATCTTGAATAATCATCCACAATCACCAAGCAATACTTTCTACCCCCAAGACTGTCAAAGGATGGAGGCCCGAAGAGGTCCATGTGCAGGAGCTCCAAGGGTCTCTTCGAGTAGATGATTGTCGTGGGAGGGTGAGCCGTCTCATGAAGCTTTCCTTCGATGCAAGCACTGCAAACACGATCTTTGGCAAAACTAACATTTGTTAGTCCATGAACATGGTCCCCCTTGAGAATACTTTGCAAAGATCTCATATTGACGTGGGCTAAACGGCGATGCCAAAGCCATCCCACATCAACTTTAGCCATTAGGCATGTCGCTGTCTTAGTGGGTTGCTCCGAAAAGTTAATCACATAGAGACCATTCTCGACGTGCCCAACAAAGGCTACTTTAAGAGTCTTGCTCCACAAGAGGGCCACAGTATCAATATCAAAGAAGGTGGCAAAGCCCATGAGTGAGAGTTGACGAACGGAAAGTAAATTGAATGCAAGGGACTCAACAAGCATGACTTTCTCGATCGTTAGATCATGAGAAATGACAACCTTGCCAAGACCCAATACCTTAGAATGTGAGGCATCACCCCATTCGACATTGGTGGGCATAGATGGGATCTTGTGCACGTCCACCACCAAGTCCTTGCTCCCGGTCATATGATTTGTTGCTCCACTATCGAGCAACCATGATCCCCCACCGGAAGCAAACACCTACAAGAGATCAATGCTTGGTTTTAGGTACCCATTGAGTAATGGGTCATTTGATGTTAGTGACAAGGGTCTTAGGAACCCAAATAGACCATTCAATGTACTCATAAGGAGAACCAACAAATTTAGCATAAACATGCCCATCACTAGCACGGCACAACACATAAGATGGGTTAAAGTCGCCGGCTTTGTTGGGAGAGATGGCTTTGCGCTCTTTGGCATCACCACTCTTCCCATTGTTCTTCTTCTCCTTAGGAGAACCTTCTCCCTCCTTCACAAAGGTTTGCGTGAGCGGAGGAGGTCGATCGGTCTTATTCTTCTTCTCCTTGTTCTTCTTCTTGTTCTTGGACTTGGGTGAGAACCCAACTCCCTCCTTGCCCACAACTTCCTTTTGATTGCTCAAAAGGTCATTTAGGTTCTTCTCGCCTTGTATGCAAGACACAAGACCTTTCTTGAGTTGTTCCTTCAACTTGGCATTCTCCTCCACAAGATGCACATGCTCACAACAAGGGTTAGTAGCATTTGCATTATCAATTAAGACCATGTGAGGAAATGTGGCCTTTTCCTTGGTTAGCTTAACTTGGAGTTGAGCATGAGACTCCTTGAGGGTAGCATGAGCACCTTTCAAGACCTTGTGGGCCTTGTCAAGTACATCAAACTCCTCCGTGAGTCTAACATGATCAACCCCAAGTTTAGCCTTCTCGGAAGCTAGAACACGAGACACAACAAGAGCATGATCAAGATCTTTCTTTAGTTTAGCATGACCATCGTTGTGTGACTCCTCAAGAGCCAAACGATGCTCACACTCTTCCTCAAGAGCATTAGAGAGATCCGATATCTCATCGGTATAGTCACGACTATGACTTTCCATCTTAGAGATGGTTTCTTCGTGAGCCTCGATCATGTCATTGGCTTCACCAAGTTGTTCCAATAGAGCAACAAAGTGCTTCTTGGATTTGCCCTTGAGCTTACTCATGAAGGACTCAAATTCATTGATCTCCTCATTAGACCCCTTACCATTATCAAAGTCATCCGTTGAAGGAGGGTTAGGAATAATGGTGGTTTTGATGTTGGGGGTTACCTTATTGGTGGCCTTAGCCATGAGGCACTTGGCGGTGATGTTCTCGTTAGGTGCATCGAAGAGAGACACCCGGGGAGTTGTGACAATGGCAACGGATGCCATGGCCATTGTTTCACCATCTTCATCATCATCATCATCCTCACGGTATTCTTCTTGAACCACCAACCCGCGAGACGGAGTCTTCTTGGTGAAGTTGTTCTTGTTGGGGAAGGACTTGGCTTTGTCTTTTCGGATGAACTTGCCATCATTGTCTTCCCGCTTCTCGTAGGGACAATCCGCAACGAAATGGCTAACATTTCCACAGTTGAAACAGGTTCTAACTCGTTGTTTCCCTTTGAGGCCACTTGAGTTGTTCTTGTTGAAGTTGGGTCTTGTATTCTTCTTACTCCAAAACTGTCTTGAGGCAAGAGCCATGTGCTCATGATAATCATACTTCGTGTCCTCGGGGTTGCTCTCCTCATCTTCCTCTTCTTCTTCTTCTTCCACACTAACCTTGGCCTTCAAGGCAAGATTGGGCTTCTTTGCCCTTTGGAACGGAGCACCGCATTGTCGGCGGCCTTGTCCAAGATGCTCATAGCAACAAACTCATCCAACACTTCACCAGAGGTCATGGAGTGGAAGTCCGGTCTTTGGCGAATGACGAAGGACATGGCCTTGTTGTAGGGCATCATGGCCTTGAGGAACTTGCGCTTGATCCGGTTGTCATCCGTGTCCTTGCTCCCATGATCTCGAAGTGCGACCGCGAGTTTGGTCACTCTTCGAAAGAGCTCACGAGGTTCTTCATCCTCTTTCATTGCAAACTCATCGGCTTCATCTTGCACCACTTCATAGTTGGAGCGTTGAATGCTAGCACTTCCTCGATAGACACGCTCAACACATTTCCATGCTTCTTTAGCCATGGCATGAGGTCGAAGATGAGGGAGATCTTCGGGAAGGATTGCATCTTGGATGATGAAGAGAGCACTTTCATTGAATTGATTGTCCACTTCTTCTCGAGGGGTGAAGTTGCTTGGATCATGAGGATAGAAACCTTCTTCAATAATTCTCCAAAGGTTAGTGTTCACATGTTTTAAGTGACGCTTGAAGCGATAAAGCCAAGCATCAAAATCTTCATTTTTCACATATTTAGGAGGAGGACCGGCATGATTCAAATGAGTAGAGGGGATCGGTCCTCTATACACTGGGGGTTCCACATTGGCAAAAATGTCGGTGCCATTTCTACCACTAGTAGAAGGACTCTTTTCACTATTAGCTTCCCCCTTGTCGGAGGTAGCATCCGTCACCTTGTTAGTGGGATCACCCACTTTCATCGGCAAGGTAGATAGTTTGAGTCCGTCTAAGAAATCAGAAAACATGCTTTTAACCTCGGCCGTCATGGAGGTTTTCAATGTGTCTAAAGCCACATTGAATTCCTCACGAGAGACCGAGGCTCCCCCTTCGGCCGTGGACGAGATGGGATTCACACCGGAGTGCTCCTCCGCACCGTCGTGGGTGTCAACCATACTCTTCGGACGGCAAAGTCCTTAATAAAGAGACGAGGCTCTGATACCAATTGAAAGGATCGATATGGTTGACTAGAGGGGGGGGTGAAAAGGCAACTAACAATTTTTAGACTTTTCTTTAACAAATTAAAACTTGCAATGAAATAGGTTGTCTAGATGTGCAACTACGTGGACAACCTATATGATTCAAAGACAATAAGCACACAAGCAAGCAATGGATATAACTCAAGTAAGCTTGCAACAGTAAAGGGACAAGATAACCAAGAGTGGAGCCGGTGGAGACGAGGATGTGTTACCGAAGTTCCTTCCCTTTAAGGGGAAGTACGTCTCCGTTAGAGGGGTGTGGAGGCACAATGGTCCCCAAGAAGCCACTAGGGCCACCGTAATCTCCTCACGCCCTCACACAATGCGAGATGCCGTGATTCCACTATTGGAGCCCTTGAAGGCAGCAACCGGACCTTTACAAACAAGATTGGGGCTATCTCCACAACACTTGGAGGCTCCCAACAACACCATGAAGCTTCACCACAATGGAGTATGGCTTCGAGGTGACCTCAACCGTCTAGGGTGCTCAACACCCAAGAGTAACAAGATCCGCTAGGGATAAGTGGAGGGAATCAAATTTCTCTTGGTGGAAGTGTAGATCTGGGCCTTCTCAACCAATCCCGAGCAAATCAACAAGTTTGATTGGCTAGGGAGAGAGATCGGCTAAAATGGAGCTTGGAGCAACAATGGAGCTTTGGGGGAAAAAGGTAGGTCAACTTTGGGGAAGAAGACCCCTTTATATAGTGGGGGGAACAATCCAACCGTTATCCCACTCACCAACCCCGCACAGAGCGGTACTACCGCTAGGGAAGGGCGGTACTACCGCTCCGGGCGGTACTACCGCTCAACCTAGCGGTACTGCCGCGCTGCCAGACCCCAGGGCGGTACTACCGCTAGGGAAGAGCGGTACTACCGCTTAGAGCGGTACTACCGCTCCTACTGCCGCCCTTAGTGCCACAAAACCCGACACAAAAAACTTTGTTCGAGAATCGAGGCGGAAGTAGCCTAGGCGCTCAGCGGTACTACGGCCAAAAATCCCAAGCGATACTACCGCTCGGAGAGCGGTACTACCGCTGGGGAGCTTCGGCGGTATTACCGTTGTGGGCGCGGTACTACCGCTGGGGTAGAGCAAAGCATAGCAAGGGGAAAACAGCAGCTCCAGAGATGCGGAAGGAAAGACGACGGGTGTGATAAGGATGTGTACGTGTGATTCCACCCAAGTCTTACCAAAATGGATCCCCTCTTGATAGTACAGTGACTCCTACGAAACTAGACCACCAACAACGAAACGAAGGAGCTACACCGTCTTGAATACAACACCGAGGGGAGGAAATCGTCTCGTGCCAATGGATGAATCTCTGAAAGAACTAAACGCACACGATTAGTCCACACAACCATTGTCATCAATCACCAAAACATCTTGGGGATAAATATGCCCTTACACCTGCTGTCAGAATTTGAGGATGTTTTTGGTGAACCCGAAGGCCTACCTCCGCGACGAGCCTGCGATCACACCATTCCTCTCATGCCGGGGGCACAGCCCGTCAACATCAGGCCTTATCGTCACAAACCGGAGCACAAGTCTGAGATCGAGCGCCAGGTACAAGAACTCCTACAGTCAGGAGTGATCCAGCGCAGCCACAGTACCTTCTCGTCACCGGTCATTCTAGTCAAAAAGAAAGACGGGACCTGGAGGCTCTGCGTGGACTACAGGCATCTGAATGCCATGACACGCGTCAGCAAATTCCTAGTGCCAGTCATAGAAGAGCTGCTCGATGAGCTGCACGGCGCGCGCTGGTTCTCTAAGTTGGACCTGCGCGCGGGCTATCACCAGATTCGGTTAGCAGAGGGGGAGGAATTCAAAACGGCCTTTCAGACCCATTCCGGCCAGTATGAGTTCAAAGTGCTTTCGTTCGGGCTAGCAGGGGGGCAGGTACCTTCAACGGTGCAATGACAGAAACAATGCATCCCCTCCTGCGGCATTGCATTCTGCTATTCTTCGATGATATTCTTGTATTCAGCAAGACCTGGGAAGACCACGTGGCGCACCTCAGACAGGTCCTTGAGCTTCTGCGTCGCGATCAATGGAAAGTGAAGCGGTCCAAGTGTGAATTTGGGCAGAAGCAATTGTCTTACTTAGGCCACGTCATCAGCAGCCAAGGCGTAGCCACATAACCAACCAAGATCATGGCCGTGGAGGCATGGCCGAAGCCAATGGACGCAAAAGAAGTACGCAGGTTCTTGGGTCTCGCGGGGTACTACCGCAGATTTGTCCGCGGTTTTGGGATCATCGCACGCCCTTTCTTCAACCTCTTGAAGAAAGGCACACCCTTCGTTTGGACGGAGGACACAAATCAAGCTTTTGAGCTGCTCAAACAACAGCTGGCACAGCTCCAGTTTTGGCGCTGCCAGATTTCAGTAAAACATTTATGATTGAGACTAATGCATGCGAGAAAGGGATAGGAGCAGTCTTGCAGCAGGAGGGGCACCCCATTGCGTTTATGAGCAAGAGTCTGAGCCCGCGCTACCAATGTTGGGGAACGTAGCAGAAATTCAAAATTTTCCTACGTGTCACCAAGATCTATCTAAGGAGAAACCAGCAACGAGGGGAAGGAGAGTGCATCTACATACCCTTGTAGATCGCTAAGCGGAAGCGTTCAAGAGAACGGGGTTGATGGAGTCGTACTCGTTGTGATCCAAATCACCGGAGATCCTAGTGCCGAACGGACGGCACCTCCGCGTTCAACACACGTACAGCCCGGTGACGTCTCCCACGCCTTGATCCAGCAAGGAGGGAGAGGTTGAGGAAGACTCCATCCAGCAGCAGCACAACGGCGTGGTGGTGATGGAGGAGCGTGGCAATCCTGCAGGGCTTCGCCAAGCACCTGCGGGAGAGGAGGAGGTGTCACGGGAGGGAGGGAGGCGCCAGAGGCTTCAGGTATGGTTGCTCCTCCTTTTCCCCACTATATATAGGGCCAAGGGAGAGGGGGAAGGCGCAGCCCTTGCCCCTTCCTCCAAGGAAGGGTGCGGCCAAGGGGGGGAGGAGTCCATCCTCCCAAGGCACCTCGGAGGTGCCTTCCCCCTTTAGGACTCTCCCCTTTTCCTCTCTCTTGGCGCATGGGCCTCTTGGGGCTGGTTCCCTTGGCCCATATAGGCCAAGGCGCACCCCCTACAGCCCATGTGGCCCCCCGAGGCAGGTGGCCCCACCCGGTGGACCCCCGGGACCCTTCCGGTGGTCCCGGTACAATACCGGTGACCCCGAAACTTGTCCCAATGGCCGAAATAGCACTTCCTATATATAATTCTTTACCTCCAGACCATTCCGGAACTCCTCGTGACGCCCGGGATCTCATCCGGGACTCCGAACAACTTTCGGGTTACCGCATACTAATATCTCTATAACCCTAGCGTCACCGAACCTTAAGTGTGTAGACCCTACGGGTTCGGGAGACATGCAGACATGACCGAGATGACTCTCCGGTCAATAACCAACAGCGGGATCTGGATACCCATGTTGGCTCCCACATGTTCCACGATGATCTCATCGGATGAACCACGATGTCAAGGACTTAATCAATCCCATATACAATTCCCTTTGTCTAGCGGTACGATACTTGCCCGAGATTCGATCGTCGGTATCCCGATACCTTGTTCAATCTCGTTACCGGCAAGTCTCTTTTACTCGTTCCGTAACACATCATCCCGTGATCAACTCCTTGATCACATTGTGCACATTATGATGATGTCCTACCGAGTGGGCCCAGAGATACCTCTCCGTTTACACGGAGTGACAAATCCCACTCTCGATTCGTGCCAACCCAACAGACACTTTCGGAGATACCTGTAGTGCACCTTTATAGTCACCCAGTTACGTTGTGACATTTGGTACACCCAAAGCATTCCTACGGTATCCGGGAGTTGCACAATCTCATGGTCTAAGGAAATGATACTTGACATTAGAAAAGCTTTAGCATACAAACTACACGATCTTTGGGCTAGGCTTAGGATTGGGTCTTGTCCATCACATCATTCTCCTAATGATGTGATCCCGTTATCAACGACATTCAATGTCCATGGTCAGGAAACCGTAACCATCTATTGATCAACGAGCTAGTCAACTAGAGGCTTACTAGGGACATGGGGTTGTCTATGTATCCACACATGTATCTGAGTTTCCTATCAATACAATTATAGCATGGATAATAAACGATTATCATGAACAAGGAAATATAATAATAACTAATTTATTATTGCCTCTAGGGCATATTTCCAACAGTCTCCCACTTGCACTAGAGTCAATAATCTAGTTCACATCGATATGTGATTAACACTCAAGGTCACATCCCCATGTGACTAACACCCAAAGAGTTTACTAGAGTCAATAATCTAGTTCACATTTACCATGTGATTAACACTCGATGAGTTCTGGGTTTGATCATGTTATGCTTGTGAGAGAGGTTATAGTCAACGGGTCTGAACCTTTCAGATCCGTGTGTGCTTTACAAATTCTATGTCATCTCCTAGATGCAGCTACCACGTTCTATTTGGAGCTATTCCAAATAACTGTTCTACTATACGAATCCAGTTTACTACTCAGAATAATCTGGATTAGTGTCAAAGCTTGCATCGGCGTAACCCTTTACGACGAACTCTTTTACCACCTCCATAATCGAGAAAATTCCTTAGTCCACTAGTTACTAAGGATAACTTTGACCGCTGTCCTGTGATCCATTCTTGGATCACTCTTGTACCCCTTGACTGACTCATGGCAAGGCACACTTCAGGTGCGGTACACAGCATAGCATACTGTAGAGCCTACGTCTTAAGCATAGGGGACGACCTTCGTCCTTTCTCTCTATTCTGCCGTGGTCGAGCTTCAAGTCTTAACTTCATACCTTACAACTCAGGCAAGAACTCCTTCTTTGACTGATTCATCTTGAACACCTTCAAGATCATGTCAAGGAATGTGCTCATTTGAAAGTACCATTTAAGCGTTTTGATCTATCCTTATAGATCTTGATGCTCAATGCTCAAGTAGCTTAATCCAGGCTTTCCATTGAAAACACTTTCCAAATAACCCTATATGCTTTCCAGAAATTCTACGTCATTTTTGATCCATAATATGTCAACAACATACACTCATCAGAAATTCTATAGTGCTCCCACTCACTTCTTTGGAAATACAAGTTTCTCATAAACTTTGTATACACCCAAAATCTTTGATCATCTCATCAAAGCGTACATTCCAACTCCGAGATGCTTACTCCAGTCCTTAGAAGGATTGCTGGAGCTTTGCATACTCATTAGCATCTTTCGGGATTGACAAAACCTTCCGGTTTGTATCACATACAACCTTTCCTCAAAAAAACATCGAGGAAACAATGTTTTTACATCCTATCTGCAAGATTTCATAAATAATGCAGTAATCACTAATATAATTCCAACAGACTCTTAGCATCGCTACGAGTGAGAAAGTCTCATCGTAGTCAACTCCTTGAACTTGTCGGAAAACATCTTAACGACAAGTCGAGCTTTCTTAATGGTGATACTTACCATCATTGTCCGTCTTCCTTTTAAAAATCCATTTGTACTCAACAGCCTCACGACCATCGAGCTGTTCTGCCAAAGTCTACACTTTGTTTTCACACATGGATCCTCTCTCGGATTTTATGGCCTCGAGCCATTTATCGGAATCCAGGCCCACCATCGCTTCTCCATAGCTCGTAGGTTCATTGTTGTCTAGCAACATGACTTCCAAGACAGGATCACGTACCACTCTGAAGTAGTACGCATCCTTGTCATCCCACGAGGTTTGGTAGTGACTTGATCTGAAGTTTCATGATCACTATCATAAGCTTCCACTTCAATTGGTGTAGGTGCCACAGGAACAACTTCCTGTGCCCTGCCACACACTAGTTGAAGAGACGGTTTAATAACCTCATCAAGTCTCCACCATCCTCCCACTCAATTCTTTCGAGAGAAACTTTTCCTCGAGAAAGGACCCGATTCTAGAAACAATCCTTTATTGCTTTCGGATCTGAGACAGGAGGTATACCCAACTGTTTTGGGTGTCCTATGAAGATGCATTTATCCACTTTGGGTTCGAGCTTATCAGCCTGAAACTTTTTCACATAAGCGTCGCAGCCCCAAACCTTTTAAGAAATGACAGCTTAGGTTTCTCTAAACCATAGTTCATACGGTGTCATCTCATCGGAATTACGTGGTGCCCTATTTAAAGTGAATGTGGTTGTCTCTAATGCCTAACCCATAAACTATGGTGGTAATTCGATAAGAGACATCATGGTATGCATCATATCCAATAGGGTGCAGTTATGATGTTCAGACACACCATCACACTATGGTGTTCCAGGCTGTGTTAGTTGTGAAACAATTTCCACAATGTCTTAATTCTATGCCAAACTCGTAATTCAGATATTCATCTCTATGATCATATCATAGATATTTTATCCTCTTGTCACGACGATCTTTCAACTTCACCCTGAAATTACTTGAACCTTTCAATAATTCAGACTCGTGATTCATCAAGTAAATATACTCAACATCTACTCAAATCATCTGTGAAGTAAGAACATAACGATATCCACTACACGCCTCAGCACTCATTGGACTGCACACATCAAAATGTATTACTTCCAGCAAGTTGCTTTCTGGTTCCATTTTACTGAAACCGAGGCTTTCAGTCATCTTGCCCATGTGGTATGATTTGCATGTCTCAAGTGATTCAAAACAAGTGAGTCCAAATGGTCCATTTGCATGGAGTTTCTTCATGCATATACACCAATAGACATGGTTCGCATGTCTCAAACTTTTCAAAAATGAGTGAGTCCAAAGATCCATCAACATGGAGCTTCTTCATGCGTTTTATACCAATATGACTTACGTGGCAGTGCCACAAGTAGGTGGTTCTATCATTACTATCTTTTGGCATGAACATGTGTATCACTACGATCGAGATTCAATAAACCATTCATTTTAGGTGCAAGATCATTGAAGGTATTATTCAAATAAACAGAGTAACCATTATTCTCCTTAAATGAATAACCGTATTGCGATAGACATAATCCAATCATGTCTATGCTCAACGCAAACACCAATCTCGATGGTAGAGGGAGCGTGCAATGCTTGGTCATATCAACACTGAAAACACTTCCAACACATATCGTCAGCTCACCTTTAGCTAGTCTCCGTTTATTCCGTAGCTATTATTTCGAGTTACTAACACTTAGCAACCGAACCGGTATCTAATACCCTGGTGCTACTAGGAGTACTAGTAAAGTACACATCAACACAATGTATATCCAATATACTTCTATCGACCTTGCCAGCCTTCTCATCTACCAAGTATCTAGGGTAATTATGCTCCAGTGGCTATTCCCCTTATTACAGAAGCACTTAGTCTCGGGTTTGGGTTCAACCTTGGGTTTCTTCACTAGAGCAGCAGCTGAATTGCCGTTTCATGAAGTATCCCTTCGTGCCCTTGCCCTTCTTGAAACTAGTGGTTTCACCAACCATCAACAATTGATGCTCCTTCTTGATCTCTACTTTTGTGGTGTCAGACATCGCGAATATCTCAAGGATCATCATATATGTCCCTGATATATTATAGTTCATCACGAAGCTCAAGTAGCTTGGTGGTAATGACTTCGGAGAAACATTACTGTCTCATCTGGAAGATCAACTCCCACTCGAATCAAATGATTGTTGTACTCAGACAATCTGAGCACAAGCTCAACAATTGAGCTTTTCTCCCTTAGTTTGCAGGCTAAGAAAATCGTCGGAGGTCTTATACCTCTTGACGTGGGCACGAGCCTGAAATCCCAATTTCAGTCCTTGGAACATCTCATACGTTCTGCGATGTTTCAAAAATGTCTTTGGTGCCTCAATTCTAAACCGTTTAACTGAACTATCACGTAGTTATCAAAATGTGTATGTCAGATGTTCACAACATCCACAGACAACGTTCGAGGTTCAGCACACTGAGCGGTGCATTAAGGACATAAGCCTTCTATGAAGCAATGAGGACAATCCTCGGTTTACGGACCTAGTCCACATAATTGCTACTATCAACTTTCAACTAAATTTTCTCTAGGAACATATCTAAACAGTAGAACTGAAGCGCGAGCTACGACATAATTTGCGAAGATCTTTTGACTATGTTCAGGATAATTAAGTTCATCTTATGAACTCCCACTCAGATAGACATCCCTCTAGTCATCTAAGTGATTACATGATCCGAGTCAACTAGGCCGTGTCCGATCATCACGTGAGACGGACTATACAACATCGGTGAACATCTTCATGCTGATCGTATCTACCATACGACTCATGCTCGACCTTTCGGTCTTCTGTGTTCCGAGGCCATGTCTGTACATGTTAGGCTCGTCAAGTTAACCCTAAGTGTTTTGCATGTGTAAAACTGTCTTACACCTGTTGTATGTGAACGTAAGGATCTATCACACCCGATCATCACGTGGTGCTTCGAAACGACGAACTTTAGCAACGGTGCACAGTTAGGGGAGAACACATTCTTGAAATTGTAATGAGGGATCATCTTATTTACTACCGTCGTTCTAAGCAAATAAGATGTATAAACATGATAGACATCACATGCAATCAAATAATAGTGACATGATATGGCCAATATCATATAGCTCCTTTGATCTCCATCTTGGGGCTCCATGATCATCTATTACAAGAACATGATCAATCTCATACATCACATATATCATTCATCACATCCTTTTGGCCATATCACATCACATAGCATACCCTGCAAAAACAAGTTAGACGTCCTCTAATTGTTGTTTGCATGTTTTACGTGGCTGCTATGGGTTTCTAGCAAGAACGTTTCTTACCTACGCAAAACCACAACGTGATATGCCAATTGCTATTTACCCTTCATAAGGACCCTTTTCATCGAATCCGATCCGACTAAAGTAGGAGAGACAGACACCCTCTAGCCACCTTATGCAACTAGTGCATGTCAGTCGGTGGAACCAGTCTCACGTAAGAGTACGTGTAAGGTCGGTCCGGGCCGCTTCATCCCACGATGCCGCCGAATCAAGATAAGACTAGTAACGGCAAGCATATTGAACAAAATCAACGCCCACAACTACTTTGTGTTCTACTCGTGCATAGAAACTACGCATAGACCTAGCTCATGATGCCACTGTTGGGGAACGTAGCAGAAATTCAAAATTTTCCTACGTGTCACCAAGATCTATCTAAGGAGAAACCAGCAACGAGGGGAAGGAGAGTGCATCTACATACCCTTATAGATCGCTAAGCGGAAGCGTTCAAGAGAATGGGGTTGATGGAGTCGTACTCGTCGTGATCCAAATCACCGGAGATCCTAGTGCCGAACGGACGGCACCTCCGCGTTCAACACACGTACAGCCCAGTGAAATCTCCCACGCCTTGATCCAGCAAGGAGAGAGGGAGAGGTTGAGGAAGACTCCATCCAGCAGCAGCACAACGGCGTGGTGGTGATGGAGGAGCGTGGCAATCCTGCAGGGCTTCGCCAAGCACCTGCGGGAGAGGAGGAGGTGTCACGGGAGGGAGGGAGGCGCCAGAGGCTTCAGGTATGGTTGCTCCTCCTTTTCCCCACTATATATAGGGCCAAGGGAGAGGGGGAAGGCGCAGCCCTTGCCCCTTCCTCCAAGGAAGGGTGCGGCCAAGGGGGGGAGGAGTCCATCCTCCCCAAGGCACCTCGGAGGTGCCTTCCCCCTTTAGGACTCTCCCCTTTTCCTCTCTCTTGGCGCATGGGCCTCTTGGGGCTGGTGCCCTTGGCCCATATAGGCCAAGGTGCACCCCCTACAGCCCATGTGGCCCCCCGGGGCAGGTGGCCCCACCCGGTGGACCCCCGGGACCCTTCCGGTGGTCCCGGTACAATACCGGTGACCCCGAAACTTGTCCCGATGGCCGAAATAGCACTTCCTATATATAATTCTTTACCTCCGAACCATTCCGGAACTCCTCGTGACGTCCGGGATCTCATCCGGGACTCCGAACAACTTTCGGGTTACCGCATACTAATATCTCTATAACCCTAGCGTCACCGAACCTTAAGTGTGTAGACCCTACGGGTTCGGGAGACATGCAGACATGACCGAGATGACTCTCCGGTCAATAACCAACAGCGGGATCTGGATACCCATGTTGGCTCCCACATGTTCCACGATGATCTCATCGGATGAACCACGATGTCAAGGACTTAATCAATCCCGTATACAATTCCCTTTGTCTAGCGGTACGATACTTGCCCGAGATTCGATCGTCGGTATCCCGATACCTTGTTCAATCTCGTTACCGGCAAGTCTCTTTTACTCGTTCCGTAACACATCATCCCGTGATCAACTCCTTGATCACATTGTGCACATTATGATAATGTCCTACCGAGTGGGCCCAGAGATACCTCTCCGTTTACACGGAGTGACAAATCCCAGTCTCAATTCGTGCTAACCCAACAGACACTTTCGGAGATACCTGTAGTGCACCTTTATAGTCACCCAGTTACGTTGTGACGTTTGGTACACCCAAAGCATTCCTACGGTATCCGGGAGTTGCACAATCTCATGGTCTAAGGAAATGATACTTGACATTAGAAAAGCTTTAGCATACGAACTACACGATCTTTGTGCTAGGCTTAGGATTGGGTCTTGTCCATCACATCATTCTCCTAATGATGTGATCCCGTTATCAACGACATTCAATGTCCATGGTCAGGAAACCGTAACCATCTATTGATCAACGAGCTAGTCAACTAGAGGCTTACTAGGGACATGGTGTTGTCTATGTATCCACACATGTATCTGAGTTTCCTATCAATACAATTATAGCATGGATAATAAACGATTATCATGAACAAGGAAATATAATAATAACTAATTTATTATTGCCTCTAGGGCATATTTCCAACAACCAAGGCCTGTCAACTTATGAGAAGGAGTATCTGGCTGTTGTGGTAGCAGTCGATCAATGGCGACCTTATTTGCAACACAGCGAGTTCGTCATTTTCATAGATCAGAAAAGCCTCATCCATCTCGAAGAACAACGCCTGACAACTCCTTGGCAGCAGAGAGCATTCACCAAACTGTTGGGGCTCCAGTACACGATCAAGTATAAGAAGGGCTCAGACAACACCGCAGCGGATGCACTATCGCGCTCTTAGACTCCAGAATTGTTGTTTGACGTCTCTGTGTGTCAACCCAGCTGGCTGGATGATGTGATAGCAAGCTACAATTGCAACCCGCAAACTCAAAAATTACTGCAGCAACTGGCTCTTCGAGAAGATCCCAAACAGCGATTCACTTTGCAAAAGGGGATTCTGTACTTTCGCGGCAGGATATGGCTGGGCGGCTCGGCTGCATTGCAGCAACAGATTTTCTCGGCCTTCCATGATAGTCCAGTAGGGGGCACAGTGGTTTCCCTGCAACCTTCCGGCGCATTCGCCGACTGTTCGCTTGGCCCAAGATGAAGGCGCACGTGTTACAATATGTGTGTTGCTGTCAGATATGCCAGCAGTCAAAACCTGATCGATCAGCATCACCCGGTCTCTTGGAACCCTTCCCATTCCAAAACAGCCGTGGGACATGATCACAATGAACTTCGTCGATGGGTTGCCACAGTCGAGGAAATTTAACTGTCTTTGGGTGGTGGTCGACAAAAGGACCAAATTCACTCACTTTCTGCCGCTGGCGCACCTGTACACGGCGTCCAAGGTGGCGCTCCTCTACATGTCTAGTATCTACAGCATCCATGGCTTCCCCGGCTCCATTGTGTCCGATCGAGACCCCGTATTCACGAGTCACTTCTGGCGTGAACTCTTCAAATACGCCGGCACAGATTTGAGGATGAGCTCAGCTAACCATCCGCAGATGGACGGGCAAACGGAGAGAGTGAATCAATGCGTTGAGACATATCTACGTTGCTTTGTCCACGCTTGCCCAAGACGCTGAAGCCACTGGATACCATTAGCTCAATTCTGGTACAATTCAACCTATCATTCCAGCATTGGCATCTCGCCCTTCAAAGCTATGTTTGGATATGAGCCGCGGCAGTGGGGCCTGGCGCCAGCGACATACTGCACTGTCCCAGCCCTCCACTCTTGGCTGGAAGAAAGAGCGGTGATCCAGGACTTACTGCAACAACACTTGCACCGCGCGCAACAGCACATGAAGGCGCAGGCTGACAAAAGCAGATCGCCGCGCGTCTTCGAGGTGGGCGAGCTGGTGTTTCTGAAACTCCAACCGTATATTCAAACATCAGTGGCAAGGAGAGCTAGCCACAAACTATCCTTCAAGTACTTTGGACCATACCCTATCATCAGCAAGATCAGCGATGCAGCTTACAAACTGGAGCTGCCAGCGCACTCTCAAGTGCATCCTGTGTTCCACGTGTCCCAGCTTCGTCGCTGCCTTCGCCCCGGTACGCAATCCTCAGCTGATCTTCCCCAACCTACTAACATTCCTGTCGTGCCAGTGTCAGTTCTGCAACAACGCTGGCGTCGCAAGAATGGTGCCCTGGTGGAGCAAGTCCTGATACGTTGGTCTGACCCAACGGCATTGGCGAACACTTGGGAAGACAGAGTGGCCCTGCAGGCCCGTTTCCCTGGAGCAGAGGCTTGGGGGCAAGCCTCATCCCAAGGAGGAGGGGATGTCAGCGTCCCCGAGAGGGCCACCGACCCAATGGACCCACACGCCAGCGGCTCGCAGGACTCGCCGATGGCCAAGCGGCTGCCACGGGCTCGGAGGCCCAACCCACGCAACACTGGGCCAGAGTGGACCCAGTGAGGCCCGGTACCCGCAGCGCCTACTTATGCAGCCTTCCGCACCTGGCTGCGCCATCCAGTGGATCAGAAGGCACGGCGGCACCGATCCCCCTTTCCCCTCTCGCTCAAGAACCCTAGCTACCAATCCCCAATTCGTGTACTCTCTGTAACCGATTGAACCTTGATAATCCTCCTTCTGCTATACAATCCGATCCCTGCTCTTACAGTGAGCAAAGTGAAAGCGAAAGAGATGGCAAAACCCCTTCAAGATCGAAAGAGTTTCCATTTTCTTTTTCGTAAGATCCAAAAATGGGTTCCACTATCAAGGGATAACGGATCAAACAACAAAACAGAGCATCCAAATGTGCCGAACATAAGTGAAACTAAAATTCAAAAGGTAAAAGTTCTAGCAAACCAAAGCTTTTGCTAGAAGACTGCCTCGTCTAAGCTAGCAGCATCCGATAAAAGTTTTCCATCTCTTTCTTCATTAACTACTCCCTCCGTTCCTAAATACTCCATATGTATATATTTCAATATGAACTACGTACGAATGTACATAGACATATTTTAGAGTGTAGATTCACTCATTTTGCTCCGTATGCAGTCCATATTAGTGTCTCTAAAAAGACTTGTACTCCATCCGTCCCAAAATTCTTGTCTTAGATTTGTCTACATATGTATGTATCTAGTCACATCTTAGTGTTAGATACATTCGTATCTAGATAAATTTAAGACAAGATTTTTTGGAACGGAGGGAGTATTTAGGAACGGAGTAAGTAGGAGTATATGGCAAAAAGACAAACGATGATGATTTTTAGATGCCAGTAAGAACAGCTCTGGCATGAAAGCAAACTAAATGATAGAAGAAGTTGTGAGACGAGCAAAAGTCAAAACAGCCGGCCTATGCTGTCACCCTTCCCCATTCCCACCCACCGGTGTTCACAAGGCCTGATGGTTTTACTACTGCCCCCCAGTTTTGATTGTACTAGTAGTCTGGTTAGTACTGCCCTGTTCACGTCACCGGTGCGGCCACGGCGAGCACCACCGCCAGCCTTCCGGTTGATCCCGGACGCAACGCAGCCTCAGCAGTCCCCCTCCATTCCTGATGGTCTCTACCTAGACTGACTAGTAACCTCGGAGCCAGAGAGACCTGTGGCAGATGCGCTCGCCATGGGCAAGAAAGCTGGTGACGCTGAGCAGGCTGGACGCCTCCCTGAGACGCCAACCAGCAACGGTTCCGCGCTTCGCCGATGGACCGCTCAAGTGAGCGCAGCTCTCAGTGCCAAGTGCGTCGTCGCGTTGGTCCTCGGTGTCGTCGTCTTCCTCTCGGCCTTCTTCATGGTCCTTCAATTCCGATCACCGGGGAACAGCATGCCTGATGCCCCCGGCACACTCATTGGTAAGGACGGCTTCTTCAGCACCAGGTTTCAGCCATGATCAGCTATCTCCAGCCATGCGTGCCTTCCAAAGCTCCATGTCTTCGATAGGAACTATGTCATGAATCTAGATAGTAAAATACAAGAACATCCTTCGGTAACCAACCATAGTCATCAATCTGCCACGGCAGTCAGCAGTTCCCATGTTTTGACAAAACTTTCACTTCTCCAGATGAAATTCAGGCTGGTTTCATCTTGTTGAAGCCACTTGCGGAACTCACTCCACATGTCGCCGAGCTACAACAAGAGATAAACCGTCAAATTGGAGTCCCCAACACTACGGTATGCTACCACTACCAACCCCAATTCAAGCCACTCGAGAAGATTTACTGAATACTGACCGAGATTCTGCAGGTTTCCGTCTCTATGCAGGCATTATTCCTGAGTTTCACTGTTGTAGAATTTGATGTTCTTCCTGACCCAATAAACACCTCCATAAGTGCACGATCCATGCACGCATTGAGGAAAAACTTGATCCAGCTTACCCTTCAGCAGCTGAATTTGTCGCTGACACCATCGGTCTTCGGATATCCATTGTGCGTACAGATGCTGGGGTTCCCAGGAGGGATCACAATAGAATTAGAACCCCTACAGGATAATTCCATTCTACAAGTTGCACAGCCTCTTTTCAATGTAACGCTTGACATGAGCATTCGCCAATTGAGGGGACTGATTGAGGAAATGAAGGAGGATCTTGGGCATTTGCTGGATGAGGTACCATATGAGC
>NC_041391.1:636062733-636147266 GCF_002162155.2 Triticum dicoccoides
GTTTTTTTCTTCTTCTGATTAACATCTTTCCTAGAAGATCTTGACATAAAGTGACAACATGCTATCTACATGCAGGACATATACATAGATCTGACAAATAAGAATGGCTCAACGATTGCCCCACCAGTTATAGTCCAAGTTTCCCTCTCCCCAGATGACCGCGGCGTTTACGAAGAAATGGGGAGGCTGAAACAGCTAGCTGAAATCATCACAGAATCAAGTTCAATGAACCTTGGCCTAGACCCATCGGTTTTTGGTAGAATCAAGGATCTCAAGCTGGTTCCGCGACTGCAAGCCCTCGTTCCATCATTTGCTCCTAGCTCATCTCCAACGCAAATATCATCCCCTTCCATGCCTCCATATTCACAGCCAATGTCATCCCCTTCCATGCCTCCATATTCACAGCCAAGTAGAACCAGTCTTTGTGCACATTGTTCATGCCCTGCTTGGATGAAACTAAATGCAACCAATTCGCATCGCATGTTAATGCGACTTCTTCCAATGACAATCTCTTTCAATTACCAACACAGCGTCATAGCAGGAATGGACCTGGGCACAAGCAATGGCAATGCAGTGGCAGCACCAACCTCCATTGCGCCATCATCCCAACCATAGTAAGGTAAAAATAAATATATTTGGGACTAATATATATCTTGCTAATAATAATATACTATAGAATACAGCACTGCAGTTCATCTCTTACCTTACCGCTGTTAGTTATAATAAAAAGAATAAACAATGCCTTTACCTAACCTTTTAAAATATTTTTTAAAAGAAAATGCATGATATAAACAAAGATGGTCTGAATTTTGTTTCTATGTTGAATTTTCTCCAGGTACTTGTACAGTCATGATATATACACTCATGAAGGTATACTGGTCTGAATTTTGTTTCTATGTTGAATTTTCTCCAGGTACTTGTACAGTCGAGCATGATTCAAGTTCCAATTGGAATTCTACAAAAGCAGGCCTCTCAGCCTCGGGCAGATCAGAATTTGCATGTTAAGACTATTTTGCAGCTTATATTACAGTGCAACACTTTGATAACATATCGCGAGTTGCACCAAGGTTGGGAATTTGGGATGTAGCAACTCTATGCTTAAACTAACGTCCTATTTTGTAAGAAATCTAGGCCAGGTTTAATTATAAACTTATACTCACATGAAATCTGGATAAATCCCAAGGTCCATGTATAGTAGAATTAGCAGGTTACAGCTACAAAAGTGGCTGGCCACCATATGTTCCTAAAGACATGTTCTTAGTTGTTTATCTGTTCAGTAACAATTTTTTCCCCAGGCAGCTCATGCATTTGCATACGCTAGGCATTGCTCTTATCTCCAAGAGCCCCTTGGATATTGATTTACTGGCCTGAATCTTGCTTATGAGTTGGATGTTCTGTAAATGCTCCTTGCATAAAGTTTTTCACTTGTTAACAAGAGAAAACCAAGAATTGTAAGTTTTGCAATTGTATTTTCTTGTGGCATGGCTGACTATCAGCTAAACGTGTATAACACCACCCCCCACCCCCACCCCGACACACACACACACACACACACACACACAGAGAGAGAAAATAACATTTTAGATCTTTCTCGTGTTTTGTATGTTTCTCTGTATGAATTCGTATTGAGAAGACATGCGTAAACCAAACTAAATGTACAAAAAATAAGTTAAGCAATTGAAAATCATGGTTTACAACTTACAACCAAGGAAAATAACACCAACCATCATATCACCTATTACCACTCTTACAGCTGCAGCTCTAAATGCAAAGCTGACGATTGAACTTTTGAAGTACAATTATATCCTTACTGATCAAACAAACTGGATACTTTCTTTTGTATGAGCTCCACAGTTAGCCGGGGAGACAGCCTCGGAAGTATTTCCTGCAATATGAGTAGTCACATTTACATCAGTTCATGTTATTCCAAACAATGAAGCCTAGAATAATAAACCACCAACAGGGTAACTCTCACAAATAATGCATCATCACAATGATTGAAATATCTATCAGATACCAATAAGGAATGGTCTTTAGGCGAGCTGGAAAGTAAGAGAGAATTCCTTGTTTTCACCATCGGATTACCTTTAAAAAATTGCTGACTTGTCTGGAGTGATCTTATTATAAGTTCACGTGCAGGTCAAGGCACAAATGTGTGGTAAACCTCTATCAAGTTTGTGCCAGCAAAACATATCGTGATATGTTAATAATTCTTCATCGAACAACGAAGCTCTGATTTTACTATTTGTGGTGATTATACCGACTATTGAACCAGCGAAGCATAACCTCTGTCTGCTTCCGTTCATCGAATTGAGACATTGATATAGCCACATGTTGTATACTGGTATCATAATTTGGCTCTGTGCAAGCTTACATTGCATAGCTGAAAGCATGGCAAAAAGGGTAAATTGCGAGCGGATCAATGGATACCTCGGTGCCGTCGGGGAGCACCTTGGCCAGCACCGGGATCTCGTACTGGTACAGCCGCTCCCACTCCAGGTTCGTCGTGATGTCCCTCTCCTGATCGAATTAGCCCAGTACCCCGAAGTAAGCATCCATCTCATCTCAGCACGACAAAGAGATTACGAAGGAGAGCGGCCCGGGTCACTTGCCTGGAGCTCGAGGGAGGCGAGGGAGTAGGGGGTGCCGGAGAGCAGCACGGCGGCGTGGAGCTTCTCCTTGAGGCCGTCGCAGAGGCAGCACCCGGGCTTGGTGTAGAGCACCAGCCTCCGCGGCGCCGCGGGCGAGCTCGACGCCTCCCCCGCCGTCGCGGCGCATAGGAGGCGGGACGCGGCCGCGGCAGGGTGGGCGCGCGGCGCCACGATGCGGACGGCCGCGGGACGCAGGAGCAGCGCAGATAGCGCCGCCGCCATGACTGTTATCGTTGGGCAGGCTCGGTCCGTCGCTGACTGACGACGACGAGGAGGAGGGGGCGCGGATGAGGCGCACGGCGGCACGGGCCGCGGCCGCAAGTGAGAAGACCGGTTAATGGCCCACGGGCCAAACGAGCTCCGGGTCATGATGGGCCAGAGGCCTTATCGAGCGACTTTTTGTGGTGGGCCAGAAGCGTCTCTGCTCCAGACGACGCCGTAGCCACCACTTTCTCTTCCGCTCGCCGCCGCTCCCCTCCGCGCGCCGCCGGTACGACCGCCCCTGCGGCGCCCCACCTCCCCTGTCGCGTCGCGTTCATCTCTCCTCGCCCGCCTAGGTTATTCCTCGGTCGAGCGGCCCCACCCCCACGTCGCTCCATCAACTGCTTCCCTCTCCCATCTGCTGGTTTCCCGGCATGCCTTAGCGCCACTCACTGGCCGCCGCCATCACTGCGGCGTCACGGGTGCAGATTTGGTTGCAATCTACCCATGCTTTCTGATATTTGATCTGGTAAGTTTCTGCTCGCGTTTTCCTGACTCGTACACACATGGATGAAATGGAGCTAGGAATAGTGTGGAGGGGGCTCCGATGCTGGGCTTTGGCAGCACGCTAATTTAGTCGATGTGGTGGATGGATTATGTTCCCTGGTTAGCTTTACTTCCTCTCTGTGTGCACGCAAATTTAGGTTGATAGGATGGGTGCAGTGAAGTGAAGAGCACGCTGTCTGCATTTCTTGGGTGGCATACATGCTCTTCTTTTGGATGATAATCAGAATTACCGTCCTGTTATTTTATAGTAGAACCCAAGAACTTTTGAACGCTTTAGTTGGTAACTTGGTATACAAATTCCAATCGGAACTGAGGACTTAAGATGGATCAGCTGCATGTAGTAGCTCCGAATTACCGTCCTGTTCTTTTATGGTAGAACCCGAGAACTATAGAATGCTTTAGTTGTTATATGGAGTTCAAATAGGAACTGAGGGCTTAAAGGTGGTTTGTAGTTTCCAATTTTTCTACTATGTTGTTTGTATAGAATCTGAGGTTCATACTTAGCAACCAGCTGATGGTGCTATTGTTGTAAGGATAACAATTTGATTTTATTTACTGAGTAGTCGGAGTGACAGTGTGGATGATATTGGGCTGCTCCCTCGTGAAGATAGGATTGACCTTTTGTGATTATTAAGCAGTTTGTGGTAAATAGTATAATTTTAGAATTTGACCTCAATATTACAAGCATTAGACCCAAATATTGTTGTGGTAAATCTATGGTTGTTTCATAATTTAGCGGTCTACTGTTTCTGAAGAGAAAAAAATTAATATTGAAGGGCATAGTGGTGTATCGCTCAGCCTAAAAAAAATGAAGTAGGGCATTGTCATCAGTTGCCAGATAATTTATATTATTGTCCACATAGTTAGAAACCTAATTATGTCTAAAGTTAGTTAGCTCAATATTTGCCCCAGTGAAAACCAGGAGCTCCCCATGTGGTGCCGCACAAGCAGTCGCTGCTCCACTATTGCTTGCTTCTCCTCTAGTGTGGCCTTTTTGTTATGGGTTAGTTTAGCAAATCTTTCTAATTCAATCTCCCATGCTTCAAACGATTTCCAACAGAACAGAACTGCCTGAGGAGAACCAGCAGAAAAATAAAAAGTGAAGTATCGTCACGTGGTCGTAAGAGAGACATGAAAGATACATTGGCAGAACAGCCTGAGAAGAAGCTTAGTCACAGAATTCGTCCAAAAAGAGCAAAAGGTATTGGCTAAATAGCAACGACACCCAGATAACAAAGCATCAATTTTACATGATATGAGCCTTTATCTCCTTTTCTGGCCTTTGTAGTTTCGGAAGTCAAAACTTTACTGGAAAAACCTGATCATGAGATAGATCGCATGAAGCTAAGTGTGATGCATCTCAGGTTGTTACATGACGCCAGAGAGCGTATTAAGGTGAGCTGGGTTGAGACACAGCTGGTGGTTCTGTTTATGAAAATCATTGTGCTGTTGTTTCATGATTTTGTTTTGGCTTTTCCTAGAGTAAGACAATTCCGTCAGGACCATCATCCTCTAATCAAAGGTGTGCTCTCTTTTTTCACTTCAAATATTCATGCATGGATATTTGCTCTATCTCGTGTATACCTGCCATTTCTTATTTTCTACCCAGATATTTTTACCTGAAGTGTAGTAAAAAATAACCAATCATTGACAATAATGCTACAGACTGATTTGCAAGCTTTTTATTTTATCATGGAGATACTTCCCTATTGCAAATAGATTATTTGAACTAGGCATTGCTGCGGCAGCTGTTTATTCTAGCATCTAAATTTGTCTTCTTATATTTGATGGGCTGATATACTCCTTCAATCACAGTTTGTACTGACATTTCCTATGTCATGTTCTTTGTCGATGCCTTTTCACAGCACCTCCCAGTTTGGAGATACCAACAGTTTTGATCATTTTGAAGAGAACTATGACAATGACAGAAGAGAGAACCACGTGCTAGAAAATGCAACCAAACTGAATTACCATTCCTACATGAACAAACAAGCACGGGCCAAATGGTCAAAATCTGACACTGACTTATTTTACCAGGTATTTAGATATCAACTACTCAGGCAACTACTTTCATGTTGAATATACCTTTTTCTTGTTGACGTTTTGGCTTGCCTATTGGAAACTTCAACCTTTTTATCTGTTCTGGTTCAGGCTCTTCAACAATTTGGTAGTGATTTTGCAATGATACAGCAGCTATTCCCTGATAAGTCCCGTGATCAGGTGCGGCAGAAGTTTAAAACCGAGGAGAAAAAACATCCAATGCAAGTCCACGATGCTATACTTCATCGCTCAAGAGGTTAGCAATTGCTTGGTATGGCCAAAATTTCTGAACTGTGATTTCTTTTTCCTTAACTTAATGCTTCTGGTTTACAACTGTACACAGATAATTTGTATTTAAAACAAGTAATCAAACAGCTCAACATTGAAGATCTGCAGAGGGACATCAACAGTACACATAAACAAGAGGTTGCATCAATTGAAGGAGACACTGGAAATGAGGTTCTTTCCTTTCTGAAACTAACACACAAACGCAGTGTTTAATACTGAATTTATCCCATTGACATTCTTTCTCTATTTTTCTGTTTAAAGCATGTGTTGCAGGACTTCATGGAGGAAGAGAATGATTCAAATTGGTCAGATAAAGAGCTGGGCATGCGCCAATCTGAGGTCAGAGAGGGGGAGCATGTTTCTGGGAATGCTGATGATGACCTGGATCTGGATGTTTTTGATTGGTACTAGGACGATAATCATGATGAAAATCAGGCAAAAACGATACGGGGTCTCGTTATTCTGCCAATGTGCTAAGGACATGTCCTGTCTCAGATATGTTTGCTCACGGGATTACCAAGTTACGGATGCAAATAGTACAGTTGTTAGCCCGAATAGAAGCTTATTTTGCTTTTGCCTTTACAATGTACTGAACAGAGTGTCGGGGTAGCATAGCAACACCATATTCGCTCTGTAATAGCCACAGAAACAGGCTGCCAACCATATTTTGCAGTCTGAAGGTGCTAAATTTGGAATCTGTTGGTAGCATATCAGCCATCAAATATGCAAGGTTTTTGCCAAACACATCTGTATGTGAGGCATATGCAGATACTTTACTTATCTGCAGCTATCTCATGCAGTCTGGGAGGAGTTCTACTGCTAACGAGGTCACAAAGTGTAGCCTTCTGCTAGCACATCATGTGTAAACATCTTGCATTGTGAGTGTGTTGTAAAGTACAGCTGAAAAATACACATTCTGTTGCTGCGTAAATCTGGCGTACTCTCCTACGCATCCCTCAGCGAAGAACTCGGCGCCGGGTAGGCTAAGAGAGTGAACCAAATGTTTCAGGCGGTTGCCAGAAGAAACATCAATGATCCATTAAAATGAAGATCAAGACGTCTGCTAACAGAGACTGGTGCCAGACCAGGTCGTCCATATTCAGTATGCGTGCTCCATGTCTGGAACATTAAAATCTTGATGCAGAGAAGAGAATATACTGTGTGAAGACGCGTTTTTCTGCGAAAACGGATAGATTACTGTGACGAGACGCTACGTACGTGATACCGACGCGTCCTCTTTATTTTCTCTGTAATGTTTTTCCTAATCCTCCTGTGATGCTAACGGAGCATCCACGCGTCATGCATAACAGTCTGTCATGCAATGTCTACCGATTCTGAAACACTGGTGGTGAGACCGACTGATGTTGACTGAGAAATGCACTCCTCAGCACCACGCTTTGATTGTGAAATAAAGGAAAGGGATCGGCGATGAAAGCTACTGAAAGGCCAACGTTTTATACACCTAGTCTACCATCTATGGTTGCTGGGGTTGCTGGCTAATGGCCATGGCATGATGCCATTGTGGGGCTCCTTTGTCTTATGCAGAAAATCGGCCGATTCTCGACGACAACTTGCAGATGAAAACCAGCACTGATTCTATTGTTATGAGAAATTCAGAAGATGTATGGAGTGAAGTGATCTTCGCCGTCCATGAATCTTCGACTAGAACTAGCGATCCTTCACCGTGTGAATATTGATTTGCGGCAATCGCCGACATTTGTTTCCATTCGGGATTTTGGATCGGCGTATGTGTTCCAAGAACGAAATAACAGCATATGCGGTCGGTCCAGGTATTCTTTTACGCTTGTGCTCACCTGTAAACCATGGTGGTTTCGTAATCCGTATCATCTTTTCACAGATTACATTGTGTAGATGGTGCACTATGGTGCCTGTGCTAGGAACTTAATTATGTGTTTTGGCGATTCAGTTAGAGCAACAGATGCAGATCTTACTTTCACTATCTCTCTTTGAGGTTACAGAATATATGCCTGCGCCTGTCCATCGGCTGTTAAGCACTAGTAACAACTTCCCCTGAGGAAGTGCGACCCCGTACTCGTAGTGGCTCTAGTGCTCTAACAAAGATGCAGGCAATGTACTAGTACTATTTTTACTTGTGAAGAGGCCCCTTTTTACTGGAATCTTTTGGTGCTACACTGAGGTCTCCTAAAGTGTTTGATTTGTGCTAATTTTTTCAACTCGGAAATGAATTCGTGGGAAGATAGCCACCAACCAGTGAGGATAGTCAAGGGGGGATTAGACATGAGTTAAATCTCCAGTGTGGTAATTCTATGGATACAGCAGCTCTCCTCCTCTCTTTTGTGACAGTTGTAAAGATGAACCGATCTTTATACATCTACGAAAAGGTAGTTGTTGAATATACGAATTGTTGTTCTGGATAGGCTGTAGATATTTTTTCCTCGTGTCAAAAGGGCCGGGTCAGCTTACTTTTATTTCTTTTCCTTCAAGCTATCCATGATATAGCTGT
Organism: Triticum dicoccoides; assembly: GCF_002162155.2. Classification (NCBI taxonomy): domain Eukaryota; kingdom Viridiplantae; phylum Streptophyta; class Magnoliopsida; order Poales; family Poaceae; genus Triticum; species Triticum dicoccoides. The sequence goes on from NC_041391.1 coordinate 636,070,966, forward strand.
TCGTATCTTCGACTTCTGCAGCAACATAAAACACATGCATAATCCTCAAAGCTTGTTGCTAGCTTTGGGTTGATCACTGTTGTCGACCGATTGTTTCTCCTAGTCTAACATTCCCCAGATTCTGGTTTAGACTTGTGCCGTGAAGGAACCTTTTTCTTAGATCAGTGAGCGTACGTGTTTCTCTTGAGCAGAAAGTTGGTTTCACATACAGATAAGTTGAGTTGCCTAGAGATCAGCTTGCCAATTACCATGGCATGTTAAAAGGAACCTTTCACATGGCAATATCACTGAAGCCTAACCACTCCCATTGAGGTCTCCCGGCAGGCAGGTTACCATGACCCCCCTCCACACATGCACGGGCAGAAAACAAGATCCATCACCCAAAAGCATCACACACACGAATAATGTAACAATAAGTAATTCTGATCATCAGCAAGCAAGGAAGCTTCCGGCCCATGCTCAGTGTCCCCCGCTCCTAATGCACTCCAGCTCCTCGCCTCGAGGCAGGCTGTCCTGTCGTCGTGAGGTTAAACCCAAATCAAATCAATTGCCGCTGTCCATTTCGCCTGCTCCCTTTGACGATCCTTCCCTAGTAAAAGCGATGGCATCATCCATGAGTATCAGAGAATTTCTTGTGCGAGCTAGGCTGGCTGCGAAACCGCGTCGCCGTGCGTGGGGGCGCCACGTACGAGTACGTAGCGGCGGGCAGCTAAGCTTTTGTTCGTTGTGTTGTTCTTTATTAAGATGAGGCGTCTTGTTTGGTTTGGTTTGCTGACATCCGAGAGACCGGCTCTTCTTCCTCCTCCTCTTCTTCGGAGGGACAACTGTGTGAGGTGGACGGGTGTCGCGTTCTGCATCCAAGATAAGATCTGAAAGCAACGTGGTGGTGTATAGTAGCGGACGCTGTGGGGTGATCAAGTCGAGTGTGTGCGTGTGTGTGTCGACAGCAGGGTTTGATGCAGTACGTATGTCCGATTAGTAATTGATCTCCGTTTGGGTTTGATGCAGTACGTATGTCCGATTAGTAATTGATCTCCGTTTGAAAAATGGGGGCTAGGCTGGCTGTGCTGTTCTTCTGGTGGCCTGTCTTCACCCTTGGTCTCTTTTGACCGTCCTGGATTTCGGGGAAGATTTACTGGAGGGAGGAGACTGCCTGTCCCCTATCCTCAGCTGCCTGTCTTGCTGGAGTGGTAGTATCTGTGAGTGACGTGCTGGTGAATGGGATGTGCATTTACCGGCATTAATCTAGGCATCGGTCATGATCAGGCATTCAGGCTGTGGCGTGAGACCGTGAGCATGGTCGACCGGAGTTTTATTTACCTTTTTTCCTTTTGTACCGGGATCTTGAACGGGGTGGGTTTCTTAATTATCCTTGAAAAGGAAAGGTGTTTTGATATGATATGTCGAGGGAGAGGGAGGGCTGCTCGTCGGCAGGTGGGCTTTTTTGCACCAAGAGTGCAGTCTAGCTGCAAATGTTGCATCGACTCAGAAAAAAAAAAACTGCAAATGGTGCATGCACTGTTTTTGTAAATACCACTTTCTAGACAACGGAATAGATACACTTTTTTCTTTTCTTTTTTGTCATTCTATATAACTACTACTATAATTAAGAAAGGAGTATGGATGGCATACCGGACTGATCTGTACACTTTGACCGGCTAGCTATAGCCTATAGCTAGATCGATCCTGGCTTCCTGCACGTAATAAGTAGTGGCCGGCGCCGTCCTTGACCAACAGAACCCAGCCCTGGCCCCATCCCCATGGTTACTTATTAATCCCACACAACAATCACAGAACTACCCCCTCTGCATGCCATGTCGAAAACGCTCTTATATTACGGGACCAAGGAAGTACTTGTAACTAACCGATCACACGACACACGCACTACATATGCAATCGGCAACGAAGGTACATTATCCTCTCTTCTGGTCCCAAGCTAGCTAGGTAGGGTGTCTCCAACATTTGTCCAACCATAGTCGTCACTGGACTCATCATGGGAGAAACCATTCATATTGTTTCTCTGGCCTCACACGGAGACTAGCAGCAGACTAGCGTGCGTGGCCACCCGTCCCATACATGTTCCCGACACGAGATTCTGCGTCACGTACGGTGCGCGGTGCAGCATGCAGCAGCCTGTACCCACGACCCACCCGGGCTGCTCGGGTCCAAGGCCACGCCACTCCGCTCCACTCCGACCCAGGCCACACAAAGTCAAGACCGACCGGCCCGGCGGCCTCTCCTCTACTTTTCCATCTCTCTGGAGTATATGCGTTTTTCCTCACGAAAACCATGCACCCCCTGTCGCGTCGTCGTGCGCGGTTATAATTGGCCCGGTCGACCGAGAACTCAGGAACCTCGTTCCCCTCGTGCCGGAATTACACTGACAGCCTAGCACCGCCTCCCTCCGCACTTTTTGTGTACCGCCGTGTGAGTGTGAGTGTGAGTGTGAGCTACGTATAGACAGATTAATTTAGTTTGTTTTTTAAGGTTGATGATGCACGCACGAACGAACGCCATCTGGATCTTTCTTTCTTTGAGGTGAACGCCATCTGGGTCTGTGGAAAGATACTGGCTTTTCCGCACTTTTTTTCCTGAGAAGCAAAGGTTCCGTCTTTTCACCCGATCGATCTCGCTGGCTGACAGTGCAAGCGTAGACGCATGTGTTGTTAATCTGAGCTTCGCAATCATTTACGACCGGGTCTTTGCAACAGTACGTACATGTCTTGAGATGTACGCCGGGTAGCCTGTTACGGTACACTTGTTGGCCGTCTGTACCTGCACCTGGCATGCACGATCGAGCTTTCCCCATGGTACCATGATTAACATGGCAGATCTCGTGTTTGTACGGCATGCGCGTGTGGTTTATTCAATAACACGCGCTGGCTGGTGGAGGGGGGGACACCACAACCACATGCACTGTGCACACGGAGAATCCCAAGATGTGTCTACACGTACACGTAAGGTGGTCTCTCTCAGGACACAAGCGCCAGCCAGCTCTGACAAGGCCATGCATGCGCATAATCCGAAATCCTACACGCGCAGCAGGGAGATCAAAATATCCTCGATCCAACGGACCGATCGTACTCCACATCCTACGTCAGCGTCACCCATCGCTATCTACTACTCCCAAGCGAGAGCTATCGCATCAGACCGATCGGCATCATCACCGCATCAGCTCGACGCGTTTTTGCATTGCTGCCGGGCGGAGGCCAGTGCAGCTCCAGCTAGCAAGCCTGATCCCGATCCCATGGCAGCGACGTACCTACTCTACTGATGACCAAATCCACAAGACCGTACGTAGTACCACCGGACCGGCTGCCTGCCGGCTGTCCGTGCGCCCAAGTCGCCGTCGCCGTCGCCGTCGACTGCCCCCACCGTGCGCCGCGCGGCCCATGGAACGGAAGCTGCGCGCGAAGCCGCCTCCCTCCGAGGGCATAATAATAAGCACAAATTTCTTCTTCCCTAGCTGGAGTACTGCCCATGTTACTAGCCTACCTTGGCTGATGGATGGACCGACCGACCCGAGGGGGGCTGGCTGTGCCCGGGGCGTGGTTTCTCACTACTGTGCACGGCATGCCATGCCGGTTGGTACGTAGGCTGGCTAGTGCGTTGCACAAGATCGACCGGTCCATGCGCGTGGCTGCGCCTTTTTGCGCGGCTTTGCACCTCAAGTCGCGGCAGCCAGCGCGAGGCCTGTACGGCGAGCTCGGACCTTCGGGGTTGTGGTGCTGATTGGGAGTGTGGTGTGGTACTGCTGGTTTGCATGCATGTGCGTCGGCTGGATGTATGCGGAGTGGCTACATGTCGAGCTAGAATGGATTGGACGGTGTATCCGCGTGTCTCTGTGTGTGTATTACTCTGTAGCGGGTTCCTGTGTGAGGTCAACCGCTCGGCTGTTCACGGTGAGCGCAGACAGCTGCGTGCACGCACGAGGTTAAGTGAGACGTGTGCGTGGAGGGTGCATGAGTTTACGAGGTCTTTTTTTTCTCTGAACCACAATTTGCTAGGCCTTTATCGTTCAAAGGGGGTTTTTATAGGATTTCCGGCGATCCGCATTCAGTGGAAGGAGACGTTTCGTCGATGACGAGGTGCCTACGTTGACTTCGTAAATTTCAAGATGATATGCCGGCTCAGTCTTTCGGAGGTGCTCATAAGCGTAGGGTTTGCGTGTGTGCGTTCATAGGGGTGAGTGTATGCGCGTGTATATGAGCGCTTGCGTCTGTACTGTGTTAAAAAAAGGAGTGTTTTTATAGGATTTTTAGAGAATTTTTTCAATAATTTCGATTTTGTAGGACATGTTTGATTTGTATGATCAAAATCTATAAAGTTTTCCCTGTGCTCTACTTGGCATGCAATTTCAAAGCAAAAAAATTCTTCTCATATCTCTTAGCGGCTAGGGTAAACTCTTTCTTCCACGCTTTGCCGGTAAACCTATAGATTTGCCTCCCCTCTGTCTGCCGCTCAGGTGGCCGGTGCCTCCACTCCAGTTAGTAGTTTAGGGTAGGGTTTTTTAGTCCTTGCAGGTGCGGCGCTCAAGCGGATGGCGGCGCTTCTTCTTCGAGTTTGTCTACCAGGCTCCGATCCTCTTCGAATTCGTCCATCTAGACCTAGTCGACGAAGCTCTGACGTAGATTCCTTTCATCCCCTTGGGGCGGTCGGGTTAGGGTTTCTCATCATGTGGTGAAATTTGATGTCAGGTGCTTCATATCTATTCAAGGGTTCAACAACAGCGACTGCGGCTCCAGGGCGCTGGCCCTTAGGGCCACTTGCACGAAGACTTCCCGGCTGTCATCGATAAGGTCAAGCCGGCTCCGGTAGGGGAACGGCGCGTCGGCGGCTCGTTCTGACGACGGTAGTGGTCGTCCGGTGGTCTCAAAATCTCGATGTAATTTTTATTATGTTTGAGGTGCTTTGTATTTTTGGTGAACTTTGCTAATAGATCTGCGTCGTTTTTGCAGAAAAGCAAAATTTTCCTTGGGTCCAACCTATCAATATTTTTCATTTTGTTTCTATGACAAGCCAATCCCTTTCAAGGGATATGGGCGTTCACGTGGTGTAGACAATCACCTTCTATTTCACATTCATGTGCTTTGTTTCATGCACGATTGAATATTTCATGGCATGGGAGATTTGGAAAGAGCTGAATGCCAGAGTCTTCTGCAACCTCAACACCCAACGATGGTGATTGTGACGAAGATCAAGGAGGCCCGCCTTTTTACTTTGGCGGGGGCTAAGCACTTGATTATTGTAATAGTGCCACGAGAGTAATTGTTTCTTTCTATGATTGGTGGGTTTTTGTTAAACCTTCTTCCTTAATCAATGATATCGCAAGTTCTTTGCCTTGTTTCAAAGAAAACATGGCATGGCATCTAAATCATAAGTATTCATACTTATCTGTTGTTAGAATCATGTGAACCAAACGAGATGTAAATAAGATATATTGTCATATTACAACTTTACTATATTGTTATTGCAAAGAACTACCTGTGGTATACCACATTAACATGTTAGTTAATCAGGAGACCAGATCCAATCACCTTAATTCATGGTTGATTTACCATATGGCAGTTTTAATCAAAATTGGATTCGAAATGGATTAACTATATGTCTACACTTTGAGCTGAAGAAACTGAACGACTTAGTATAGCAAATTCAAATGAAAAGATAATTCCTAGGTTAACGAGAAGCTCAAGGAACTAAGACTTGAACATGTCCATTTGCATTGGTTGGAGCAATGACACCAACACATGAACCACGTGGTCTTCCCTAGTATGTGTTAGGGCCACATGTCCATCATGGTCCATCCTGATTGGCTCCATTGGTCTCAGCTTCCCTCACCCAAAGATGGTAACATTGTACACCCTCAAGTTTTTAGTGCCCAAAAAGTTCACGAGCTGGTCCATGGAGCCTTTTGCTAATGGCTTGAAGAAAACCGACACATCAAAGCATCTGAAGTATTTCCTTCATGTTGGCAACCACTACAATGAGGTTGATCTATGTAACGACCATCATGACAGACTAGCATGACACATTATAACCCATTGTGCCTACATTGGGCACTGTAGCAAGGGAGCTAAGTTGAATATACAAGAAAAAACTCAAGAAAGGTGAGAAGATTGTTTTGGATCACACATCATAGTCGCTTCATGACACCCTATCAACCATGTGTCTGGAGGTACATATTGCTGCCAAAGGTCGAGAACTCTTCCAACATTAGGTCATACTCCATTGTTTGGTGTATTACTTTGATATGAGCATGGAATTCGATGTTATGGAGTTCATCCTTGTGACAAATCAAGAGGACATCTTCGGAGCTCAAGACATCAATCATGTGTTGTGACGCCCCCGGACTGGCTATCGTGTATAAGGCCGCTACACCTAGCATGTGTTGTGACGCCCGCGGACTGGCTACCTGGTGAAGGAAATATGCCCTAGAGGCAATAATAAAGTTGTTATTTTATATTTCATTATTCATGATAAAGGTTTATTATTTATGCTAAGAATTGTATTGATCAGAAACTTAAATATATGTGTGAATACATAAACAAATATTGTGTCCCTAGTAAGCCTCTACTAGAGTAGCTCGTTGATCAAAGGTGGTTAAGGTTTCCTAACCATGGACATGAGTTATCATTTGATAACGGGATCACATCATTAGGAGAATGATGTGATGGACAAGACCCATCCGTTAGCTTAGCATAATGATCGTTCATTTTATTGCTATTGCTTTCTTCATGTCAAATACATATTCCTTCAACTATGAGATTATGCAACTCCCGGATGCCGGAGGAATGCCTTGTGTGCTATCAAACATCACAACATAACTGGGTGATTATAAAGATGCTCTACAGGTATCTCCGAAGGTGCTTATTGAGTTGGCATAGATCGAGATTAGGATTTGTCACTCCGAGTATCGGAGAGGTATCTCTGGGCCCTCTCGGTAATACACATCATAAACTTGCAAGCAAACGACTAAGGAGTTAGTCACGAGGTGATGTATTACGAAACGAGTAAAGAGACTTGCCAGTGACTAGATTTAACTAGGTATGAAGATACCGACGATCGAATCTCGGGAAAGTAGCATACGAATGGACAAAGGGAATTATGTATGTTGTCATAATGGTTCAATCGATAAAGATCTTCGTAGAATATGTAGGAGCCAATATGGGCATCCAGGTTCCGCTATTGGTTATTGACCGGAGAGGTGTCTCGGTCATGTCTACATAGTTCTTGAACCCGTAGGGTCTGCACGCTTAACGTTCGATGACGATACAGTATTATATGAGTTATGTGATTTGGTGACCAAATGTAATCGGATTCCGGATGAGATCACGGACATGATGAGGAGTCTCGAAATGGTCGAGAGGTAAATATTGATATATAGGGTACAGGCTTATCGGGGGGGGGGGGTACTCGAACACCAAAAGTGTTTCGGGGGGTACCGGGTACTTATCGAGTTGCCGAAAGGGGTTCCGGGCCCCCCCGGCAAAAGATATGGGCCAAGAGGGGAGACGCACCAGCCACGAGGGGCTGGTACGCCCCTCATATGGGCCGGCCTATGAGGAGAAGGAAAGAGTGGAATAGGATTCCCCTTCTCTCTCTCCCCCCTCCTCTTTCCTTCCCCCTCCGACAAACAAGGCAGGGGGCGCGACCAAGGGCAGGAGCCCAAGTAGGATTCAGACCTACTTGGGGTGCCCCTTGGCCTATCCCCTCTCCCTCCCACCTATATATATGAGGAGGGGCGCCTAGCACACCCCACACAATTGCCTAGCTGTGTGTGGCGCCCCTCTCCACCGTTTACACCCCCGGTCATATTTTCATAGTGCACAGGCGAAGCCCTGCGGAGATCACTTCACCATCACCGTCATCACGCTGTCGTGTTGACGGAACTCATCTACTACCTCGACGTCTTGCTGGATCAAGAAGGCGAGGGACGTCACCGAGCTGAAAGTGTGCAGAACACGGATGTGTCGTGCATTCGGTACTTGATCGGTTGAAGCGCGAAGAAGTTCAACTACATCAACCGTGTTGTGAAACGCTTCCGCTTACGGTCTACAAGGGTACGTAGACACACTCTCCCCCTCGTTGCTATGCATCTCCATGGATTGATCATTGCGTGTGCATAGAAATTTTTTTGTTTTCCATGCAACGATTACCAACACCTGGATCTAGACAGGCCCTAGAGATCAACACTAGTCTTTTCTACGCACTTTGTCCCCACTCGTGCACACCCTGGATCACTTTGAGATTCCTTGCAAATGGGATGCCAAAAAACAAGGAATTACTGATATGAGTAGTCTATCAATCCTATTAACCCGAATGTTATATGTACGTATGCACTTCTCTTCCAAAGGTTGGTCAACTCCAATGTTAAAGTTCTCTTACACTCCAACTCTCGAGGTTTGTGTTATTCTCAAACCAGCTCCATGTCTCAAGGTGAAGATGGCCAAGAAGGACATGTCAACCTGCTACACAGATGTACCAACGATGTCTCCCACGACACCTCCAACTTCTAGTGCTCCCACTTCCGTTTAGATGATCATTCCATGGCAGCTATCCTACATAGTGAATGTGCTTGGTCGAATTAAAAATAAATTGGACTTCTAAATGTTCACAAGCAAGCATTTGATAAATGGGCGGGGAAACTATTTCTACATACAAGAGGGTTGAGTCCACTCTGATTTTAGCTTCCATCATCATTGAAGGATCAAAAGATGCCCACAAATTTGGTTTAGAGGGGATGGTGCTGAATAGGTGGTTACTTTTTTCTTAGTTAATTGTATAGGCAATAGCAGAATACTAAGTTATGTATAAATGCACCTAAGTTATGCACCCTGATACGTCTTCAACGTATCTACTTTTCTAAACACTTTTTCCCTTGTTTTGGACTCTAACTTGCATGATTTGAATGAAACTAACCCGGACTGACGCTGTTTTCAGCAGAACTGCCATGGTGTTATTTTTGTGCAGAAACAAAAGTTCTTGGAATGACCTGAAAATCCACGGAGCTTACTTTTGGAAAATATAAAAAATACTGGCAAAAGAATCAAGGTCGGGGGGCCCACACCCTATCCATGAGGGTGGGGGGCGCGCCCCCTGCCTCGTGGGCTCCCTGGATGTCCACCAACCTTAACTCCAACTCTATATATTTGCTTTCGCAAAGAAAAAAAATCCGAGAGAAAGTTTCATCGCATTTTACGATACGGAGCCGTCGCCAAGCCCTAATCTCTCTCGGGAGGGCTGATCTGGAGTCCGTTCGGGGCTCCGAAGAGGGGGATTCATTGCTGTCGTCATCATCAACCATCCTCCATCACCAATTTCATGATGCTCACCGCCATGCGTGAGTAATTCCATCGTAGGCTTGTTGGACGGTGATGGGTTGGATGAGATTTACCATGTAATCAAGTTAGTTTTGTTAGGATTTGATCCCTAGTATCCACTATGTTCTGAGATTGATGTTGCTATGACTTTGCTATGCTTAATGCTTGTCACTAGGGCCCGAGTGCCATGATTTTAGATCTGAACCTATTATGTTTTCATGAATATATGTGAGTTCTTGATCCTATCTTGCAAGTCTATAGTCACCTATTATGTGTTATGATCCGACAACCCCGAAGTGACAATAATCGGGATACTTCTCGGTGATGACCGTAGTTTGAGGAGTTCATGTATTCACTATGTGTTAATGCTTTGGCCGGTACTCTATTAAAAGGAGGCCTTAATATCCCTTAGTTTTCACTAGGACCCCGCTGCCACGTGAGGGTAGGACAAAAGATGTCATGCAAGTTCTTTTCCATAAGCACGTATGACTATATTCGAAATACATGCCTACATTACATTGATGAATTGGAGCTAGTTTTGTGTCACCCTATGTTATAACTATTACATGAGGAATCGCATTCAATATAATTATCCATCACTAATCCAATACCTACGAGCTTTTCGCATATTGTGCTTTGCTTATTTACTTTTCTATTGCTACTATTACAATTACTACAAAACTGCTATCGTTACTTTTGCCGCTGTTACCATTACTATCATACTACTTTGCTACTAAATACTTTGCTGCAGATACTAAGTTATCTAGGTGTGGTTGAATTGACAACTCAACTGCTAATACTTGAGAATAATCTTTGGCTCCCCTTGTGTTGAATCAATAAATTTGGGTTGAATACTCTACCCTCGAAAACTGTTGCGATCCCCTATACTTGTGTGTTATCAAGACTATTTTCTGGCGCCGTTGCCGAGGAGCATAGCTCTATTCTTTGAGTCACTTGGGATTTATATCTGCTGATCACTATGAGGAACTTGAAAGACGAAAGACCTAAGATTTTCCCTCAACTACGAGGGGAGGTAAGTGTAGGATCGAAAGTATGTCTAGAGGGGGGGTGATTAGACTACTTGACCAAATAAAAATCTAGCCTTTTCCCAATTTTAGTTCTTGGCAGATTTTAGCAACTTAGCACAATTCAAGCAATCAACCTACACATGCAATTCTTAGAATATAGCAGCAGAATGTAAAACAATTGCATATGAAGGTAGAGCGGGGAGTTTGGGGAGGCAAACGCAATGTTGACACGGAGATTTTTTATCCGTGTTTCCAATAGGTGGTCCTATCGTACATCCATGTTGATGGAGACTTCAACCCACGAAGGGTAATGGTTGCACGAGTCCACGGAGGGCTCCATCCACGAATGGTCCATAAGAAGCAACCTTGTCTATCCCACCATGGTCGTCGCCCACGAAGGACTTGCCTCACTAGGGTAGATCTTCACGAAGTAGGCGATCTCCTTGCCCTTACAAACTCCTTGGTTCAACTCCACAATCTTGTCGGAGGCTCCCAAGTGACACCTAGACAATCTAGGAGACACCACTCTCCAAGAAGTAACAAATGGTGTGTTGATGATGAACTCCTTGCGCTTGTGCTTCAAATGATAGTCTCCCTGTCGGTGTCAAAACCGGCGGATCTCGGGTAGGGGGTCCCGAACTGTGCGTCCAGGCGGATGGTAACAGGAGACAAGGGACACGATGTTTTACCCAGGTTCGGGCCCTCTTGATGGAGGTAAAACCCTACGTCCTGCTTGATTGATATTGATGATGTGGGTATTACAAGAGTAGATCTACCACGAGATCAAGGAGGCTAAACCCTAAAAGCTAGCCTATGGTATGATTGTTGTTATTGTTGTTGTCCTACGGACTAAAACCATCCGGTTTATATAGACACCGGAGAGGGCTAGGGTTACACAGAGTCGGTTACAATGGTAGGAGATCTACATATCCGTATCGCCAAGCTTGCCTTCCACGCCAAGGAAAGTCCCATACGGACACGAGACGAAGTCTTCAATCTTGTATCTTCATAGTCTTAGAGTCCGGCCGATGATGATAGTTCGGCTATCCGGACACCCCCTAGTCCAGGACTCCCCCCGTAGCCCCTGAACCAGGCTTCAATGACGACGAGTCCGGCGCGCATATTGTCTTTGGCATTGCAAGGCGGGTTCCTTCTCCGAATAATTTGTAGAAGATTGTGAACACTAGGATAGTGTCCGGCTCTGCAAAATAAATTCCACATTCCACCATAGAGAGAATAATATTTACACAAGTTCAACCTGCTGACGTATTTCATGGCATGACGTCACACCACAACCAAGCCTTTACTTGAATCGTTTTTATTATACCGCCTCAGCGCATTTAGCGAAGCGGTTTCCTTGGCACGTCTTGTCGAAGCAGAGATCGTGCTCCCCTTATTCCGGGATTCTCATCAATACGGGCGTGGGTAATTCAACCGCGCCATTGATTGCGGCACTTGGGAGAAAAGCGAGTTTTACCAGGCCGGTGGGGACGCATAGTTTCGTCTGCCCATATATAAGGGGATAAGGATCCACCTTTTTACCTGCGCCTTCTTCCTCCTTTGCTTATCCATCTCCGTGCACTCGAGCTCCAGCGCGCAAGTCCGCACATCTCGCCTCGACCTCCTCCAGCCATGTCCGGAGCGGGAGGCAAATGGATGGCCTCATCCGTTACGGAGGGGCACATCGAGAGGCTGCGCGGCGCCAGATACCTGTCCAGCAACATCGTGCACCGGCTCCCCAACAAGGGGCAGCTCATCCCCACCCCCAGGCCCCATGAGAGGGTGGTATTCCTTACCCATTTCCTCCGCGGACTGGGCTTCCCACTTCACCCCTTTGTCCGGGGGCTCATGTTCTACTACGGCCTGGATTTCCATGATCTGGCCCCGAATTTCATCCTCAACATTTCGGCGTTTATCATCGTGTGCGAGGCCTTCCTCTGCATCCAGCCCCACTTCGGCTTGTGGCTCAAGATCTTCAATGTCAAGCCGAAGGTCGTGAAGGGGAACCAAGCGGAATGTGGAGGCGCCATGGTGGGCAAGATACCCAACATTACTTGGCTCGAGGGCGCCTTCGTGGAAACCATCAAGGGGTGGCAATCGGGGTGGTTCTACATCACCGAGCCGTGTGACCCTAAATGGGCAGCGGCCCCCGAATTCAGATCTGGCATCCCCACACGGCTCACCTCTTGGAAGGAGAGTGGCCTGACTTGGGGCAATTCGGAGGAGCTGAACGGACTCCAAGCCTGTATCCAGAAGCTGGTGGACAAGAAGCTCAAGCTTGTCAACGTCGTCCAGGTCATGCTCATCCGCCGGATCCTCCCGTGCCAACAACGGGCCTTTAAACTGTGGGAGTTTGATCCGGCTCAGCACCGAACCTTGAGCGGGCTCTTCGACACTAGGTACGAAGATGCCTGGAAGGTGCTTTTTAAGGGCGCCGAGGCCCCCGCATCCGCTACCGAAGATCGCGGATTCTGCTCGCAGCGTCAGGCTGACGAGGTAAATGATCTTACCCTTTACGGGACACTTGTTTTCCATAGTTTGACTCTATGCGGGATCTAAACTCCCTTTCCTTTGACAGGACTGGCTGAAGAAGGCCGAGCAGACTAACTGTCCGGCCCCCTTGCCAGAAGACCCAGTGGATGCCCATCTGGCGGGGCTGCTGGTTCCGGCACCCCATGTGGTGCCGGAGAAGAAGGCCAAGAAGGAGGCCACGGGTACTCGAAAGAGTTCCCGTTTTCAGGTGTCCGATGACTCCGAGGCGGACTCCTCCCCCGAGGACGAGGAGAAGAAGAAAAGGGCCTCTCCCCAGCGGGGGGAGGGAAGAAAAGGAGGGCCTCCCCAACGAGGGAGGCCGAAGGGTCCAAGAAGGGAAGAACTCTTCCCCCGGACTGTTCCGCCAACGCCGGTGACGACGACGAGGATTGGCCTCCGAGGGCCAAGCCCCTAGCGAGATCGTAAGTATCCGGACTCCCGAATGACTTCATGATTTTTCTTTTTGCCACTTGGTGTCTTTCTAACGCCGCATACAACCCTGCAGTCCGCCCAAGGACGATCTTCCCGCTTCGTCGAGCGGGTCCTTGGGTTCGTCGGATGTGAACAGCACTTCACTTCCAACCGCCTCTTCTCCCCGCGATGCTGACGACGTCGAGGTGGGATCCCAGAGAGGGACCCATCCGGAGGAGGAGGACCCGGAGGTAGCACAGGGCGACCTCCCGGACTTCGTGCCAGACTCTGCACCAGAACCTGCAGTGGTTCCAGAGTTCGGCGGGCGGCCCCTTCGCAAGAAGGGCAAGACCGTGGCGCCGGCGGCCTCCGTCCAACCGAAGGTGCCGGATAACTTGCTGGAGGCGCTCAACAGCGCTTCCATCAAGGAGGAACACCGCACTGTCATGAGTGCGGTGATTCAGAAGGTCCAGCTCGCCAAAAGCGGTCTGACCGAAGCCTGCAGCAGCCTTCTATCAGGCTTTGAGGTAAAAACATTAATATATGTAAAATAGTACCACATAGACAGTAGCCCCTGATGCTCGATTCGGTGTTCGGAAAGAAAAGCCAGACTGAGGATCTAAAAAGATATACGCAGGAGTCATAAAAAATATGTCGATATAGGATTGCAGGCTACCCTGCTGACCTCTGCCGCACTGACTGCGGAGGTCAATGCTTTGAAGCAAAACCTCGAGCGGTCCGAGAACGAGCTCGGCCGTGCCAAGAAGCAACTCGAGGACAAAGAAGGTGAGTAGCACCTTATTAAAGTTGTACCTTACAGAAAAGGATTTGGTTGCAAAAAGAATGACAAGCATAACATGGGTATTGCAGGGGCCACAAATGAGGTGGCGACCCTGAAGGAGGCAGTGTCCGTGGCCGATCGTAATGCAGTCGCGGAGCGCGCCGAGCGAGAGAAGCAGGAGGCGCGGGTGGCGGAGGTACGGCAAGAGCTCCAGGCTCTCATGAAAAAACATGAGAGTTTGGAGCGTGACTCAAAGACTCGAGAGTCCGAGCTTGCATCGGCTCTTGAGAGTGCCAAAGCCGCTAGGCCGAAGCCTACAAGGCCCTCTGGGAAATCGAGGCGTTGAAGAAAATAGCGTCGGGTAAGGCATTTTTCATGCAAAGCAAGCATGTGGATGTGGATTACGTGTTACTTACCCGAATTCGGAGCTCTCCAGGAGCGTTCGCAGATCTACCCCGCAGCGTGTCCGATGCTGCCGCTTTCTACAGGGCCGAGGAGGGGAGCTCGACGGAGAAGGTCTTCTGGTCTCAGTATGCTGAGGCCGGACATCCGGTTCCCCTTAGCGACCAGCTGAAGCAGCTGGTCGAGCTCCACAAGGTGGCCGAACAGGCCATGAAGGGCCTCATAGTTCGGCTGTGGCCCAATGAGGCCATGCCTGGGAGCTACTTCAGCCTGGTGCGGCGGCTGGTGGATGCGTGTCCATGGGTTGAGGTCATCAAGCGATCCGCCTGTATTGAAGGTGCCCGTCGGGCCCTTGCCCGTGAAGGTGCACTGGGGCAAGATGGATGCTGAGAAGCTTGTGACAGACGCGCCACCGCCGGGCAAGGAGTATCGCACGCCTGAGATGTATTACAAGAGTGTCCTGAAGGGTGCCTGCAGTATTGCAGGTGAGTGCTCCAATAATGTAATATTTGAGTAAACTCGCATTTTGTTATCCTGTGCGCAGAAAACTTTGTTCATATGCGCTAAGCAACGCTTGTTGATTTAAAATATTACCTTCTGCGTGGCTGTTTATCAAATCTGAGAGATGGCAAGTCGTCGGCTTCAGCCCCCATGCCACGAGTGCTGGGGTGTTCGGTATAAATTTGAGCACTCTTGTTCCCATATTTGGGTCCATCTAGGGAGGCGCTCAACCCGACGAACAAGGCAACCGGACTTATAATGCTTGAACACTCACACTTAGCCATAGAATTCTATTATTTTAAATTTCGGCGAAGCCCCTAGTGTTCGGAAGACCGAATTCGGGGCGCTATCCACGCCTGGGCCGGACAAAGCCGGTTCCTCGCTCTAAGAGGAATAAGTCTTTAGGGACTCGAAGAAACCTGTCGAACAGCGACCGGCTCTCGCCTCATCATGACGGTCAGTTTTAGCTTTCTCCACTGAGGCGTTAACCCAGCTCAACTGGGGCGCAATCGCAGTGGTTCTCCCAGTGCTACCTTAGCCGATACAACGGAACGTAAGGTACCAAAACATGGGAGCCGGGCAAACCCAACTATTGACCCAAGACATGATTCGGAGCTGATGCATATAATGCTATAAGTTCGGAGTGCCACACTTGTGAAAGTGTTCGGACTTATCACACCATGATGTGGGGAACTTAAGCCCCTGGTGTTTTTAGCCGTACCAAAGTGTACGGATGCAACATGTCGTAAATGAACATATGTATAAGAAAGAAATGCAATTATAGGCAAAAAGGTGCTGCATTGTTTTATTCAAGAAGTACTGCTATGAATCCAGAACGATACAAATAGTGCGATAAGCAAGGGACGGGACTATTAAACATGTCCCCTCCAGGGGTAGGCTGCGGAGTGGTGTATAAAACAGATTTAATGCTCGTAAGGGAGACCACCTGGATATTCGTTGCAGCCTTTCTCCTTCCCTGGCTGTTGCATCGTGAGTTCGGCCGGTCTACTGCCGGACAGGGCCTCTGGTAAACGGAGTCCTGTGGGTAAGAAAAGAAAAAGGGGGAAATAAAAGAAGAAATGACACACTTGGGAGCCCCTGATGTGGTTGAGCCGCATTCTGGGCCTGTCGTGGTCGTGCCCCTTCCCCTATGCCCATGGTATCTCCAGAGCGTAATGATGTACGTGAAGGACCAGTCTTGCGATCTTGCGAGGGCTGGGGTTGGGGTCGCATTGCTACGCGTGCTCGGAACGCGCCAGATGGTCTTGTTGTAGGTTACTTCGGGCGCGTTTGGCTGTGTCTGGTCGCTTAACGGCCGGACTCGAGAATTTCCTTAAGAGGCTGCATTGTACTTCTGCCGCGAGAGCCGCTGTATGTTCCTCCGTTCGGAGGGAGCGCTCGGTGTTTTCGTTGACCGTGATGACTCCTCGAGGGCCTGGCATCTTGAGCTTGAGGTATGCGTAGTGCGGCATCGCGTTGAACTTTGCAAATGCGGTCCCTCTGAGCAGAGCATGATAGCCGCTGCGGAACGGAACTATGTCGAAGATTAACTCCTCGTTTCAAAAGTTATCCGGTGATCCGGAGACCACTTCCAGTGTGACTGAGCCCGTACAATTGGCCTCTACACCTGGTATGACGCCTTTGAAGGTCGTCTTTGTGGGTTTAATCCTTGAGGGGTCTATGCCCATCTTGCACACTGTGTCCTGATAAAGCAGGTTCAGGCTGCTGCCGCCGTCCATCAGGACTCTGGTGAGGTGAAATCCATCGACGATTGGGTCTAAAACCAATGCGGCGAATCCGCCGTGGCGGATGCTGGTGGGGTGGTCCCTTCGATCAAAAGTGATCGGGCAGGAGGACCATGGGTTGAACTTCGGGGCGACTGGCTCCATCGTGTATACGTCCCTGAGTGCACGCTTCCACTCCCTCTTGGGTATGTGGGTTGCGTATATCATATTCACCGTCCGCACTTGTGGGGGAAAACCCTTCTGTCCTCTGTTGTTCGGCGGTCGGGTCTCTTCTTCGTCATCGCTATGCAGCCCCTTGTCATTGTTTTCGGCAATTAGCTTGCCTGCCTTCTTGAATACCCAACAGTCCTTGTTGGTGTGGTTGGCTGGCTTTTCGGGGGTGCCGTGTATCTGGCACGAGCGATCGAGTTTTCGGTCCAAATTGGACGGACCCATAGTAGTTCTTTTGAATGGCTTCTTCCGCTGACCGGGTTTCGAGCCTCTAAATCCGGCGTTAACTGCCGTATCCTCATTATTGTCGCTGTTAATGCGGCGTTTATTCTTGTTGCGACATGACCTGCCATTGCGATCCTTGGTATCCGGACTGCCGGAATTTTTGCTAAGGTTGTTGCTGCGAGCTAGCCAGCTGTCCTCTCCCGCACAAAAGCGGGTCATGAGTGATGTGAGGGCTGCCATGGATTTCGGCTTTTCCTGTCCCAGGTGCCGGGCAAGCCACTCGTCGCGGATGTTATGTTTGAAGGCTGCGAGGACCTCCGCATCTGGACAGTCGACGATTTGATTTTTCTTAGTTAAGAACCGTGTCCAGAATTGTCTGGCCGATTCGTCTGGCTGCTGAATTATGTGGCTTAGGTCGTCAGCGTCTGGTGGTCGCACATACGTGCCCTGGAAGTTATCAAGGAATGCGGCTTCCAGGTCCTCCCAACATCCAATTGATTCTTCTGACAAGCTGTTAAGCCAATGCCGAGCTGGTCCTTTAAGCTTGAGTGGGAGGTATTTGATGGCGTGAAGATCGTCACCGCGGGCCATGTGGATATGAAGGAGATAGTCTTCGATCCAAACCGCGGGGTCTGTTGTGCCGTCATAGGATTCGATATTCACGGGTTTAAACCCTTCGGGGATTTGATGATCCATTACTTCGTCTGTGAAGCATAGTGGGTGTGCGGTGCCTCTGTATTGGGCTATATCGCGACGAAGCTCCAACGAGCTTTGTCTATTGTGTTCGGCCCGGCCGGACTTACTGTGTCCGGCGCGATGGTTTTCGTGATGTATCATGGGGCGCCCACGCGATCTGTAGATTGATCTTGATTGTCTTGCCTTATCCTCCAATATATCTCGCAAGTCCGGAGCATTCCCCTGTGGCCTTGTGCTGTTCGAGCGATGCCGGGGTACGGTTCTAGTGAAGGGCCTAGAGGCCTCTCTGTCGCGGCCACGAGGTGGCCGGTCAGCCGTATTGTGCTCTGGTGATACAGTTTTATATGCCTCCTCCTCTAATCGGGGGAGCAACTTGCGTTTGGGGTAGCTTTTGGAGGGGCTTCGAGCTCATGCTCTTAGGCCGCCAGGACTTCCGCCCATCTGTCGGCTAGCAGATCCTGATCAGCTCTAAGCTGTTGCTACTTTTTCTTGAGGCTGTTTGCCGTGGCCATAAGCCTGCGTTTGAATCGCTCTTGTTCGACGGGATCCTCAGGCACGACAAATTCGTCGTCGTCGAGGCTTGCCTCGTCTCCAGAGGGAGGCATGTAAATATCTTCCTCTACCTCTTCGTCTGCCGCCCTCTTGTGAGGGCTGGCAACTCCGTCCTCCTGCATCGAATCTTGCTGGAGGGGGTTGTCTTCGACACTGTCTGGGGTATTATTATCTCTGGTGCCGGAATCGCCATTCTTGCTGTGGCTTCCTCGCAAGTAAGAAGGTGGGCTTATCTACGGCCTCCTAAAATATTCATGTTACCCTTGCTAATTGTATTTCTCGGAGGCTTCGGGTACCGTATACATCGTAACCATATCAATTAACTTTTATATATTCCATGATATATTTTATCACATTACGCAATATTTTATTACCCTTTTTACTAAAATATTAACCTAGTGTCATAAAGACCAGTTTTATGTATGTGAAATGTTGTTTCGAGTATTTAATAAAATCACAAAATTTGGGTTGGGGATATGTCAGTTTTTAAAATGTGGGGGACAAGACTGTTGGAAATATGCCCTAGAGGCAATAATAAAGTGGTTATTATTATATTCCTTAATCATGATAAAATTTTATTATTGATGCTAGAATTGTATTGACCGGAAACTTAAATATGTGGATACATAAACAAATACTCTGTCCCTAGTAAGCCTCTACTAGACTAACTCGTTGATCAAAGATGGTTAAGGTTTCCTAACCATATACATGAGTTGTCATTTGATAAGGGGATCACATCATTGGTAGAATGATGTGATGGACTAGACCCAATCGTAAGCTTAGCATCAGATTGTTTAAGATATTTTATATAGCTTTCTTCATGTCAAGTATCTGTTCCTTCGACCATGAGATCATGCAAATCCTAGATACCGAGGAATACCTTGTGTGCTATCAAACATCACTTCATAATTGGGTAATCATAAAGGTGCTCTATAGGTATCTCCGAGGGTGTCTATTGGGTTGGCATGGATTGAGACTGGGATTTGTCACTCCGTTTGACGGAGAGGTATCTCTAGGCCCTCTCGGTAATACAACATCACAAGAAGCTTGCAAGAAATGTGACTAAGGAGTTAGTCATGGGATATTGTATTACAGAACGAGTAAAGAGACCTGTCAGTAACGAGATTGAACTAGGTATGAGATACTGACGATCGAATCTCGGGCAAGTAACATACTAACGGACATAGGGAACTGCATACGGGATTAACCGAATCCTTGACATCGTGGTTCAACCGATAAAAGATCTTCGTGGAATATGTAGGAACCAAAATGGGCATCCAGGTCCTGCTATTGGTTATTGACTGGAGAGGTGTCTCGGTCATGACTACATGATTCCCGAACCCGCAGGGTCGCACACTTATGTTCGTTGACGCTAGAGTAGTATTGGGATATTTGATGATTGGTAACCTATGTTGTTCGGAGTCTCGGATGAGATCTCGGACGTCACGAGGAGTCTTGGAATGGCGGGAGGTAAAGATTTATATAGGGAAAGTTGTTTTCAGGGTTCCAGAAAAAGTTTTAGTTTTTTCGGTATTGTATCGGGAAGCTTCCAGAAGGTTCCGGAAACTTCTAGAGAAGTCCGGAAGTCCACCAAGGGTTCCACCATGTCCCAAGGGTCAACATGGGCTGAGAGGAGGTGCCATGTACTTATTGGGTCAGGCGCACACATGTCCCTCAAGGTCCATGCAGTTGGGGAAGGTGGAAAGTCCACCTTTGATTAGAAGGGAAGGAGGAGGACTAGGATTCCACCTCCTCCCCCCTTGGCTACGCCCTAGGGTTTGGAGGGGTTGTTCTCCATGCCCCTCCACCTATATATAGAGGGGAGTGATACGTCTCCAATGTATCTATATATTTTTATTGTTCCATGCTATTATGTTATCTATTTTGGATGTTTTATATGCATTAATATACTATTTTATATCATTTTTTGGGACTAACCTTAACCTAGTGCCAAGTGTCGGTTGTTGATTTTTCCTTGTTTTTGCCTTTTTCAGAAAGGGATATCAAACGGAGTCCAAATGGAATTAAACTTTCACGATGATTTTTCTTGGACCAGAAGACACCTACGTAACTTGTAGAGAGGGCCAGAAGATTCCCGAGCAGGTCACAAGCCTGCAGGACGTGCCCGTGGCTTGTGGGCCCCTCGGAGGTCTTCTAACCCTAGTTCCACCTCTATAAATTCTCAAATATTCCCAACCCACCAGAAGCATCCACAAAAATACTTTTCCGCCACCACAACCCTCTGACCTCATGAGATCCCATCTTGGGGCCTTTTCCGGCGATCTGTCGGAGGGGGATTCAGTCACGGAGGTCCTTGATACCTCTTGAGCATGCGTTGGTTTTTCCCTTGAAGAGGAAAGGGTGATGTAGCAAAGTGGCGTAAGTATTTTCCTTAGTTTTTGAGAACCGAGGTATCAATCCAGTAGGAGGCTACACGCAAGTCCCTCGTACCTACACAAACAAACAAGAACCTCGCAACCAACGCGATAAAGGGGTTGTCAATCCCTTCACGACCACTTGCGAAAGTGAGATCTGATACAAATAATAATAAGATAAATATTTTTGGTATTTTTATGATATAGATTGGAAAGTAAGGATTGCAAAATAAAATAGATCAGAAACTTATATGATGGAAAATAGATCCGGGGGCCATAGGTTTCACTAGTGGCTTCTCTCAAGATAGCATGAGTATTACGGTGGGTGAACAAATTACTGTCGAGCAATTGATAGAAAAGTGCATAGTTATGAGAATATCTAGGCATGATCATGTATATAGGCATCACGTCCGTGACAAGTAGATCGAAATGATTCTGCATCTACTACTATTACTCCACACATCGACCACTATCCAGCATGCATCTAGAGTATTAAGTTCATAAGAACAGAGTAACGCATTAAGCAAGATGACATGATGTAGAGGGATAAACTCAAACAATATGATATAAACCCCATCTTTTTATCCTCGATGGCAACAATACAATACGTGCCTTGCTGCCCCTGCTGTCACTAGGAAAGGACACCGCAAGATTGAACCCAAAGCTAAGCACCTCTCCCATTGCAAGAAAGATCAATCTAGTAGGCCAAACCAAACTAATAATTCAAAGAGACTTGCAAAGATAACCAATCATACATAAAAGAATTCAGAGGAGATTCAAATATTTCTCATAGATAAACTTGATCATAAACCCACAATTCATCGGATCTCGACAAACACACCGCAAAAAGAGTTACATCGAATAGATCTTCAATAGAGTTTGTTGGTTGTTGATTGTGGGTATTCCTTATAACTGCAACACTGAAGATGTTGCTGCAGCAATTGCGAGATTTGCAAAGATTATTAGTTGGGAGAAAGAGGATGCTCTGAAAGGGAAGGTTCTGGTCAAGGCTAGTTACAGACTTGCTTGAAATTCCAAAAAGTTTAAGATGGACTGAGGGGGAATCGCTAACTATCTCAATTGAAGTGCTCATGGAGGAAATGTTGGGAGGAGGCCCACCTGATGAGGACCCTGTTCCACCTCCTGGAGTTGATCCACACCCAGTTCCCCTCAATGCAAATGATTTTCCGGGTTTTCATCATGCACAGGTCAATAATGTGCAAGAGAATGAGGAAGAGTGGGATGATTGGGAGGAGCAGGGCCATTGGGCTTTTCCTCAACCCCTGCAAGTGCCTTTGAATGTGCAACAAGAAGAAGTTCTGATGGATGAGAATGAGGCAGTTCCCAATAGCAGCATAACTACAACTGTGTCTCTGTCAGATGGGATACTGTCACACAATGTGTTGGGAGGGGTTAACCATAATGAGGAAGTTAACCAAGTAGCTGTTGGAGATCAGGGTCTCCCTCTGGGTGTTGGTCTGCAGAATTTGCTGCAAGCCTACCCACCTGACTTGGAGGAGGAGCTTGTAATTGCTGTTCCAGTTATGGCTGGGGCTCAGGAGAATGATTTTCAGCAGTTGGTGCAACCAGTGCAGGCCTTGATTTCAATGGAGATTACTGTGGCTGTTGTTCCACTTGGGCCAGATGTGGCTTCTCAGCCCACTCATGAGGAGGCTGCTCAGAATGCTCAAGATGCTGCCCAACTTCCTCTGCCTGTTCCTTTGCTGCAACCTGACCCTACTGTTTCAGTTCAGTAGGAGCCCACAACAACTACATGTCTTGCTGTCTCAGAACCAGTCACAGAATTTTTGGCTAACAGTCAGACTGGCCCTACTCTCAAGGATAATCTGGTTGCTGCTCAGGAACAAGTCCATGATTCTGATGTGTACCAGGACAATACTGTCATCCCTGGTACATCCAAAGGTAATAATCAGCAGGCTCTCTCTTGTACTTCATTTCATTACTGCAACTTAGTGCAAGATCATGCTCTCTTAGTTATTAAGGGGGGTCACTTAATTTCTGAAGAAGGTTTAAATCTGTGGGTTAAGCATTTTACTACAGCTTCTCAGGAAGGCAATAATTCTACTACAGCAGAAATCCCTGTAAGTTGGTTCAATTTCATTCTAAACCTACTACTTACACCTGATAGGTTTGACTGGGCTATGAAACTGCTAAAGTCTTCTTTATGGCACACTTTGACTGCTAATTGTGATGAGGAAGACATTATGCCATTCATCATTCCTGATACGTGTGCTGTTAACCAGGCCCTAGTCTGCCAGCAACTTATCTCTGGTAATCAAGATAAAGAGAATGATGGAGTTAGCCCAGCAGCTCATTCTTCCTCAGAAGCAAGCAGTCCACTTAGGAGAATCTCTCCAAATAACATAATTCTGCTACCTGCTGGTGAGGCCATCTCTAGGAAAAGAAGAGGAAAGGGGCCCTTAGTGGAAACCCCGGTTGCTGATGAGGAGCTCCAAGAGAAGCTGGCCAAAAGGCCAAAGAACAAAGAGATGGAAAAGGAAGAGTTGGCAAAGGTCTCCAAGGCCAAGGAGGACAACAAAGGAGATAGTTCTTAATGCTTAGTTGTTATAGCACTAGGAGTGGACCTGTGGTGGCTGCATCTTTTGTTCTGTTCCTATTACTTGTCTGGGTCTGTCAGACTTTGATGATTTGGGATTGTAACACACTTATTTTGGATGTCTGTATCTGTTGGATTAGGATGTTACCTAATGCCCCTTGCTACCTTGAGGAGCTTGTTATGCTTGCCATGCTTCTGATTTGTGTTAAGGTCTGCTTGTCCGGTTATGTGGATTGGCTCATGTATGTTTTGTTATCTGCATGTGAGGGCTTTACCTGGTGGACATCTACACAGTTTCTAGTCAGGGGGCCTGCTATCAGTAGTTCTCGCAGTCATTTAATTCTGTGTCTCAAGGGTTGGACCTTGAGAGCTGATCAAAAACCATCAGTTTTCAATCATGAATAACAACAGATCTTGGAGTATTTTAAATTGGAACATCAGGGGTATTAACTCAAATAATAAATGGCTGGCTATTAAGCAAAAAATTGAAGAGAGTGCTGCCGGTATCCTTTGCTTACAAGAAACAAAAAGAGAACATTTTGATCTGTCATACATCAATAAGTTTTGTCCTAGGAGATTTAATAAATTTGAATTTCTTCCATCAATTGGATCTTTTGGAGGGATTCTCATTGCTTGGAATGATGGTCTGTTCAAAGGGGAACTAATGTTTTCTAACAGATTCTCTTTATCTGTTAAGTTCACTTATAACAGTTCTGCTCAAACTTGGATCTTAACAAACATTTATGGACCCTGTGAACAAGCTGATAAAGTGGAATTCCTCAACTGGTTTAGTAATATTGAAATGCCTCCTGAAGAAGATTGGATTATTATGGGTGATTTTAATTTCATCAGATCTCCTTCTGACAAAAATAAACCTGGGAGTGACATTAATCAAATGCTTCTCTTTAATGAAGCTATCAGCAATCTGGGGCTAGTTGAACTTCCATTAAAAGGCAGAAAGTATAGTTGGAGTAATATGCAGGAGAATCCTCTACTAGAAAAGTTGGATTGGTTTTTCACTTCTGCTGCTTGGATGACTTCCTATCCTGATACTACTGCCCTGCCACTTGCTAGGCCAATCTCTGACCATCTTCCCTGTATGATTAAAGTGGGGACAACAATCCCAAGATCAAAAGTATTCAGGTTTGAAAACTACTGGTTAAAACATTCTGCTTTCAAGGATATTGTTAAAAATGCTTGGGACATTCCTGTGGGGTTTACTGAACCTGCAAAAATCATAAATGCAAAGTTGAAACACCTCAGGAGAAGCATCAAGATCTGGATCAAGGATCTGCCTTGTATGAGAAAACAAATTGCTGAAATTAATAAATGCATTTATCTGCTTGACTTCTTTGAGGAGTTCAGAATGCTCAACACATTTGAGTGGAATTGCAGAAACATGTTGAAGGAACATTTACTGACCATTCTCAACAATCAAAAGATCTACTGGAAGCAGAGAGGAAAGATTAAGGGAGTTAAGTTTGGAGATGAGAACACAAAGTTCTTCCACACAAAAGCCTCAATCAACTTTAGACATAACAAAATTGCAATTCTGAGAAGGGATCACAATATAGAAATCTCAGACCATGCTGGAAAAGCTGGAATTCTTTGGGAAGCCTTTAAAAAGAGGTTGGGTAAATCAAAGGGGCACACCATGCATTTTGATCTTCACAGCTTACTGAGTCAACAAAACAATCCTGAGATTTTCCAAGATTTAGAAAAGCCTTTCTCTGATGAGGAGATCAATCAGATTGTGAAAGAGTTGCCACATGACAAGTCTCCTCGCCCAGATGGCTTCAATAATGAATTCATTAAGTCTTGTTGGGATATTATAGGGCAAGATGTTAAGAATCTCATCCATGCTTTTCATGCTGGTAATATTTCTCTTGAAAGCATTAACACATCTTTCATCACTTTGGTTCCAAAGAAAGAGGTGCCTATGACTCCCAATGATTTCAGACCTATTTCTTTACTTAATGGTGTGTTCAATATTATCACAAAGTTGTTGGCCAATAGACTACAACATGTTATTCTGCAACTGATTCACATTAACCAGTGTGGGTTTTTAAAAGACGGGGTTATACAAGATTGTCTGGGATGGTCCTATGAGTATTTGCACCGGTGTTACAAATCAAAGAAGGAGCTACTGGTGCTCAAGTTGGATTTTGAAAAAGCATTTGATACTATTGAGCACCAAGCCATAATTGACATTTTGAGAGCAAAAGGATTTGGTGAGAGATGGATCTCTTGGATATAAATGCTCTTTAACTTTGCTTCTTCTGCTGTCATGTTAAATGGAGTTCCTGGCAAGAAATTTTACTGCAGGAGGGGAGTCAGGCAAGGAGACCCGCTGTCACCACTCTTGTTTGTCCTACCTGCTGATTTACTCCAATCCATCTTAAATAAAGCAAGGGATGTTGGGCTTATTTCTGCTCCCTACAAATAAACTCTTGTCCTGATTTTCCAATAGTCCAATATGTTGATGATACTTTGTTGGTTATGAAAGCTGATGCCAGAGAAATATTTTGCCTTAAAGCTCTCCTGAATACCTTTTCCACAGCCAATGGGCTTAAGGTGAACTACAAGAAATCTATCATGGTTCCAATCAAGATCAATGAGGATAGGGTAGAGATTTTTACCAACACTTTAAACTGCCAAAGCGGAACCTTCCCTTTTACATATTTGGGCCTTCCTTTAGGCTTGTCTAAGCCCAGTGTTGAGCAGTGTATGCCAATGATTCAAAGAATTGCAAAAGGACTAGCAGGTTTGGCCACTTTCATGACAAGTGCTGGAAGAGTACTACTGGTAAAGTCTGTGCTGGCCTCTCTACCAATCTTTTTCATGGCATGTCTAGATGTCCCAGTTACAATCAAACATCAAGTTATCAAATACATGAGACATTGTCTATGGAGAGGTTCGGACATGGAAGATCATAGGCCTGCCTCTGTAGCTTGGACTACAGTTTGCAGACCAAAGAATCAAGGAGGTTTGGGAATTATGGACATTTTTGCCTAGAATAAAGCTCTGCTAATGAAAAATCTGCACAAATTCTACAACAGGCATGATATTCCTTGGGTCAACCTCATTTGGGAAACACATTACCATGACAATAAACTTCCAGGCCAAGATTTGGTAGGGTCTTTCTGGTGGAAATCTATTCTTCAACTAACTGATCAATACAAAGCCATTGCAAGATGCCACCTAGGAGATGGAAGAAATGCCCTTTTTTGGTCTGACTTGTGGAGTAATGTGGTATTACATCAAGAATATCCTCACCTGTTCTCCTTTGTGCAAAACCACACTATGACAGTGCAGCAAGTGGTCAACACAGAATACCTTGAAGATTTGTTCCACTTACCCCTATCCATTCAAGCACACCAACAGTTTCTTCAAGGTATGACTGGCACTTGGAGTAACATTTGGGGAAGCAATGCTTTCACTGCCTCAAAAGCTTACAATGTGATCATTGGAGTCAAACAAGTTCCACCTCATTTTTCTTGGGTTTGGCAGTCTTCATGTCAACGCAAACACAAAATGTTCTTCTGGATGCTTCTACATGATAGACTGAATACAAGAAACTTACTGAGAAGGAAAACTTTTGTTATGGAGGAATACAACTGTGTTGTGTTGAACTGCCAGCAAGAGGAGACACTACATCATCTATTTTGGGGATGTAAATTTTCTAGGATTTGCTGGGATTTCATATGTCCACAAAGAACCCCAAATCTGTCTGTTCTTGAAGCTTTCCAGGATTTAAAGAATAAGTTGAGAGTACCCTTCTTCATGGAAATTATCATTCTGGGTTCAAGGGCTATTTGGATTGTTAGAAACAACAAGATTTTTGAGAACATTCAACCTTCATTTCAAAGATGGAAGCAAATTTATTTTGAGGAAATGAAGCTCCTGTCCCGCAGAATTAAGAATAAGTATGCCAATGATTTCAACTCTTGGCCGGCAACTTTACTTTCCTCTTGAGAGTAGCTAATCTTTGTTCATATAGCTCTGTAGTTTTAGTCCTTCTTTTAGGGGCTCACCTCAAGCCCTCTTTCTCTTCTTTTTTTAGCTAGCTAGCATAGTTTTTTCTTCCTTTGTACAGTGCTTCTTTTGTACAGTGCTACCTGTTCTCTGTTCTATTAATATAAAAATTGCAATGGGGTTTTCCCCTATTGTTCATAGTCAAAAAAAAGATCGAGGAGAACTTTGTATTGAGATTCAAAGAGAGAGAAGAAGCCATCTAGCTAATAACTATGGATCCGAAGGTCTGTGGTAAACTACTCACAACTCATCGGAGAGGCTATGGCGTTGATGTAGAAGCCCTTCGTGATTGATTCCCCCTCCGGCGGAGCGCCAAAAAAGACTCCAAGATGGAATCTCATGGGTACAGAAGGTTGCGGCGGTGGAAATAGGGTTTCGTAGTGCTCCTGGATGTTTTTAGGGTAC
Source organism: Triticum dicoccoides (assembly GCF_002162155.2). Taxonomy (NCBI): domain Eukaryota; kingdom Viridiplantae; phylum Streptophyta; class Magnoliopsida; order Poales; family Poaceae; genus Triticum; species Triticum dicoccoides. The sequence goes on from NC_041391.1 coordinate 636,098,762, forward strand.
GTGAATATATATAGGCGAAGGAAGTCGATCAGGGGAGCCATGAGGGGCCCACAAGGGTGAGGGCGCGCCTTCCTGCCTTGTGGCTTCCTCGTTTGCTTCTTGGCGTCCACTCCAAGTCTCCTGGATTGTGTTTGTTCCAAAAATAACTCTCCCGAATGTTTCATTCCATTTGGACTCCGTTTGATATTCCTTTTCTGCGAAACACTGAAATAGGCAAAAAAACAGCAATTTGGGTTGGGCCTCCGGTTAATAGGTTAGTCCCAAAAATAATATAAAAGTGTATAGTAAAGCCCATAAACATTCAAAACGGGTAATATAATAGCATGGAACAATAAAAAAATTATAGATACGTTGAAGACGTATCAAGCATCCCCAAGCTTAATTCCTGCTCGTCCTCGAGTAGGTAAATGATAAAAACAGAATTTTTGATGTGGAATGCTACCTAGCATATTTCTCAACGTAATTTTCTTTATTGTGGCATGAATGTTTAGATCCAAATGATTCAAGATAAAAGTTCATATTGACATAAAAATAGTAATAGTTCAAGCATATTAACAAAGTAATCATGTCTTATCAAAATAACATAGCCAAAGAAAGCTTATCCCTACAAAATCATATAGTTAGGACATGCTTCATTTTCATCACACAAAATACTCCCATCATGCATAACCCCGGTTTCAACCAAGCAATTGGTTCATAATTTTTAACGCGCTTTAGATTTTTTAACCCTCACGCAATACGTGAGCGTAAGCCATGGATATAGCACGATGGGTGGAATAGGATATGATGGTGGAGGTTGTGTGGAAAAGACAAAAAGGGAGAAAGTCTCACATTGACTAGGTGTATCAATGGTCTATGGAGATGCCCATTAATAGATATCAATGTGAGTGAGTAGGGATTGCCATGCAACGGATGCACTAGAGCTATAAATGTATGAAAGCTCAACAAAATAAACTAAGTGGGTGTGCATCCAACTCGCTTGCTCACGAAGACCTAGGGCATTTTTAGGAAGCCCATCATTGGAATATACAAGCCAAGTTCTATAATGAAAAATTCCCACTAGTATATGAAAGTGACAACATAGGAGACTCTCTATCATCAAGATCATGGTGCTACTTTGAAGCACAAGTGCGGAAAAAGGATAGTAACATTGTCCCTTCTCTCTTTTTCTCTCATTTTTTTCGTTTTTTATTTTGGTGGGCTTCTTGGGCCTCTTTTTTGGGGCTTCTTTGGCCTCTTTTATTTATTGAAAAGTCCGGAGTCTCATCCCGACTTGTGGGGGAATCATTGTCTCCATCATCCTATCCTCACTTGGGACAATGCTCTAATAATGAAGATCATCACACTTTTATTTATTTACAACTCAAGAATTACAACTCAATACTTAGAACAAAATATGACTCTATGTGAATGCCTCCGGCGGTGTACCGGGATATGCAATGAATCAAGAGTGACATGTATGAAAGAATTATAAAGGTGGCTTTGCCACAAATATGATGTCAACTACATGATCATGCAAAAGCAATATGACAATGATGGAGCGTGTCATAATAAACGGAACGGTGGAAAGTTGCATGGCAATATATCTCGGAATGGCTATGGAAATGCCATAATAGGTAGGTATGGTGGCTGTTTTGAGGAAGGTAAATGGTAGGTGTATGATACCGGCGGAAGTTTCGCGGCACAAGAGAGGCTAGCAATGGTGGAAGGGTGAGAGTGCGTATAATCCATGGACTCACATTAGTCATAAAGAACTCATATACTTATTGCAAAAGTTTATTAGCCCTCGAAGCAAAGTAATACTACGCATGCTCCTAGGGGATGGGTTGGTAGGAGTTAACCATCGCGCGATCCCGACCTCCACACATAAGGAAGGCAATCAAAAGAACACCCCATGCAACAAATTTGTCACACAACATTTACCATACGTGCATGCTACGAGACTTGCCAACTTTAACACAAGTATTTCTCAATTTCATAATTACCCAACTAGCATAACTCTAACATTACCACCTTTATATCTCAATACAATTATCAAGTATCAAATTGATCAAAGTGTTCTAATGCACTTTATATAATAGTTTTTATTATACCCAACTTGGATGCCCATCATATTAGGACTAATTTTACAACCAAAGCAAATACCATGCTGTTCTAAAAGACTCTCAAAATAATATAAGTGAAGCATGAGAGATCAATAATTTCTACAAAATAAAACCACCGCCTTGCTCTAAAGAGATATAAGTGAAGCACTAGAGCAAAATTGTCTATCTCAAAAGATATAAGTGAAGCACATAGAGTATTCTAATAAATTCCGAATCATGTGTGTCTCTCCTAAAAGGTGTGTACAGCAAGGATGATTGTGGTAAACTAAAAACAAAGACTCAAATCATACAAGACGCTCCAAGCAAAACACATATCATGTGGTGAATAAAAATATAGCTCCAAGTAAAGTTACCGATAGACGAAGACGAAAGAGGGGATGCCTTTCGGGGCACCCCCAAGCTTAGGCTTTTGGTTGTCCTTGAATTTACCTTGGGGTGCCTTGGTCATCCCCAAGCTTAGGCTCTTGCCACTCCTTATTCCATAATCCATCAAATCTTTACCCAAAACTTGAAAACTTCACAACACAAAACTCAACAGAAAATCTCATGAGAACCATTAGTGCAAGAAAGCAAACCACCACTTTAAGGTACTGTAATGAACTCATTCTTTATTTATATTGGTGTTAAACCTACTGTATTCCAACTTCTCTGTGGTTCATACTGTTGGAAATATGCCCTAGAGGCAATAATAAAATGGTTATTATTATATTTCCTTGTTCATGATAATTGTCTATTGTTCATGCTATAATTGTATTGACCGGAAACCGCAATACATGTGTGAATACATAGACCACAACATGTCCCTAGTGAGCCTCTAGTTGACTAGCTCGTTGATCAATAGATGGTCATGGTTTCCTGACCATGGACATTGGATGTCATTGATAACGGGATCACATCATTAGGAGAATGATGTGATGGACAAGACCCAATCCTAAGCATAGCACAAGATCGTGTAGTTCATTTGCTAAAGCTTTTCTAATGTCAAGTATCATTTCCTTAGACCATGAGATTGTGTAACTACCTGATACTGTAGGAGTGCTTTGGGTGTACCAAACGTCACAACGTAACTGGGTGACTATAAAGGTGCACTACAGGTATCTCTGAAAGTGTTTGTTGGGTTGGCACGAATCGAGACTAGGATTTGTCACTCCATATGACGGAGAGGTATCTCTGGGCCCACTCGGTAATGCATCATCATAATGAGCTCAATGTGACTAAGTAGTTAGTCACAGGATCATGCATTATGGAACGAGTAAAGTGACTTGCCAGTAACGAGATTGAACGAGGTATTGGGATACCGACGATCGAATCCCGGGCAAGTAACATACCGATTGACAAAGGGAATTGCATACGGGATTGCTTGAATCCTTGACATCGTGGTTCATCCGATGAGATCATCGTGGAACATGTGGGAGCCAACATGGGTATCCAGATCACGCTGTTGGTTCTTGACCGGAGAACGTCTCGGTCATGTTTGCATGGTTCCCGAACCCGTAGGGTCTACACACTTAAGGTTCGCTGACGCTAGAGTTGTTATGGGAAATAGTATGTGGTTACCGAAGGTTGTTTGGAGTCCCAGATGAGATCCCGGACGTGATGAGGAGCTCCGGGATGATCCGGAGGTGAAGATCGGTATATTGGACGAAGGGTATTGGAGTCCGAAATTGTTCCGGGGGTACCAGGTGAGGACCAGCGTGTCCGAAAGGGGTTTCGGAGGCCCCGACAAGTGTTGGGGGGCCTTATGGGCCAAGGGGAGGGGGCACATCAGCCCACTAAGGGGTTGAGCGCCCCTCCCACCCCATCTCACATAACCTGGAGAGGTGGGGGCGCCACCCCTAGGGCAGCCGCCCCTCCCGGCTTGGGGGGCAAGTTTCCTAGGGGGTGGGGGCGCCCAAACCCATCTAGGGTTTCCCCTATGGCCGCCGCCCCTCCCCTAGGGAACCCTAGGGCGCCTCCTCCTCCCCCCTTCCCCCTATATATAGTGAGGGGGTGGGAGGGCTGCAACAACCTTGTTTTTGGCGTAGCCCCTCCCTCCTCCAACTCTTTCTCCTCCTCTGTAGTGCTTGGCGAAGCCCTGCTGGAGAACCACGAGCTCCATCACCACCACGCCGTCGTGCTGTCGGAGTTCTCCCTCAACTTCTCCTCTCCCCTTGCTGGATCAACAAGGAGGAGACGACCCCGGGCTGTATGTGTGTTGAACGCGGAGGCACCGTTGTTCGGTGCTTAGATCGGAATCAACCGCGATCTAAATCGCTATGAGTACGACTCCTTCATCCGCGTTCTTGTAACGCTTCCGCTTAGCGATCTTCAAAGGTATGAAGATGCTCATCCTCTCCCTCTCTTGTTGCTAGAATCTCCATAGATTGATCTTGGTGTTGCGTAGAAAATTTTGAATTTTTGCTATGTTCCCCAACAGTGGCATCATGAGCTAGGTCTATTGTGTAGATTCTATGCACGAGTAGAACACAAGTTGTTGTGGGCGTTGATTTTGTTCAATATGCTTACTGTTACTAGTCATATCTTGTTTTGATGGTATTGTGGGATGAAGCGGCCCGGACCGACCTTACACGTACACTTACGTGAGACTGGTTCCACCGACTGACATGCACTTGTTGCATAAGGTGGCTAGCGGGTGCCAGTCTCTCCCACTTTAGTCGGATCGGATTCGATGAAAAGGGTCCTTATGAAGGGTAAATAGCAATTGGCATATCACATTGTGGTTTTGGTGTAGGTAAGAAACGTTCTTGCTAGAAACCTATAGCAGCCACGTAAAAACTTGCAACAACAATTAGAGGACGTCTAACTTGTTTTTGTAGCATATGCCGTGTGATGTGATATGGCCAAGAAGGATGTGATGAATGAAATATATGTGATGTATGAGATTGATCATATTCTTGTAATAGGAATCACGACTTGCATGTCGATGAGTATGACAACCGGCAGGAGCCATGGGAGTTGTCTTTATTTATTGTATGACCTGCGTGTCACTGAATAACGCCATGTAATTACTTTACTTCATTGCTAAACCGTTAGCCATAGTAGTAGAAGTAATAGCTGGTGAGACAACTTCATGGAGACACAATGATGGAGATCATGGTGTCATGTCGGTGACGATGATGCTCATGGCGCCCCGAAGATGGAGATCAAAAGGAGCAAAATGATATTGGCCATATCATGTCACTATTTGATTGCATGTGATGTTTATCATGTTTTTACATCTTATTTACTTAGAACGACGGTAGCATAAATAAGATGATCCCTCACTAAAATTTCAAGAAAGTGTTCCCCCTAACTATGCACCGTTGCGAAAGTTCGTTGTTTCGAAGCACCACGTGATGATCGGGTGTGATAGATTCTAACGTTCGCATACAACGGGTGTAAGCCAGATTTACACACGCGAAACACTTAGGTTGACTTGACGAGCCTAGCATATACAGACATGGCCTCGGAACACAAGAGACCAAAAGGTCGAACATGAGTCATATAGTAGATGCGATCAACATGAAGATGTTCACCGATGATGACTAGTCCATATCACGTAATGATCGGACACGGCCTAGTTGACTCAGATCATGTATCACTTAGATGACTAGAGGGATGTCTATCTGAGTGGGAGTTCATTAATAATTTGATTAGATGAAATTAATTATCATGAACATAGTCAAAAGGTCTTTACAAATTATGTCGTAGCTCGCACTTTAGTTATATTGTTTTAGATATGTTCCTAGAGAAAATTTAGTTGAAAGTTGATAGTAGCAATTATGCGGACTGGGTCCATAAACTGAGGATTGTCCTCATTACTACATAGAAGGCTTATGTCCTTAATGCACCGCTTGGTGTGCTGAACCTCAAACGTTGTATGTGGATGTTGCGAACATCTGACATACACGTTTTGATGTCTACGTGATAGTTCAGTAATGTTACACGGTTTAGAATTGTGGTGCCGAAGACGATTTTGAAACGTCGTGGAACATAAGAGATGTTCAAAGGACTGAAATTGGGATTTCAGGCTCGTGCCCACGTCAAGAGGTATGAGACCTCCGACGAGTTTCTTAGCCTACAAACTAAGGGAGAAAAGCTCAATCGTTGAGCATGTGCTCAGATTGTCTGGGTACTACAATCACTTGAATCGAGTGAGAGTTAATCTTCCAGATGAGATAGCGATGGTTCTCCATAGTCACTGCCACCAAGCTATTAGAGCTTCGTGATGAACTATAACATATCAGGGATAGATATGATGATCCTTGAAATATTCGCGATGTTTGACACCGCGAAAGTAGAAATCAAGAAGGAGCATCAATTGTTGATGGTTAGTGAAACCACTAGTTTCAAGAAGGACAAGGGCAAGGTTGAAACCAAGCCCGAGACTAAGTGCTTCTGTAATGAGGGGAACGGTCACTGAAGCAGGACTACCCTAGATACTTGGAAGATGAGAAGGCTGGCAAGGTCGATAGAAGTATATTGGATATACATTATATTAATGTGTACTTTACTAGTACTCCTAGTAGCACCAGGGTATTAGATATCGGTTCGGTTGCTAAGTGTTGGTAACTCGAAATAAAAGCTGCGAAATAAACGGAGACTAGCTAAAGGTGAGATGACGATATGTGTTGGAAGTGTTTCCAAGATTGATGTGATCAAGCATCGCATACTCCCTCTACCATCGAGATTGGTGTTAAACCTAAATAATTGTTATTGAGTGTTTGCGTTGAGCATAGACATGATTGGATTATGTCTATCGCAATACGGTTATTCATTTAAGAAGAATAATGGTTACTCTGTTTATTTGAATAATACCTTCAATGGTCTTGCACCTAAAATGAATGGTTTATTGAATCTCGATCGTAGTGATACACATGTTCATGCCAAAAGATATAAGATAGTAATGATAGTACCACCTGCTTGTGGCACTGCCATTTGAGTCATATTGGTATAAAATGCATGAAGAAGCTCCATGTTGATGGATCTTTGGACTCACTCGTTTTTGAAAAGTTTGAGACATGCGAACCATGTCTATTGGTATGTACGCATGAAGAAACTCCATACAAATGGATCGTTTGGACTCACTTGATTTTGAATCACTTGAGACATGCAAATCATACCACATGGGCAAGATGACTGAAAGCCTCGTTTTTCAGTAAGATGAAACAAGAAAGCAACTTGTTGGAAGTAATACATTTTGATGTGTGATGTCCAATGAGTGCCGAGGCACGCAGTGGATATCATTATGATCTTACTTCACAGATGATTTGAGTAGATGCTAAGTATATTTACTTGATGAAACACGAGTCTAAATTATTGAAAGGTTCAAGTAATTTCAGAGTGAAGGTGACGATCGTCGTGACAAGAAGATAAAATGTCTATGATATGATCATAGAGAGGAATATTTGAGTCGCGAGTTTGGTACACAATTAAGACATTGTGGAAATTGTTTCACAACTAATACCGCCTGGAACACCATAGTGTGATGGTGTGTCCGAACATCATAGATGCACCCTATTGGATATGGGGCATACCATGATGTCTCTTATCGAATTACCACTATCGTTTATGGGTTAGGCATTAGAGACAACCACATTCACTTTAAATAGGGCACCATGTAATTCCGTTGAGATGACACCGTGTGAACTATGGTTTAGAGAAACCTAAGCTGTCATTTCTTAAAAGTTTGGGGCTGCGATGCTTATGTGAAAAAGTTTCATGCTGATAAGCTCGATCCCCAAGCGGATAAATGCATCTTCATAGGACACCCAAAACAGTTGGGTATACCTCCTGTCTCAATTCCGGAAGCAAAAGGGATTGTTTCTAGAATCAGGTCCTTTCTCGCGGAAAAGTTTATCTCGAAAGAACTGAGTGGGAGGATGGCGGAGACTTGATGAGGTTATTGAACCGTCACTTCAACTAATGTGTAGTAGGGCACAGGACGTTGTTCCTGTGGCGCCTACACCAATTGAAGTAGAAGCTTATGATAGTGATCATGAAGCTTCGGATCAAGTCACTACCGAACCTCGTAGGGTGACAAGGATGCGTACTACTTCAGAGTGGTATAGTAATCATGTCTTGAAGGTCATGTTGCTAGACAACAATGAACCTACGAGCTATGGAGAAGCGATGGTGGGCCCGGATTCTGACAAATGGCTAGAGGCCATAAAGCCCGAGAGAGGATCCATGTCTAGAAACCAAAGTGTAGACTTTGGAAGAACTACTTGATGGTCGTAAGGCTATTGGGTACAGATGGATTTTAAAAGGAAGACAGACAATGATGGTAAGTATCACCATTAAGAAAGCTCGACTTGTCGTTAAGATGTTTTCCGACAAGTTCAAGGAGTTGACTGCGATGAGACTCTCTCACTCATAGCGATGCTAAAGAGTCTGTTGGAATTATATTAGCAGTTACTGCATGATTTATGAAATCTTGCGGCTAGGATGTCAAAACATTGTTTCCTCGATGATATTCTTGAGGAAAGGTTGTATGTGATACAACCAAAAGGTTTTGTCAATCCTAAAAGATGCTAACAAGTATGCAAAGCTCCAGCAATCCTTCTAAGGACTGGAGTAAGCATCTCGGAGTTGGAATATACGCTTTGATGAGATGATCAAATATTTTGGGTTTATACAAAGTTTATGAGAAACTTGTATTTCCAAAGAAGTGAGTGGGAGCACTATAGAATTTCTGATGAGTATATGTTATTGACATATTGTTGATTAGAAATGATGTAGAGTTTCTGGAAAGCAGGGTATTTGAAAAGTGTTTTTTGATGGAAAACCTTGATTAAGCTACTTGAACATTGAGCATCAAGATCTATATGGATAGATCAAAAACGCTCAATAGTACTTTCAAATGAATACATACTGTGACAAGATTTTGAAGGAGTTCAAAATAGGTCGGGAAAGAAGGAGTTCTTGGCTGTGTTATAAGGTGTGAGTATTGAGTAAGACTCAAGACCTGACCACGGCAGAAGAGGGAGAAAGGACAAATGTCGTCCCCTATGCTTTAGACGTAGGCTCTACAGTATGCTATGCTATGTACTGCACCTGAAGTGTGCCTTGCCATGAGTCAGTCAAGGGGTACAAGAATGATCCAGGAATGGATCACAAGACAGCGGTCAAACATTTCCTTAGTAACTAGTGGACTAAGGAATTTTCTCGATTATGGAGGTGGTAAAAGAGTTCGTCCTAAAGGGTTACGCCGATGCGAACTTTGACACTAATCCGGATTATTCTGAGAAGTAAACTGGAATCGTATAGTAGAACAGTTATTTGGAATAGCTCCAAATAGACTGTGGTAGCTGCATCTAGGAGATGACATAGAGATTTGTAAAGCACACATGGATCTGAAAGATTCAGACCTGTTGACTAGTAACCTCTCTCACAAGCGAGATATGATCAAACCCAATGGGTGTTGGACTCGTTACAATCACATAGTGATATGAACTAGATTATTGACTCTAGTGCAAGTGGGAGACTGTTGGAAATATGCCCTAGAGGCAATAATAAAATGGTTATTATTGTATCTGCTTGTTCATGATAATTTTCTATTGTTCATGCTATAATTGTATTGACCGGAAACCACAATACATGTGTGAATACATAGACCACAACATGTCCCTAGTGAGCCTCTAGTTGACTAGCTCGTTGATCAACAGATGGTCATGGTTTCCTGACCATGGACATTGGATGTTATTGATAACGGGATCACATCATTAGGAGAATGATGTGATGGACAAGACCCAATCCTAAGCATAGCACAAGATCGTGTAGTTCGTTTGCTAAAGCTTTTCTAATGTCAAGTATCATTTCCTTAGACCATGAGATTGTGTAACTCCCTGATACCGTAGGAGTGCTTTGGGTGTACCAAATGTCACAACGTAACTGGGTGACTATAAAGGTGCACTATAGGTATCTCCGAAAGTGTTTGTTGGGTTGGCACGAATCGAGAGTAGGATTTGTCACTCCATATGACGGAGAGGTATCTCTGGGCCCACTCGGTAATGCATCATCATAATGAGCTCAATGTGACTAAGTAGTTAGTCACGGGATCATGCATTACGGAACGAGTAAAGTGACTTGCCGGTAACGAGATTGAACGAGGTATTGGGATACCGACGATCGAATCTCGGGCAAGTAACATACCAATTGACAAAGGGAATTGCATACGGGATTGCTTGAATCCTTGACATCGTGGTTCATCCAATAAGATCATCGTGGAACATGTAGGAGCCAACATGGGTATCCAGATCCTGCTGTTGGTTATTGACCGCAGAACGTCTCGGTCATGTTTGCATGGTTCCCGAACCCGTAGGGTCTACACACTTAAGGTCCGGTGACGCTAGAGTTGTTATAGGAAATAGTATGTGGTTACCGAAGGTTATTCGGAGTCCCGGATGAGATCCTGAACATGACGAGGAGCTCCGGAATGATCCGGAGGTGAAGATCGGTATATTGGACGAAGGGTATTGGAGTCCAGAATTGTTTCGGGGGTACCAGGTGATGACCAGCGTGTCCGAAAGGGGTTTCGGAGGCCCCGACAAGTGTTGGGGGCCTTATGGGCCAAGGGGAGGGGGCACATCAGCCCACTAAGGGGCTGAGCGCCCCTCCCACCCCATCTCACATAACCTGGAGAGGTGGGGGCGCCACCCCTAGGGCAGCCGCCCCTCTCGGCTTGGGGGGCAAGTTTCCTAGGGGGTGGGGGCGCCCAAACCCATCTAGGGTTTCCCCTATGGCCGCCGCCCCTCCCCTAGGGAACCCTAGGGTGCCTCCTCCTCCTCCCTTCCCCCTATATATAGTGAGGGGGTGGGAGGTCTGCGGCAACCTTGTTTTTGGCGTAGCCCCTCCCTCCTCCAAGTCTTTCTCCTCCTCCGTAGTGCTTGGCGAAGCCCTGCCGGAGAACCACGAGCTCCATCACCACCACACCGTCGTGCTATCGGAGTTCTTCCTCAACTTCTCCTCTCCCCTCGCTGGATCAAGAAGGAGGATACGACCCCGGGCTGTACATGTGTTGAACGCGGAGGCACCGTTGTTCGGTGCTTAGATCGGAATCAACCGCGATCTGAATTGCTACGAGTACGACTCCTTTATCCGCGTTCTTCTAACGCTTCCGCTTAGCGATCTTCAAAGGTATGAAGATGCTCATCCTCTCCCTCTCTTGTTGCTAGAATCTCCATAGATTGATCTTGGTGTTGCATAGAGAATTTGAATTTCTACTACGTTCCCCAACACATACCCCCCGATACTAGCCATAGATTCATCAAAATAAGCAAACAACACACGGAAAACAGAATCTGCCAAAAACAGAACAGTCTGTAGCAATTTGTAACTTTCGAATACTTGTGGAACTCTAAAAGTCCTACCAAAATAGGAAGTCCTAGGAAATTTGTATATTAATCTTCTGCAAAAAGAATCAACTAAAAAGCACATTTCTGTGATTTATTAAATTATTCACGTGCGCGCAAAAGTTTCTGTTTTTCAGCAAGATCAAATTAACTATCACCCAAGATGATCCTATAGGTTCTACTTGGCACAAACACTAACTAAAACATAAAACCACATCTAACCAAAGGCTAGATGAATTATTTAGTACTAAACAGGAGCAAAAAGTAAAGAACAAAAATAAAATTGGGTTGCCTCCCAACAAGCGCTATCGTTTAACGCCCCTAGCTAGGCATTAATATTTCGATGATGCTCACATGAAAGACAAGAATTGAAGCATAAAGATAGCATCATAAAACATGTGACAAACACACTTAAGTCTAACATACTTCCTATGCATAGGTTTTTATAAGCAAACAAATTATCAAGGCAAGCAAAAACTAGCATATGCAAGGAAGAAGACGATAGCAATCTCAACATGAAGAGAGGTGATTTAGTAACATGAAAATTTCTACAACCATATTTTCCTCTCTCATAATAATTACATGTAGGATCATAAGCAAATTCAACAAAATAGCTATCACATAACATATTCTCAACATGATCCATATGCATGCAAAGTTGACACTCTTCCAAAATAGTGGGATTAACATTGACTAAAGTCGTGACCTCTCCAAACCCAGTTTTATCAAAAATACCATAAGATTGAACATTCTCCAAATATGTGGGATCTAAAGTTGACACTCTTCCAAATCCACTTTCAATATTATTGCAAACACTATTATCAATCTCATATTCATCATGGGGCTTAAATAAATTTTCAAAATCATAAGAAGAGTCACCCCAATCATGATCATTGCAAAAAGTAGTAGACATAGCAAAACTAGCATCCCCAAGCTTAGGGTTTTGGATATTATTAGCACAATTGACATAAAGAGAATTTAAAATAAAATCATTGCAATCATGCTTTTTATTCAAGGAGCTATCTGAATCTCTTCTTAAATTTCTTCATCACAATTTTCAGATTCACGAATTTCAAGCAAAACCTCATAAAGATAATGTAGTGCAATCAAATCACTAGGGTTTGGTTCATCATAATTGGATATCTTAAAAAGATTGGCAAGCGGATGAGGATCCATAGATCTTAGGTTCTCTGTTTAGCAATAAATAAACAACTATTCCAACCAAACGAGCAAACGAGCCAAGTAAGACATCAAAGCAAACGAAAAGACGAAAAGAGAAGGGTGAATAAAACGCAAGGGTGAAGTAGGGAGAGGAAAATGAGAGGCAAATGAAAAATAATGTAATGCGAAGGAGAACAATTTGTGATGGGTACTTGGTATGTCTTGACTTGTGCGTAGACCTCCCCGGCAACGGTGCCAGAAATCCTTCTTGCTACCTCTTGAGCATGCGTTGGTTTTTCCCTTGAAGAGGAAAGGGTGATGCAACAAAGTAGCGTAAGTATTTCCCTCAGTTTTTGAGAACCAAGGTATCAACCCAGTAGGAGGCTACACGCAAGTCCCTCGTACCTACACAAACAAACAAGAACCTCGCAACCAGCGCGATAAAGGGGTTGTCAATCCCTTCACGGCCACTTGCGAAAGTGAGATCTGATACAAATAATAATAAGATAAATATTTTTGGTATTTTTATGATATATATTGGAAAGTAAAGATTGCAAAATAAAATATATTGGAAACTTATATGATGGAAAATAGACCCCGGGGCCATAGGTTTTACTAGTGGCTTCTCTCAAGATAGCATAAGTATTACGGTGGGTGAACAATTTACTGTCGAGCAATTGATAGAAAAGTGCATAGTTATGAGAATATCTAGGCATGATCATGTATATAGGCATCACGTCCGCGACAAGTAGATCGAAACAATTCTGCATCTACTATATTACTCCACACATCGACTGCTATCCAGCATGCATCTAGAGTATTAAGTTGATAAGAACAGAGTAATGCATTAGGCAAGATGACATGATGTAGAGGGATAAACTCAGGCAATATGATATAAACCCCATCTTTTTATCCTTGATGGCAACAATACAATATGTGCCTTGCTGCCCCTGCTGTCACTGGGAAAGGACACCGCAAGATTGAACCCAAAGCTAAGCACTTCCCCTATTGCAAGAAGGATCAATCTAGTAGGCCAAACCAAACTGATAATTCGAAGAGACTTGCAAAGATAACCAACATGCATAAAAGAATTCAGAGGAGATTCAAATATTTCTCATAGATAAACTTGATCATAAACCCACAATTCATCGGATCTCGACAAACACACCGCAAAAAGAGTTACATCGAATAGATCTCCAAGAAGATCGAGGAGAACTTTGTATTGAGATTCAAAGAGAGAGAAGAAGCCATCTAGCTAATAACTATGGATCTGAAGGTCTGTGGTAAACTACTCACAACTCATCGGAGAGGCTATGGTGTTGATGTAGATGCCCTCCGTGATCGATTCCCCCTCCGGCGGAGCGCCGAAAAAGGCTCCAAGATGGAATCTCACGGGTACAGAAGGTTGTGGCGGTGGAAATAGGGTTTCGTAGTGCTCCTGGATGTTTTCAGGGTACGTGAATATATATAGGCGAAGGAAGTCGGTCAGGAGAGCCACGAGGGGCCCACAAGGGTAGGGGCGCGCCCACCCCCCTAGGGCGCGCCTCCCTGCCTTGTGGCTTCCTCGTTTGCTTCTTGACGTCCACTCCAAGTCTCCTAGATTGTGTTTGTTCCAAAAATAACTCTCCCGAAGGTTTCATTCCGTTTGGACTCCGTTTGATATTCCTTTTTTTGCGAAACACTGAAATAGACAAAAAAAACAACAATTTGGGCTGGGCCTCCGGTTAATAGGTTAGTCCCAAAAATAATATAAAAGTGTATAGTTAAGCCCATAAACATCCAAAATGGGTAATATAATAGCATGGAACAATCAGAAATTATAGATACGTTGGAGACGTATCAGGCCTCTACATCAATCTCGCTGCCCTACCGATGATGCGTGAATAGTTTACCACAGACCTACGGGTCCATAGCTAGTAGCTAGATGGCTTCTTCTCTCTATTTGATCTTCAAGACCATGTTCTCCTCGATGTTTTTGGAGTTCTATCCGATGTAATCTTCTTTTGCGGTGTGTTTGTTGAGATCCGCTGAACTGTGGATTTATGATCAGTTAATCTATGAATATTATTTGAGTCTCCTCTAAATTCTTATATGCATGATTTGATAGCTTCGTATTTCTATCCTATTTATTAATTTGTTTTGGCCAATTAGATTGATCTATCTTGCAATGGGAGAGGTGCTTTGTGATGGGTTCAATCTTGCGGTGTCCTCTCCTAGTGACAGAAGGGGCAGGGAGGCACATATTGTATTGTTGCTATTAAGGGTAAAAAGATGGGGTTTATATTATATTACTTGAGTTTATCCCTCTACATCATGTCATCTTGATTAAAGTGTTACTCTGTTCTTATGAACTTAACTCTAGATGCAGGCAGGAGTCGGTCGATGTGTGGAGTAATAGTAGTAGATGTAGAATCGTTTCGGTCTACTTGTCATGGACGTGATGCCTATATTCATGATCATTGCCTTAGATATCATCATAACTATGCGCTTTTTTATCAATTGCTCAACAGTAATTTGTTTACCCGCCGTATGCTTTATTCAAGAGAGAAGCCTCTAGTGAAACCTATGGCCCCCGGGTCTATTTTCCATCATATATTTTCAGATCTATAAAACCAAAAACCCAAAAATACCTCGCTGAATTTTATTTACTTTTGTTTCTTTTATATCCATCTCTATCAGATATCACCCTTGCAAGTGACCATGAAGGGATTGACAACCCCTTTATCGCGTTGGGTGCAAGTGTTTGATTGTTTGTGCAGGTGCATATATTGGAGACTTGCTTGTACCTCCTACTGGATTGATACGTTGGTTCTCAACTGAGGGAAATACTTATTTCTACTTTGTTGCATCACCCTTTCCTCTTCAATGAAAAAACCAACGCAAGCTCAAGAAGTAGCAGGGAGGGGGCACCCAAGAGGAGACACAAAGCCCCTGGCGCTCCTCTCTCTCCCATTACTCCGTAGTTCCAACACATTATCCCGGCGACGCTTAGCAAAGCGTTGTCGGTGCTCCACCACCACCATCATCACCATGCCGTCGTGTTGGACCATCATCACCATGTCGTCGTGTTGGTTGTGATCCCATCTACTTCTCCTTCCCTCTTGCTGGATCAAGAAGGAGGAGACGTCAGCGAGCCGCACGTGTGCTAAACTCAGAGGTGTCGTCCGTTCTGCACTAGATTGGTTGGATCGTGATTGGATCACGAAGAGTAGGACTACATCAACCGCGTTATATACGCTTCCTCTTAGCTATCTACAAGGGTATATAGATGATCTCCCCCTCTCGTAGCTATGCATCTCCATGGATAGATCTTGCGTGTGCATAGATTTTTTTTGTTTTCCATGCAACTTTCCCCAACAGTGGTCACCTGTCGAAGATGGGCCGGGGGCCCCTAGAGTCACAGTCGACCTAACTAAGAAGCTAGGAGCCCCCTATGGGCTCATGGCCTCATGGGGTTCCCTCTCTTGTTCCTCTTCAATCCCGACACTTATATATACCTCCGGATCTTCATTATATCTATCATGGAATTTTATGCACAAATCAATTCACGATTTAAGGCGAAAGTCATCTACAGCCCTGTTCTGGATTCTGCCGGAGGTGCGAATCATTGTCTTCAAACTTTTCATTGACCCTCTACTGCTCCCATGATGACATGTGAGTAGTGCACTCTTGGACTATGGGTTTGTAAGTAGCTATGCATCAATCTATCCCCACTCTTTGATGTTATAGATCACGTGAGCTACCTAACATGATTGTGATCCATATGACACAATTATGGCGGTTACTTTTGTTATGTGATGATTGTTTCTTTATTATCTAATCATGTGTGATGTTTTGCATGGCTTATAGATGCATATACTTGCTCTCTGATTCACTAGTACACCCACTAGCCATTTTAGATGAAAGATCAATAGTGGGAGTGGTGTGCATTAGATGGGGTTAATTTTTATAAGTGAAGTTTCAGTGGCAATAAGATAGAAAAAGTTATAATTGTATTCTCGTGCACTAAGGATAGAAATATAGTTAACTCATTGTCTCAGTGATGATATTGAGGTGATGTGAATGTATTATCAATTGTATGTCATCTTGCTTAATGCAATCCTATTTTTATTTTGAACTTGATATTTGAGGATGAATCTGTTTGTCAATGGTCTTTAGGACAAGCATTAGCTATAGATGATTATGACATCTAGCCGTTCTACAGATTCATGGACATACTAGTTATATAATATCGTCACATCATATAATATAATTATCCATATTGTCTTAATCATTTATCTTGCATATCTATGCTTATATTTTCACATCGGTGCTTATTGCAGAGACCCTACTAGTGTACCTATGAATCAAGTCCAATTTACCACGTAAAAACAACTACCACTTTAATTTTACATGCACTTTTATTTTCTGCAATTGATATTCCCAAAATACAGAAACACTTTCAAAAATTAGACACACACATAACTTTGTTGCAACTAGCAAAGCTAGTGAGATTGACAACGCTAGAATTGTTGGGGATACAAGGAAGTTTCTAATTGTATGTAAGGGCACGCATTGGGCTTGAAAAAGTTGATTACATGGATTGATATCTTGGTTCTCACTGAGGGGAATTTGCTTGCTAGTTACAAATACGCGCACTTGGTGACCCAATAACTTGCTAGCTTATATGATTCTCTTCGAGAAAACAATACCCTAGAGGCTCTAGGCAGCTATGTGTGTTGTCCAGGCAAGATCATACCCTCTCTGACCTCGGCCGGAGGGTGTCGGATTCCATTCAGAGGCTCCGGTGCCCGGAGGGTCTAGGCCAACTTCAAGCGCCATCCGTACAAATTCAATACCACGCTGACCTGGCCTGAAGGGCGTCGAAAGTGAGAACAACTTACACACTTTTTTGGGACCTCTCTCTCTCTCTCTCTAGGTTGTGGTTTTTCTGGCTATGTATTTTGTATGTTCATTCCCACATATTTGTATGATGCACCCCGTCTTTGTATTATGACATGCATATGACTAAAAAAACGAGAAATCGCAGGTGGAAGTGCCATAGACCGTACACATATCTTTCCTACTTAGAAATGATGGAGTTGATGACGAGTTCACATATGAGAGGATAAGGTACTTATAAAGGTTGGAGTTGATGGTGAGTTCCCATATGGGACCATATCCTACTTATAAAGGTTGGAGTCACATGTGAGACTGGCAACCTTCCAAAAGATATAAATTATAACAAACAATTGTTACTTTTTACACGGTTACAGACTTATTCCAAATAAACAAATACACTGCTACCCTAATTATGAGAAAACACTTACGATTTTTTTATATAAATGCATACAACTCTATTTCAAAATCATGGTCTTGATTTTAATTTCTCTGCCCAACCAATTCTTCCAGTTCTATAGCACAGCAGAAGAGAGCAAACACATTGCAATTCCAATGCAGTCATAGACATTATCCTCCTACAAAACACATGATCTTGTGCATTCAAATTACTCTTGCCCATTCTCTTATCTTTTATCATTTAAAATGCTATCTCACCCTAAATCTTGCAAAGCACCAAAAATGGTCGCGTAAAACTCTTCAATGACTACAACATGGTCTTTCGTTATATCGGCGCTCTCTTTTTAATCATGACCATGCAACAACAATAAGATGCCATCATATTTGATGATATCCTAAGTCAACAGTATCTTATCATCTTTTTATGGTTCCTTAGCAATGCACCGCATTGTGCTAGTTTCATCTCAAAGTACACATACATTATGTAAGCACTATGCAAACATGGCTTGTCTTCTAAACATAGTGTCATTAAGACAAAATCTCATTAGGGGCAAATCATCAAGCTTCTATCTTCTCCTTCTTCTTCTTTGTCTTCTTCATCTTCATCTACTTCTTCAGATTGAGTCTTCCTTTTGCTGTTGCGCGTACTCCCACAAAAGTTATCAAGGAAGCAATTCCAGCTGCTAGCTAGTGGGACATAAGCACATTGAGAGGAGCAGCTCTGGTGGTCTATGGTGACCATTACGCAAAACACAACGATCATAATGACGTTTACAGTACTTCGGCGATAAACCTTCAAAATGGTGTTTCTAAATTCCTCGCTTGTTATAGCTGTACATCTCGAAAAAATGATTTGTGCCCAGCGATCACCGAACAAGATAAGCCACGGCATGCACGCCAGCGCTCAGACCAATCATAATGAGCGAGCATGCATGCATATGCTGCATGCGGCTAACTCATCCTTGCTTAGTTTTGAGTAAACTTTAAGCATAAAACGTGTTGCTGCCGAGGTGCTGACATGCTGCGTACGTATATATGATCGAATTTGCATGATCTTTCCATTATTTGCAGTTAAGCATGTTCCTTAGTGTTTCCTCTGCGTTATTGCAGACGCAGTAGTACTGTACCGAGGTGTACAAAAGAACAGAAGAGGAAAGGAAAATACACTCTATGTTCCTAAATATAAGATGTTTGTCTTGTAGTATTTAGATTAGAAGCAGAGGTACTCCTCCGTCCCATAATATAAGACGTTTTTTGACACCAGTGTAGTGTCAAAAAACATCTTACATTATGGGACGGAGGGAGTACTTTGTAAATATAAGACGTTTCTAAATACTTTATCTGTCTTAAAATGTAAGATGTTTTTTGATACTTTGACAGTGTCAAAAAAACGTATTGCATTTCTGAACAGAGAGTATTTAGAAACAGAGGTCTACTGCTATTTTTTTTGTGGGAAGGTCTATAATGCTAATAAGCTTGTATCAGCGTGATGTGGGCGAAATGGTTTTATACAAACGCAGACCAGAGAGACACACAACCAATTTCAGGTGAGACAAAGGAAAGCAGAAATGGCCGAGTTTATAAAAATGCACGCTTTGATGCTCCTGGTTCCTATAAATAAGCCATCGGGCACACCACTCTGCCTGCACCAGCCACACACCCAACCAACCACCCCTAGCTACCACTTCAACCTGCACTGGTCTCTGCACACTCTCGGAGTTCAGCGTCGCTCGCAGATCAAAGAAGTCAAGTTCGTGTCACAGCGAGGAGCGTCGTCGGTGAGCGTGATCGGTCGGGAAATGGTGAAGAGCGCGCAGCAGCAGCCGCAGGGGGGGCTCGGCGGCGACGGCGGCAATGCGGTGGCGGCGAGGCAGGGCGGCGGCGGCGGCGGGAGGCAGCAGCAGCAGCAGTACAAGGGCGTGCGGATGCGGAGCTGGGGGTCGTGGGTGTCGGAGATCCGGGCGCCCAACCAGAAGACGCGCATATGGCTCGGCTCCTACTCCACCGCCGAGGCCGCCGCGCGCGCCTACGACGCCGCGCTGCTCTGCCTCCGGGGCTCCGCCGCCGACCTCAACTTCCCCGTGCACCTCCCCTTCCACGTCCCCGCCGGCGCCATGTCGCCCAAGTCCATCCAGCGCGTCGCCGCTGCCGCCGCCGCCAGTGCCAGCAGCAGCCCCCTGCAGCCTCCCCACACCATGGCCTCCTCTGCCTCCTGGCCCGGCGCCGCCCCGCCGTGCGGCTACGGCGACAACGCGTCGTCCTTCGGCTCCCCAGAGGACCGGTCCGCCCGCCACAGCAACGCCGACGACGACGAGACCATGGCGCACGGCGACGACGGCGTGGACTACGACGCGCTGGCGGACATCGACGCCTTCTTCCAGTCGCCCAAGTGCATGGACTACGCCATGATGATGGACCCGTGCAGCACCTTCTTCGCGCCGGCGCCCATGGCGCCCGTCGAGTGGGAGGAGGAAGGCGAGATCAGCCTCTGGAGCTTCTCCTCCTACAACTGATCGAGCTCAAATGCCAGCTCCGACCGAGAGCTTCGAGCTTCGAGCTTCGACTGGCCATGGAGGCCATTTCATGCTTCGACTGGTCAAATCACCACTAAGCAATTCCATCAACACTGACAGATTAATTACTCAACTACCACTACGAGTGACCAAGAATTGGTCACGGTAAAAATAATCGCAGGCCATGATCAATTCTTACTTCATGGCCTCGCGAAGAATGATGATTAATTATTATTTCATTCATATTCCGTAGCTAAATATAATATACTAGTACCACTGGCGTACTAGTAGTACGTATCCGTACAAGGCCAATTATGCATTTGTGGGGGAGGTCTGATGGAGCTACATGTTTTAAGGCAGCTTCCATGGAGCCAACTCCCTTCAATTAGTTTACATGTGTACTAGTATGTGTAAAAGCTGTTTGTGCAAGTGTGCAAGCAATGGGTTATGATGATGAATTACCTCTTTAATTTTGCTTCGTTCTAGGTGAGTACTCTACATGTTCTAAAGTCAACCTTTTGGTTAGGAGACATGGCAGAAGAGTCACATTTTCTATTTGAAGAGAGTGAAATAGCCGTTCCAAAGTAGAGTTCTTTTCAAGAGAACCAACATCATAAGAAACCCCGGTAACTGAGTGTGGATTACTCTCAAAACACCCTAGCAATTGATGGCGGTTGGCTAATGTCACACATCACTTGTCGTGCCACTTTCTAGTTTGTGTCTTGATAAGTTCGGAAATATGCGAAATTTCGGAAATTTCACATTTTTAAGTTCTTTTGAATTTTGATTTTTTTAAATCCATTAAATTTTAACATATATTTTGGTGGTCTGAACCCGACTCAAAATTTCAGCGTTACAAGTACATTGGACCTCACTGCAATATGCAAAATTTAGGAAATTTCATTGGAACATCGTTGAATATTTGAACCGTGCTTTTTCCTACGTATATAGGATGCACCCGCTTCTTAGCCGCTTGCGGCAGCTACGAGGTTCATCTCCCACAAATTCTCAACAAAATCAAATAATTACACATTTTTATGGAGCCAGTTTTCCGCCAAACTAATGAAAAGGGGAAATTGGCGCATAAAATGTATGGCCTTCTAGAGCTTTTAGGCACATAGGACACACAGGGTTGTGAACTCCCTTTGACCATTAAGACGCGAGGATCCGCTTGTGAATTACCAACATAGGCAAATAGCTTGCATTTTGGCTTTATGTGAGCTTTCCGGATCTTCTAGTCCAAAACTCGGAGAAGCGACTCTTCAATTGGATCTCAACTATTGATCAACGCAAATATATCTGGAATCAACTTTTTTTTGAATGAAGGGGGTTTCCTCGCCCCAATTTTATTATAAATGAGGCAAAGCCTAGCAACATAAACTGTTTCCAGCTCTTGAGCCTGACTAAAGTAGCAGGGCCATGATAGGTACCAAGTTGATTTGAAACATAAAGCCTACAAGTGCAACATCAGCGGCCAAACATCAACATTACACATCTAACTGGAATGACATCCCAGAGCTCTGGTGAAAGGTTAATATAGGCCACAATATCCACTTGTAGGTGGAGTCATCTCCATGACATCCTCAGGAGCTCTCCTCTTTGCTGATCCAGGAGCAACAAGCATCTTCGCATCAACACAGAGTAAGAGTCATTACACAAGATCTGAATTGATGCAACACAGCGCTTACCCTTCTCAACGAAACCCTTACATCTTTCCAGACCAAGCGCTAGAAATGCATCTTGTTATAAACAATCCATAGGCTACATAAGGTAGCGACACATGACATGTTAGGAACATCCATCTTCTTAAAATTAAACCACATGAGACAAATATCATGAATTGATTCGGGAAGGGAAACTGAAAGATCTGAGCTACCACCTCCAAACAGCATGTGCGAAGTGGAACAAAACAAAAAGTGAGAAACAGATTCAGGTTCATTATGAACCATGCATGAAAAATATTCTACATGTTGTCTCTTACTCAAATTATCTCTAGTATAAGTATATGGTTGTGAGCTACCAACCATAAGAACACATGAAAATATGGTGGAACGGGGATTTCCCATAGCCATTTTCAGAAGGGAGCAGAAACCCCACCAAAGTTAATCATCTTATAACAGGACTTAGTGGAATAAATACTAGAGGCTTCAAATAACCAAATAGACCGACTATGATCAAGGTTGGGACCAAAAGGTTGCAATAAGGTTAAGAGTTCCTACCATTTACCCAAAAAAACCAACATCAACACACCTCATTATAGAAAATTTAAGGGTGGAAACATCCCAAAACTGAGCTATAGAGCAATCTTATTGTTGACGTATGTCAAAACATCCCAAAATTGAGTTTGGAGAGTGCTATCTCCCAACCAAATATCATGGCAAAAAACTGATGTTTATTCCATTACCAAGAATCCTTTATAAAACGGCCTAACAACAACAAAAGCCCAAGTAATTCCTTTCCAAAAAGGGGAGCCACTTAGACAACACACCGGGTTAGCAGTGGTATACTTATAGTCAACAAAATATACCCCAACTCTTGTTAGCACTATGAAAATACCTCTTGGCCCAAGAAGCAAGCATGGCAAGATTGAAATCTCTAAAATTAGGTATACCCGCCCTACCAAATTATTTTTTGGGACACAAGCCCCCAATTTGTTAAGTGATATTTATGAACACCTCCAAGGTTACCCCACAAAAAGTGAGCCATTTGAGCGGAAATAACTTTGATAGCCCATTTAGGAAATTAAATATAGACATTAGGTACATAAGTATACTAGCAATGCAAGTCCTAAGCAAGACAAGCTTCGCCTCATAACTGAGTAATCTGCCCCTCCAGCCACAAATTCTCTTGGTAATCTTGTCAATAATGGGCTGAATACTTTCTCTACGTAATTCAAGATAGTGCAAAGGTACCCCTAGGTATTTCAAAGGGAAATCACTGTTTTGCAAACAAAAAATGTATGTTTAAATAGAACATTGGCAACTTCCTCCTCCGCATGAATTCTAAGCAAATCACATTTGTTAAATAAAAAATTCATCCCCGAAAAGGTTACCAAAACAGGAAAGCAACCATTTAACATTCGTGGCATTTTCTATAGTAGGTTTATGAAAGAGAAGAGTACCATCAGTATAGTGCAAGCTAGTGACACTACCAGGAACAACATTGGGTAGAACACCAGAAATAATACCAACATTGGCAACTTTGGCTAGCATCCTGGAATCAACTTTATTCTTTTCGGTCTTTCAATCTCAAATGCATGCCATGCATGCTACTCCCTCCGTTTCTAAATATAAGTCTTTTGAGAGATTTCAATATGAAGTTATGAACTACATACAGACGCATGTAGACGTATTTTAGAGTGTAAATTCACTTATTTTGCTCCATATCTAGTCCATATTGAAATATCTAAAAAGACTTATATTTAGGAACGGAGGGAGTATTTTATAAAATTAAGCATTTTCATGGGAGTGAAAGTGATGGATCATGATGTACATTTTCATGTGAGAAAAAAAATGATGTACACTTTTCTATAGTCATGTCCAGGGCATTGTCATTGTATTTATATCAACAAGCATTGCCATTTTACTAGTGCATTTGTGGTAGCATGATGTGATTACATAGTCCATGCATAGGTTACGGGATGTCTTCATGTGGTGAGCTAGGGGGTGGCTTCTCCGGCGGATGCCCGCGGATCCATGGTTGGCAACGAGTCACAGATTAAGGATGGCGACACGATGGCGTCGCTCAGGGTGGCTCCGGCGTGCACAGATCTGCCGCCGGGTTGCTAGCAGTGGCTCAACAAAGCGAGGTATTGTCCGGTGGCTCGCGATTATGGTTGGCGCGGTGGATGGCAGAGGTCAGCTTTTGCTCGTCGATTGGCTTGGCTTGGGCGCAAGGTCTGGTCGATTTGCGGCTGACTTGTTTTGATGCGGGTGCGTCTGTTGTTCGTTGGTTCTTTCCGGGTGGAAACCTAGTGCTGACCTTAGTCGGTGTCGGTGCCGGCGGCGACCTCGGACATCATCCTCCTCCTTGGAGGCGTCACCGTGGAACTCCAACCTCTTTGTTAACCCAAATCCTTGGGTTTTTCGGGTGAAAATCAAGCTCTAGCTTTGGCCCAATTGAGCGAAAACGGTGCCTCATTGTTTCCCCTCTTGGGGGCGTTGCCTTTGGAGGCCTAGCCCGCGTATGATGGTCATGCTATTTGTCTTGCTATTTTGGTCTCGTCGGCAGGGTGGAGGAAGGGTGGAGGAAGTCGAGGCGGCGGCCTCGATTTTGCTGGTTGGATGCGGAGGTGGCGGCCCGGGACTACAGTGCGACAGTGGCCCTATGAGGTGGGGCCGTGGCTTTGCTCTGTGTTGGTGCCATTTCGACGCTTTGTGGGTGGCGTGGTCTGTCATGCTTGTGTGTGTGTTTTGCATGATTGTGCCTTTATATTTCCTACTTATAAAGGTTGGAGTTGATGGTGAGCTCACTCGTGGGACCAACATCCCTCACCAATAAAGAAATGCACCATTATCCACATGCGGGACTAGCAAGCTTCCAAGAGACATAAAATAACAATTGCACTTTTACTCACATGTGGGATCTAAAACAAATTAACAAGTACACTACTACTTTCACACTTGAAGAATGCACAAATAACAAAATGCAAAAATGTGACTCCAACTCAAAATTATGCTCTCATAATTTCGTTTCGTAGCAACGCACGAGCATCATGCTAGTCAATCATATGGTCGGAGTTTTTGCACGATTGTCCCTTAATCAACCATGTGGTCGTGGGTTAGCGCACAATTTTCCCTTAATCAATCATATGGCATGTGTGTGTGTGTCAGGTTTTTGGCCGGTTATCCCTGATTAACCGGACAATTCTTTTCTTCTTAATGAAATGCAGAAACCCATGTCTCTCTAGAGGTGTCATCGAAAAAAATATCACGAGATCAACCATGTATTGATGCCTCATGGAGTGCATTAGTCCGCAATGAAGTACTCTCTCCATATGGATTCATTAGGTCATACTAGCAAAAGAGCTCGTGCGTTGCAACGGGAGAAAAAACACAACACACTCTTAACCGAACAATCATCACTCAAGACCACAATAGGTCCATCTCCTTTATTTTAGCGACACATCATATATGTGTTGCAGCTTATCTTTCTTCTCACCCTTGCCGGCGATGGCCTTAGTGTTCACACAAACCAAAACATGTTTGAATGTGGTTAATCCTAAGACGTCTCTCTCTCTCTCTCTCTCTCTCTCTCTCTCTTTCTCTCTCTCTCGATCAGAAATCTGTTGTTTTCCCCTGCGATGTATTCAGAGGTATGCATCTGTAGTTCTCGATGTTTTCTTTTCCCTATATGACTATAGTGGGTGTTTATTTGCAACCAGGATCGCCGCCTGTACGAAAGAAAAATGGATCGTGCGCTATAGTTATAAGTTTGCTTCCAAAACAATATCTAAAAAATATTTAACAGGTAAAATTAACATCATATTCAGATATCACACATTTTTCTAATCAAATTTCATATATAAGATGTTAAAATCGGAGTTACGGTATAAAAGATACGTATAATTTAGAAAATCATTTGTTTGACTTAAATATCTTCCAAAATAATATTTGTAAATACTTAACAGGTTAAAATAATCTTATATTCATATTCTACATATTTTTCTAATCAAATTTCATATATAATATGTTTAAATCGGAGTTACGGTTTAAAAGATATGGATGGTTTAGAAAATCATTTGTTTGACTTAAATAAGATCCGCGGATGGAATATCTAAAAAGTCAGGGGGGTTTTCGAAAAACTGTAAAATAACGGTTCAGTGCGACTTAAATCCGGACTGCGGGTTGATTTCATGAAAACGCAGGGGCTTTTTTGCAAAACGGTGCGACGGACGGCACAAACCGTACGTGCTTTATTATTAGGCAGAGAATTGTATTTTGCTATATTTGAAAAGTAAAATGTGAGTTGCATGTCATAAGAATTGTATGGCCGGATCCATATTTTCAATTTTTTTTTCAATGATAGTACTATTTTTACGGCATATGACTTATATTTTGCTAGTTAAATTCGTACAGTCAAAATGTGGCATAAAATACGAGGGGACTAATAAATCCTGATGAAGCGATTACTAGTACAGTTTTCTTATTTCTTAAATGCAGTGGAGACCTAATCTACGGGGTAATTCCCCTGATTCCCGCGAGAGTTGAACTGCTCACTGAATCCATGTGAGCTGAGATCGATGCTGCGGTCACTATCGAGTAGGGCTCCCAGTCAAAAGCAACAGAACGGAGCTTCCTCTCGCTGTCATGTAAAACAGCTGGCTATCAATCGGAGCATCCATCGGACACGAGGAGGAAAGCAAGGTAAAAGAAAAAAAAAAGACAATATTTTCCAAAGTGTATGGATTGCGGTTCGGGTCCCGACCGTATATGCGCTGCCCGCACCCGACCCGCCTCGCCCATAGCCGCAGCCGCGCATCCGACACGCCCCCAGCTCTAGCAGTCCCGGCTTTCCCTGCTCGCCTCGCAGTCGCCGCCGCCGCCGCCAGCCATGGGTCGCACCAAGGACGAGCTCCTCGCGCGCCTCGAGGTCCGTACTCTCTCGCTCCCTGCGTTCCCCGCTTGCCTCTCCCTCGCGTCGCTCGCTCCTGGTCGTGGAGATCGGCTGGATTGGGCCCCCCTTCTCCTCGCCGGTGCCCCCCTGGTTGTAGCGCCGGCGAGGTGCCGCCGTCGATACTGATTTAGTGCGGAAGCTAGCCGGGTCACAAATCGTGGCGCCAGAAGGTGTCGTTAATTGCTGAATTTAGTTTCGCGGTGTCAGCCCAGGGGTTAGGGTTTTAAATCCAAGCGCAGAATCGACTAGCCATATTGCATGACCACGACAATATGTCGCGTCCCCCAGTGTTATAATGCTTGGTCTCTAGCCGTCCAACCTACGATGAAGCTAGGGCTAAGCTTTGGTGTCTTGTTTTTATACAGGAGCTTAAGATTGATTTCAAGCGCTACGACCACCCGGTTGTGCTGACGGTCGAGGAACAGGTTTGTATTTTCTTCTTCTTCTGTCATGGCCTCCTATTGATATAGTGTGATTGCTAACTGAACTTTTGATATGACAGGCCAAACATGTGGGAAGTTTTGGAGGTGCTTTGACCAAGAATCTGCTTCTGAAGGTATGTGTGTCGGCAACTAATGGGCGGGCTAATTATAGAGAGCCCAATAGATGTGTATCTATTCGTGTATTGATATGAGTTGTGGGTTTCAGGACAAGAAGCATCGCTTGTACATTGTTTCTGCACTTGCTGACACCAAAGTTGACATGAAAAGTAGGTGAATCTCCTGACGATTACAGTTTTTTGTTGCTTACTTGGGCATCAGGCCAATTAATCTGTTTTCTCTAAAATTACCAGTTCTGTCCCAGCGTCTTGGCTTGGGAAAAGGTGGTGTGCGAATGGCTCCTGAGGAGAATTTGCGTCAAGTGCTTCAGGTCTGCCTGTTTATGATGCTGTTGTAGGCACCACTGTTCTTCTTGGTTCCATAATTTTGGATCTTAGGTGGCATAAGTACTTCCCTGGTAGTTTGTGAGGTTCACTGAAAAAACTGTCAAGAAGGGATGATACAATATTTTACTTAATTTAGAAGATCCTTTCATTGTTTAAACTGCCATCGTTACAACATGTGTGTGCCGTAATGTTGTTTACCATTGGAGGTTTACTTTCTTCAAGTATGAGAATTTGAAAAAAAAAAACCTTTACTTCTACAGTTAATAGCTTTGAGCTCAGAAAGCAAGATGTCTCGAAATCACATCATTTGTTAGTCAGTACTAAATTGACTTAATGCATAATTACGTATACAATGCACCCTACTTGTTGGTTAGCTCACTTGTTCCACTTCAAAAATTTATGCTTTTTTTGCTCCTTGATTATGCCCAGGTACCGTTAGGATGTGTTACTCCGTTTGCGCTATTCAATGAGTCCGCGAGGTATGGTGGCTTGCTTTGACTGTACCATTCCCTCTCCCTCTGCTAGCCATAATCTTGTTTCTACTTTCAAGCCATAATTTTGACAGATTGATAGGGATGGTGAGAGCTGTCCAATTCCTGCTTCCCTAAACAGTAAATGGTTCATCGCTATGATGTTCCGCGCCATTATTTCATCATGAGCATGGCAAACCTTTCTACTCCATTCCCCATGGTTAAGTTTGAATATTAGGAACCTGCTGAAATATTTAAAGCCATATGCAAGCTTATTTCGATGTGCTTTGTTTTTTGTGTGTTCAGTTACTGTTTGATAGGTATCTTTATTCTTATTGCGTTCCCCAGTAATATGTTGTTACCGATTCATGCAATTTATGGCAGTGCCGTCTCATTATTACTGGACCAAGGGTTCAAGTCTAAACAGAGCTGCTACTTCCATCCACTGACAAATGATGTGACTATTGGTATGACAGATACTACCATCACTTCCTTCACTTAAAATGTTTCATCACTTTCATGTATTATTGTTAATAAATACATACTACAGTTACTGAATCACACACTGTTGTGTTGCCTTCCCATGATGCCGCACTTGTGCGAAGGTTGCACAGATGATGCTTCTTTACCTGGCTAATATTATGCGCTCTGCAAACAATTAAGGGACACTTAACACCAAAATCTTTGATTTATGTACTTGCTAATTCCTGATTACTTCATCTCAGCCCTCAGTTCAAGCAACCTGGACAAGTTTCTCCTCTCCATTGGGAAGCAACCAGCTTATGTAGACTTGGAGGTCATCTTTGGATCATCAGTCTATGATTTCTTAGAAATAATTGAGAGCGACTAACATTATTGTTTTGGTTCAGGCCTCACCAGTGGTAGGTAAAGATAATCCCCCTGATCTAGCAGATCTTGTGCCTTCTGGTGCACTCTGTTCCTCAGAAGAATCAGTTGAGAATCCGACTCCTAAAGATGCTCCTCAAGTCAACGTACCCAAACAGAAAACGTGTCTACCAGGTGAGTATTGACATGTAACATCTTCGTCATTGTACTCACTCATTTTTGCAGTTTCAGTTTTATGGTGTTCTATTGAATCAACCAAATTTATTTGACTTGGCCTGTTGGTCATCTTGCTATGCCTGCCGTTGATTGGTGTAGTTGTTAATGAGTGCGAGCAAAGCATTTTTGTAGCATGTACTAAAAAATAACATGGAGATACGTGATGGTACTTTGTAGCACAAGTATCATAGTTAGTCATGCTGAGAAATCTGAAGTTCTGAACTATGCCCAAGTCATGTTCGGAAATCTGAAGTTCTGAACTATGCCTAGGAGCATGACATTAAAAAAAAATGAACAGACACTTGATATGGCTGTAGAACTAGGGTTGAGAGCTGCTAAGACAATGTTTGTTGCTGCCATCAGAGCAAACAAGCACCCTGTTTATCATAGACCATTGTCTGGCTACCAGCAAGAGAATACACCACCTGTCACACATTTTTTATCAGGATAGAGACAAACCAACAGTAGCACGTCAATTATAATTTTCTAGGATGGGAATACTGAATACTGTACAGGGAGTAAACATCATTTTTCGTTCCTTATTGTTTATCCAAAGCTTTTAGATATCCATCATATATTTATAAGCTTTATGGAGCTTTCCAAGTTTCAACTTTCAACGGTAAATATGACATGGCATGTTCTTCATCAGAAGTGAAGGCTAAGCCCAAAGTTCAGAACAAGGGTGCAGAAAGTTCAGAGAGTAAAGTTCCTACTAATAATGGCGCAAATGTTGAGATATTTGCAAGTGATGTGCTTGAGGTCATCTTCCCATTGTTCCTGTCTGAGGTAATCCAGTGACCTTACCATGTTAGCTTTCTATATGATGCCTGCCCCTTGTGTTGATAAGTATTCTCTTGCAGACATCAAAGAAATTGAATATTAAACAGGAAGAGCTTACTCAAATTTTAAAATTAGATGACTTTAAACGACGAGCTGCTCCAGATCTGGAGAGTGCAACGGTTAGTTTCTCTTGTGATATTTGTTAGTAGTTAGCAGTTCTTAGTAATATCTTGAAGCGAGCATAGAGTAGAGAGAATTGAATCTCCTGGTAGAAGTACATCTCATTATGCTTCTTCCATGGAAAAATCCCAATGTTAGCTTGAAAGGCTCACTCATGCCCAAGTTACCTCCGTCCTTTTGCAGTTGTGCTAAAAGGCTATATGATGAATTAACCTGATATCTCCTCGAGACCTGTGAACATTTGCAGTGATCTGCTGATCGAAGATTAACCTCCTGGTGTCTGAATTATATTTATGAAAAATCATTTGGTGTCGCAAGATAAAATTAGCTCCCCTTGCTTGTATGATTTAGTGGTAGTATTATTGCAGTTTAGATTTCGATTAACCTGATCCAGAATGCTAATTTGCCCCTATATAATACTTTCTCCGTCCCGGAATTACTTGTCGCTCAACTGGATGTTTCCAGACGTATTTTAGTGCTAGATACATCCGCTTGAGCGTCAAGTAATTCCGAACGGTGGGAGTATAACAAATAAACATGTGGAGATCGTTTTGATGATATTTGGTGCATAATGTATATGTTGCGACGGCAGATGTCTAATGCAAATGTTTTTAATGCAGAATATGTTCAAAAACATGGCATACAGTGCAGGATTTCACGCTGGCTTCGATACCATGCTCAAGTCGGGTTTAGGTGGGATGCCCTCTCGGAAATAGTGGGTTAATTCGATATAGAAGACTGTGAGTTGATTCAGTCAATTTTTGTATGCCCCTTGGTGTAAAATCAAATCATACCATATAGTACTTATTATGTTGAATGATTCGATTGAATGTATCACCTTAAGCCATTGTGATTGCTTTCACGTTTTGCTTCGAGATTACCTGCGCATATTGCTTCAGCCGCTAGATAAATCTAAAAAATGAAAATCATACTCTGTATCGTTTACTTTTTGAGTGGGAGATTACATTTTGGCCGTTGTTTGCACGATTACATTCTCCTATTTAATTTCCAGTGTGCTCTGCTTCTCCAGTACATCCACCATTGACGTTGAACTCGCTGAATATTTACAGGGCCCGTCCTGCTTTACCTGCCATTAACGACAACCAGCGAAATGTTGAGTCAGTAAGCGTGTGTTTGCAGGGGCAGTTTTCTGATGATTTGCAAGCACGGCATTGATCAGATGACTTAACTGAGCAAACACGTTCAGGTTGTCTTTGGCGTAGTGACTGGCATCCCAGCTGGAGACGGCTAGAGAAGAAACAGAGAGCGCCACCACGCGTAGAAAGCTGGAAGAAAAATTCAAAAACAGACGAACAACTTAAAACAAGCATGCTATTATATAGTTGAAAAAAGAAACCAAGAATGCAAATAAACTCTTTATCTGTTGTTCCATTTAGGATTATTGTTAGGAGTACATTAGAGTTGTCAGTTATCACAGCAGGTCTTGTTAGGCGAAGAAGGAGAAGAAGAAAACGCAAGTGGCCACGAGAACGAAAGACTGGAGGGCCGACAGGTCATTACCGCCGGCGTCGCCATCCTCGGGCCTGCCGTGCCCGTGCGCGCGCCGGCCGTACTCCCACCCGTCGTCCGGGTCCTCCGTCCCGCGCGCCGGCGCCATCCACGACAAGGGCCCCCACCTCACCGTCGTCGCCGGCTCCCTCTCCCTGTCTCTGTTTCTTGCACCGTTGCTGCCGCTGGCGCGGCGTGTGCTGGAGGCGGCGGCGGTGCCGGGCAGCTTGAAGCGGCAGACGGGGCACGAGTTGTGGAGGCGGAGCCATGGCACGATGCAGTCCGAGTGGTACACGTGCTTGCACGGCAGCTGCCGCGCCGCCTCCCCGAGCTCGAACTCCTCCTTGCACACGGGGCACTGCGACCCGCCGTCGTCCGACAGGTGCTGCGTGGCGATCCGCACCGTCGGGAGCGAGTCGATGGCCGACGTGGGCGCCGGGGCGGGGCCAGGGCGGTCGTTCTGGGTCAGCTCCTCCACGAGCCGGTTGAGGTCGCCCCCCGTGAAGTAGTCCCCCGGGTCGATGGCCGGCGGCGTGGACGGCCGCCGCGCCACCGGAGCCGGAGGCGGGGAGGGCACCCGCCGGCGAGGTGGGGGCGCCGGAGCCGGCGCGTGGACCCGCGTCGGCTCCCGCACCGGCGGAGGCAGCTGCCGGAACGGGCGTCCGGGCACAGAGGGCGCGGCGCCGTACACGACCCACCGGCGCGGGTTCCCGTCGTGGTAGTGCGGGTGCGCGTGCGGGTGCGGCGCGAAGTGGTGCGGGAAGTAGCCCGGAGGCGGGAGTGCCGGGCGCGGCGGCGGGTCGATCTCGTGGAGGAAGCGGCCGTAGCAGCGCGGGCAGAAGACGTCGGTGGCCGGGTAGGAGATGATGCGGAGTGCCCGCGCGCACTGGTAGCACCAGTACATGCGGCACGTCCGCTGCCGCACCTGGCCGCCGCCGCCGTACACGGGCATCATCGTCGCGTACACGGCCGGTGGTTTGATCGTCCCGCTAGGTGGAGTGCTGGCGAAGTCTTGGGAAGTCGACAGACGGATCGCGTCGTCGGAATGCATGGAGCGGCCGGGAGGGTTGCATGGTTTTAAAGGAAGGTCATGCGAGAGGTCGTGACACGGGCGGGAGTTAAAGGATGGCTTTGCGGGGAGAAGAAAGCGATTCTGCGGCGATCGTTCGCCAGTTTGGTTTGGTTTGGTTGGTGGTGTGCAAGGGAGGCCGTGCTGGCCGCGGGTGACTTGTGCGTGGTGCAAACCTCGGGGATGGGGGAGCTGGTTGCTTGCCGGCCAGGAGGAAGAGGAGGATGAAGGGCGGAGCGAGGAGGTGGCGGTGGCGGTGGCGGGAAGTAACTGTGGACGGCTCGGCTCGGTTTGGGGCGTGGAGGAGGGGAAGGAAGGAAACGCCGAGAGCAACCGAGCCAGCTCGCGCCCGCTCTGCTGAAACAGGCCAGGATGGGCTGAAGCCCAGAAATGGCTCTAGCCTTTGGGCCACCGCGGGAGGAGTGCCACGAACTACCGTATCAGCTTGCTCAAAAATAGAAAGGAAAAAGAAAACCGGATAAGGATCATAGTTTAAAAAACAGGCCGGACCACCGGTCGGACCAGAAAAATCCGGAACCGGCGGCCTCAGCGGTTTTATAAGCTAATAAGGCCGTTATGCAAACATACGGACAAAACCGGTCGAACCGGTCTTTTTTTTGGAGTCATGTGTGTTTAAATTATGGCTTGGTAATCGTATGTCACGGAGAGTAATTGAACCAATCATGGTATCAAATAATTATGTATTTATTGGTCTATGGAATTTCTTAAACGCGAATGTTGTATGATACCTTTCTTGTGTGAAATTTGTTCTCGAATCATTGATTGGTATACAAAATTATGGTATCAAATAATTATTCACCGCCTGTTCATAAAATTGCATAAACATGATTATCATATGACATGTCTATGTTTTGAAGATTGTATTTGCATCATCTATTTAATTTATTTAGCGACATTGTTGCCCGTTGCAACAATGAGCATTTTACCTGTCCACTGATTTTTTTAAGAGAAAAGTACATTTTCATCCCTCAACTTTACTGATAGTCTACAAATTGTCCCTCAACTCCAATACGAGGAATACCAAGCCCCTCGTTTATCAAAACCATCCACTTTTCATCCTTTGAGCTATTATGTATGTTTTTGTGCCGACATGGTTTTGACTGTTAACCATCCACTTTTCATCCTTTGAGCTATTATGTATGTTTTTGTGCCGACATGGTTTTGACTGTTAACCATCTACTTTTCATTCATTGGTGTATTACAGATGGTTTTTGTGCCGACATGGTTTTGACCGTTAACCGTCTACTTTTCATCCCCGGGGCTATTACGGATGGTTTTTGTGCCAACATGGTTCTGACCATTGTCCGTCTACTTTTCATCCTTGGGCTAGTACGATGGTTTTTGTGTTTTGACCGTTAACCGTCTACTTTTCAACCCTTGGGCTATCACAGATTGTTTATGTGCCGACATGGTTTTGACCGTCAACTGTGGAAATCATGCTGAGCTCCCAAGCAGTGAGAGGGGAAAGTGATCTCTGACGTAGTTATCTGAAGTGGATTCCCTCTACTGTAGTACATGCCGAACCTGCTAATTAGTGGGCAGGCGCATCAGCTGCGTGAACCCCCTCCAGCTTTCTTTCTGACCAAAGTACGGCTTTTCTTTGCACTACTTTTGAAGCATATCAGGAACACGAGCTTATGCATTGCTTTCTTTTCGCAGTAAAGAATATACGTCTTTCTGCTAAAGAGGATATATAAACTCATAATTCATAAGATCCTTGTTATCAATGCCAACTAGGTCTACTTTGCTAAAACATGAAAATCATGTCAACACCACAAAATTGGTGAGGAATAGTCTGCGAAATGGGACAAAAATCAAATGCAAGTTAGGCGACCTCCTCGTAAGCGCATGTTGGGTTTCCTCAAACTTGGAATTGGAATTGCCCCAGAGCCCCAAAGCGATGAGAAATAGCCTACGAAACGGGTCACAATCATAAAAAGCTACCAGTTTAGGTGACCTCCCCGTAAGCGCACCTCATGCCTCCCCCCCTAGATGGGGAAACCATCCTAGGATCCCAAAGGGTGAGCAATAGAAATAATACTATTGGACTTCTATTTTGAAAGAGAAGATTCCCATGGTATAATTTTTGTAACATATAGTTTTATTTTATTAGTTACATTTATAGTTGGATGGAAGGAGTTAGTATTTTTTTTGGTGATACTGCATGTGCTTCTTTAAATGACTGGTCAAAATAGGGAATTCAATCAACCATTATAACAAGTGTGAAACACAAAAATATTGCAGGGTGTAACACTCATTAAAGGGACACGGAGTATCTTAGGTTGAGCTCAAATAAGCTCGAGTGAACAGTAAAATATGGAAAAAAACTAAAAAATAATCTGAATTATTTTGGGGGCAAACATTGACAAATGTTTTGAGTGATTAAATAGTTTTATCATGAAATAACATTCATGGAAGTCGTGGCAAAAACAATAACAACAAAATTAGTGGTCCAAAAAAGCTATTTTCGAAAGCATTTTGGTGCATTGATTTTGTTTTTTTGGCACAACTTCCACGAGTTAAAAAACTTCTAACATTTGTTTACAGAGGGAGTAACATTCAACAAGTCTTACAATCCCCATGGCTTCCATATCCAGATAATAAATTTGTAGAGGACAAGTTAGGATTTGTAAATGCCAGAAACACTAATTAAAACATAAAACCTGAGCAATTTGTGTACCAATCCAGAGCAAAAAGAATCAGATCAAAAGCACGTTTCTGTGAATTATGAAAATTATTTTCTTGGGCGCAAAAGTTTCTGATTTTCAGCAGGATCAACACAACTATCACCGTAAGCTATCCTAAAGGTTTAACTTGGCACAAACACTAATTAAAACATAAAACCACATCTAACCAGAGGCTAGATGAATTATTAATTACTAAACAAGAACAAAAAGCAAAGAACAAAAATAAAATTGGGTTGCGTCCCAACAAGCGCTATTGTTTAACACCCTTAGCTAGGCATAAAAACGCGAATAGATCTAAGTATTGTTATCTTTGGTATGCAATCCATAAGTGGCTCTCATAATAGATTCATATCGCAATATAATTTTCTTCCTAGGAAAGTGTTCCATACCTTTCCTTAATGGAAATTGGAATCTAATGTTTCCTTCTTTCATATCAATAATTGCACCAATCGTTCTAAGGAAAGGTCTACCAAGAATAATAGGACATGTAGGATTGCAATCTATATCAAGAACAATAAAATCTACGGGCACAGAATTCCTATTTGCAACAATAAGAACATCATTAATCATTCTCATAGGTTTCTTAACAGTGGAATCAGCAAGATGCAAATTTAAAGAACAATCATCAAATTCACGAAAATATAACACACCACACAAAGTTTTTGGAATTGTGAAAACACTAGCACCCAAATCACACAAAGCATGACATTCATAATCTTTAATCTTAATCTTAATAGTACGTTCCCACTCATCATAAAGTTTTCTAGGGATAGAAACTTCTAATTAAACTTTTCTTCAAAAGATT
Source organism: Triticum dicoccoides (assembly GCF_002162155.2). NCBI lineage: Eukaryota > Viridiplantae > Streptophyta > Magnoliopsida > Poales > Poaceae > Triticum > Triticum dicoccoides. The sequence goes on from NC_041391.1 coordinate 636,135,234, forward strand.
ACATCATAGCATCAACGATATGTTTAGTAAAATCTTTGTTTTGATTATAAGCACGAGGAGAATTCAACACGGATTGCAAAAAGGAAATACAATCTATTAAAGAACAATTATCATAATTAAATTCCTTGAAATCCAAAAGAGTGGGTTCATTGCTACTTAAAGTCTTGACCTCTCCAATCCCACTTTTATCAATTTTTACATCTAGATCCAAAAACTCTGAATCATTGGGACGCCTTTTAACTAAAGTTGACTCATCTCCAGTCCCATCTTTATCAAGATTAATATTGGAAAACAAAGATTCAATAGGAGTCACATCAATCACTTTTAGATCTTCATCATTATTATCACGAAAACTAGAAGAACACACTTTTACAAAACAATCATTTTTAGCACGCATCTTAGCGGTTCTTTCTTTGACTCATCAATGGAAATTCTCATGGCTTTGAGAGACTCATTGATATCATGCTTAGGTGGAATAGATCTAAGTTTCAAAGAATCAACATCAAGAGAAATTCTATCCATGTTCCTAGCAAAATCATCAATCTTGAGAAATTTTTCTTCAATCAAAGCATTAAAATTCTTTTGCGAACTCATAAATTCTTTAACATTATTCTCAAAATCAGAGGGCATCTTATTAAAATTTCCATAGGAATTGTTGTAGGAGTTATCATAATTATTAGAGGAATTACTAGGAAACGACCTAGGATTAAAATTGCCTCTATACGCGTTGTTACCAAAATTGTTCCTACCAACAAAATTCACATCCATAGATTCATTATTATTCTCAATCAAAGTGGACAAAGACATATCATTAGGATTAGAAGAAGCACTCTTATTAGCAAATAATTTCATAAGTTCATCCATCTTTCCACTCAAAACATTAATCTCTTCAACAACATGAACTTTTTTACTAGTGGATCTTCCGGTGTGCCATTGAGAATAATTAACCATGATATTATCTAGGAGCTTAGTAGACTCTTCTAAAGTAATTTCCATGAAAGTGCCCCCCGCTGCCGAATCTAAAAGATTTCTAGAAGCAAAATTCAATCCGGCATAAATTTTTTGTATAAACATCCACAAATTCAAACCATGTGTAGGGCAATTTCATATCATCAATTTCATCCTCTCCCAAGATTGTGCAACATGCTCATGATCAAGTTGCTTAAAATTCATAATATCGTTCGTAAGGGAGATGATCTTAGCGAGGGGAAAATACTTAGAGATGAAAGCATCTTTACACTTATTCAATGAATCAATACTATTTTTAGGTAAAGATGAAAACCAAGTTTTAGCACAATCTCTAAGCAAAAACAGAAATAATTTCAATTTAACAATATCATTATCCACATCTTTCTTATTTTGCATATCACAAAAATCAACGAAAGTGTTTAGATGGGATGCGACATCTTCACTAGGAAGGCCAGAAAATTGATCTTTCATAACAAGATTCAGCAAAGCAGCATTAATTTCATAATATTAAGAAATAGTAGTGGGAGCAATCGGAGTGCTAATAAAATCATTGTTGTTGGTGTTGGAAAAGTCGCACAATTTGGTATTATCTTGAGTCATCGTGACAAAGCAAGCAATCCAACACACAAGCACACAAGAAGCAAGCAAAGAAGACGAATGGAAGAGGGGCGAAGAAAAAGGCAAATCTTTTCGAAAATCATTTTAGAGGTGGGGGAGAGGAAAATGAGAGGCGAATGGCAAATAATGTAATGCAAGAGATGAGAGTTTATGATGGGTACTTGGTATGTCTTGACTTGACGTAGATCTCCCTGGCAAACAAGCCAGAAATTCTTCCTGCTACTTCTTGAGCTTGCGTTGGTTTTTCCCTTGAAGCGGAAAGGGTGATGCAGCAAAGTAGAGACAGTATTTCCCTCAGTTTGAGAACCAAGGTATCAATCTAGTAGGAGACAACGCACAAGTCACCGAATACCTGCACAAACAATCCAAACTTGCACCCAACGCGATAAAGGGGTTGTCAATCCCTTCATGGTTACTTGCAAAAGTGAGATATGATAGAGATAGATGAACGGTAAAGTAAATATGTTTGGTATTTTTGGTTTATACATCGGAAAGTAAAAGATTGCAAAATAATAGATCGAAAACTAATATGATGGAAAAGAGACTTGATATGATGGAAAAGAGACCCGGGGCCACAGGTTTCACTAGTGGCTTCTCTCAACATAGCAAATAATACGGTGGGTGAACAAATTACTGCCAAGCAATTGATAGAAGAGCGCATAATTATGATGATATCTTAGGCAATGATCATGAACATAGGTATGACGTCCGTGTCAAGTAGACCGAAATGATTCTGCATCTACTTCTATTACTCCACACATCGACCGACTCCTACCTGCATCTAGAGTATTAAGTTCATAAAGAACAGAGTAACGCATTAAGTAAGATGACATGAAGTAGAGGAATTAACTCAAGCAATATGATGAAAATCCCATCTTTTTATCCTCGATGGCAACAATACAATACATGCCTTGCTGCCCCTACTGTCACTGGGAAAGGACACCGCAAGATTGAACCCAAAGCTAAGCACTTCTCCCATTGCAAGAAAAACGAATCTAGTAGGCCAAACTAAACCGATAATTCGAAGAGACTTGCAAAGATATCAAATCATGCATATAAGAATTCAGAGAAGATTTATATAATATTCATAAATAATCTGATCATAAATCCACAATTCACCGGATCTCGGCAAACACACCACAAAAGAGTATTACACAGAATAGATCTCCAAGAACATCGAGGAGAACATGGTATTGAGAATCAAAGAGAGAGAAGAAGCCATCTAGCTACTAGCTATGGACCCATAGGTCTGTGGTAAACTACTCACGCTTCATCGAAAGGGCAATGGTGTTGATGTGAAAGCCCTCCATGATCGAATCCCCCTCCGGAAGGAGGCCAGAAAAGGCCCCTAGATGGGATCTCATGGGTACAAAAGGTTGCGGCGGTGGAAAAGTGTTGTCGTGCCCCCCTGATGTTTTGGGGTATAAGCGTATATATAGGCGAAGAAACTAGGCCAGGAGAGCTCCGAGGGGCCCACGAGGTAGGGGGGCGCGCCCTCCACCCTCGTGGCCGCCTCGTTGCGTCTCCGACTTCATATCCAAGTCTCCTGGTTTCCTTCTGGTCCAAGAAAGATTATCGCGAAAGTTTCATTCTGTCTGGACTCTGTTTGGTATTCCTTTTCTGCGAAACTCTAAAACAGGCAAAAAGCAGAAACTGGCACTGGGCTCTCGGTTAATAGGTTAGTCCCATAATATAAAATAGCATATAAATACATATAAATACATATAAAACATCCAAAACAGATAATATAATAGCGTGGAACAATAAAAAATTATAGATACGTTGGAGATGTATCAGACGCCGCCACACGACTGTCTTCTTTAAAACAGAGTTCGTGCTGTTTTCTCGAGGCCACCGCCAGTGTCTTCTAGTGATTTGTCCTCTGTAATGTTAATATGCAATCTGATGTTTAGTTAATAGTTTGCTCCTCTGAAATATAATGTTTAATTAACAATTTGTTCCTCTAAAATGTAATGTTTAGTTAACAGTTTGGTCCAACAATTGCTACATTTCGTAGTACTGTTCTCAAGCATTCTTTATTTTATTAATTGTCTTATCTTCTAGTACATGTTTCTATTGTGCAATGTCATGCTCAGTTAACTGTTTTGGTTCATTTGGTCTATTGTCGATTTAACTATTTGGTTCAATTCTGCGATTTGATTTTCATTTGCTGTGGGTACAATTTTGTAATGTTATGCATGTGAAATAAATCGAATTTGGCTATACTCAATACATATTCTACTGATAGTATGGCAACTCTCAGTTAACCTGATCAAGATCTTCCTTATGTGTGTTGCAGGGAAACAATGGGAGACACTACCGTTTACCATCGAGGTATGCTCATTCATGGTCCTTTTGCTAATAGCACATTATTGTGCAGTTGCAGGAATCATTCTAATATTTAGGTTTCTTACAATTTGGTCTTGCACATGTAGGTCCTGCTGTCAGAGGCTTAGACCCACTGTTTGACCCATTTTGCATATGGGGTAATGAGATGTCCATGAATATCAGTCAAGTCAAGAAACTCAGAAAGATTATTAGGATGAAGAAACTTGCGACGAATAACAACAAGATCTTTGTTTGCACAATGAAGAAGACATCAGTCAACTATAATATGGTACTAACTCTTTTACCTTGTTTTTACCCCTTGCGCCATTTCAAAATTTATAACAGCAATTTATGCATATCTTTGTTTTTAGTACTTTCCAAAGTAGTTCACCGATGATTACCTCTCAAACCACCTGCATGGTCAAGAGGCGAGGAAGGTATTCCCAGATGAGATTCATCTGTCTATTTACCGTGTATGATGCTACTTTCCAAAGGTTTTCGATGTTGCATGTGAAACTTTGTGCTGTTGTGTAATGGTGTAACTGAGTGACGAAGCTATCTAATGTAATTCGATTATGAAATCCTGGCTGCCTTTATACGTATATGAAATATCTGGTGTGTTCTATAAGAAATATCAATTTGATTACTACATGGATTATCAATAATAGGCTAATTACCCTGCTTATTGGGGTTTTCTATTGCAGACGGTTACTCAGATAGCACCTTGGCTGATGAACTTAAATAACCCACACATTTCCTAGAAAGTACGCGTGTTCGATCAATTAACAATCACACATGGCTTCCGGCAGAGAACTGTTTGCGTTAGGCCACCTTGCACAAATGTTTCCACACCAAAAACTGTGTGTGATATACATACGAAAGGAAATGTTTTTCTGGGATTCGCCATGTGGGGTGTACACACGAATGGAAATGATTGGGTTTTGATGCTCGCCAGATCGCACGAGAGCTCATTTTCTGTGCCAGGAGAGCCTTTCCCCGATGGTTTCTGGGTCGTGTGGGAAGGACCCCCTATCGCCCACACTCACTTGGCGACGGTTCCAAGCGCCGTCGCTGAAAGGGGTTAAAAACTGTATGTATAGCAGGTCTCTGCACCAGTGCATGCTCTTAAATCCGCTAGCTGACCCAGGATATATCGAAAGAAGAGAGCATATAGTATTGTCCTAGTTATATTTTGCTGCTGCTGCACATTCAGTCATTCAGTTCAGTCAATACCTAGCTACATTTTGCTGTTGCTACTTAACATTCAGTGGTACTGGTATGTGATGCAGGTACAAAACGGGGTTGACGTCATGTGCTTCTTTGTGTTGCTGCTCCTTGCCTGGTATTGGCCCCCAGCCCCCACGGAACAAGACATGGATGCCTTGGGGAACCTCATCAACCCTGGCGTCTAGGGAGTGGTAGTGGCAGCAGGCTCGACTCCCCCTCCCCCCGCGCCGACACAAACCCATGACGTCATCCCCAACTGCAAGAGCGCAACCACTGACGATGCAGCCCTGGTGATAATCCCCAAGTGCAGGGAATCATCATAGCAATTCCCAAAGGTGGAAGTGATAAGTATGGAGTGTCGAACCCACAAGGAGCTAAAGGTAAGATCAATATTCTCTCAAGCCCTATCTGCCACTGATACGAATCTACGTGCACCGAACGTTTGCTTCCAACTAGAAACAAGAAATAAAACTGTGTTGTGGGTATAAAGAGGATAACTTTGCATGACATCAGAGAGCTAAAATATAAAAGTAGGTGATGTTATCATAAAGTTAGAATATATTACTAAATAATATAAATAGCGAGTGTGGAATAATGGTGGATCGGTGTGCGGAATTGTCCTAATTAATTGTTAACAAGATCGATAGTCGTCATTGCAATTTCATATGAGGGAGAGGAATAAACTAACATACATTTCCTACATGGATCGTATGCTCTTATGATTGGAACCCTAGTAAGCATCCGCAAATACTAAAGATTCATTAAGGTAAAACCCAACCATAGCATTAAAGCATCAAGTCCCCTTTTATCCCATATGCAACAACCCCCTTACTCGGGTTTAAGCTTCTGTCACTCTAGCAACCCACTATAAGTGAATCATGAACGTATTGCAACACCCTACAACGGGTATCCCTCACACTTGCGCGACACGGAGGGCACCATAGGACAACACCAAAATAAAACATACAACTCGTACCAATCTAGATCATCAATCAACCCAAAGACAAAAGATATCTACTCAAAACATCATATGATGGCAACACATCATTGGATCATAATATGTGGCATAAAGCACCATGTTCAAGTAGGGATTACAGCGGGGTGCGGGAGAGTGGACCGCGTAAAAGAGGTGAGGATGGTGATGATGATGGTGATGTTGATGAAGACGATCACCGCGGCGATGATTCCCCTCCCGATGGCACTCCGGTGCCACCAAGAGAGAGGAGGAGAGGTTCTCCCCCTTGTGCTTCCTCCTCCATGGCTTTCCCCCTCTGGTCCTTGGCCTTCATGGCGATCATGGCCCCTCCGAGATCCTCCTCCATGGCCTCCGGTGATGATGGCCCCCTCCGGCAGGGTGCCAGAGAGGGCCTAGATTGATTTCTCGTGGCTATAGAGGCTTGCGGCGGCGGAACTTCCGATCTAGGTTAATTCCTGAAAGTTTCAGTATTTATAGGAATTTTTGGCGTTGGTTTCACGTCAAGGGGGCCTCCGGGCTGTCCATGAGATAGGGGGCCGTGCCCTAGGGGGGGGGGCGCCCCCCACTCTCGTGGCCAGCCCGGGACTCTCCTGGCCCAACTCCGATGCTCCGTGGTCTTCTTTTGGTCCAGAAAAAATCCTCAAAAATTGGCACGCCAATTGGACTCTGTTTGGTATCCCTTTTCTGTAAAACACTAAAACAAGGAGAAAACAGAAACTGGCACTGGGCTCTAGGTTAATAGGTTAGTCCCAAAAATCATATAAAATGACATAAAAATACTTATAAAACATCATAGATGGATAAAATAATAGCATGAATACTTCATAAATTATAGATACGTTGGAGACGTATCAGCATCCCCAAGCTTAATTCCTGCTCGTCCTCGAGTAGGTAAATGATAAAAGAAATAATTTATGAAGTGTGAATGCTAGCAAGTGCACGAGTTTGATCAATGATAATTTCAATCACCTTTTCTAGCATCAAAATGTGTCATAATAGTAGCTTATCTCATAAAACTTTTCATGATCAAGTAACAATCTATTCGCAATGTCAAGTATGGTTCAGAAACTTCATTGAGAACTAACAAACTATAATCTCAGTCATTGAAGCAATTGCAATTTTTCATAACATCAGAAAGAGTCAAGAATAGAGCTTTTCAGCAAGTTCACATACTCAACTATCTCGTAGTCTCCTATAATTGCTAACACTCACACAATACTTGTGGTTATGGAGTTTCAGCCGGACACTGAGAAAGATAGGGGCTTATTGTGTTGCCTCCCAACGTATTGACCTTTAGGTGATGTAACCAATAATAGCCTATGCTAACTTACATCCAATTGGATATATATCTCATGACTTTTCAAACACGAGGAGCTTGCCAAAGGATAAAATGAAAAGGGAAAGGTGAGTATCACCTTGACTCAAGCATAAAGTAAAAACATAAAGTAAAAGATAGGCCCTTCGCAGAGGGAAGCAGAGGTTCCATGCGCATTTAGGGTTAATGCACAAAATCTTAATGCAAAAGAATGTCACTTTGTATTGCCCCTTGTATGTGGATGTTTATTATGCAGTCCGTCGCTTTTATTACTTCCACAACAAGATCATACAAAGCTTATTTTCTCTGCACTAATAAGTCATACATATTTAGAGAGCAATTTTTATTGCTTGTACCGATGACAACTTACTTGAAGGATCTTACTCAATCCATAGGTAGGTATGGTGGACTTTCATGGCAAAAACTGGGTTTAAGGATATTTGGAAGCACAAGTAGTATCTCTACTTGGTGCAAGGGATTTGGCTAGCATGAGGGAGAAAGGCAAGCTCAACATGTTTGGAAGGTTAATGACAATATACTTTAACTGAGATGTCGAAAAACATAAACCATTACGTTGTCTTCCTTGTCCAACGTCAACTCTTTTAGCATGTCATACTTAATGAGTGCTTCACAATCATAAAAATGTCCAAGATAATATATTTGTATGTGAACCTCTCTTTCCTTATTACTTCCTATTAATTGCAACGATGACCAAAACTACGTTTCCCAACTCTCAACAACTTTTATGCCTCATACTTTCTATGCGTGAAGTCATCACTAACCATGTTATAAGCATATGAAACATATAAAAGTTCAGATTCATGACATTCAATTCATTCCCCCATTTACTCATAGGATATACATGAAGCGCATGAGTAAATGACAAACTACTCCAAAAGATACGAGTGAAGGACACTGAGTAGGCAAATAATTAAGTAGCCATGGGAGGGTTCCTTTTCTATTCAAAATTTCAGATCCAATGATTTTATTCAAATAGCAAGTAAAACAAAATAAAATGACATTGCAAGGATAGCACAACTCATGTGAAGAAGCAAAAACTTAGGTTCAACCGATACTAACCGATAGTTGTTGAAGAAGAAAGGTGGGATGCCTAACGGGGCATCCCCAAGCTTAGATGCTTGAGACTTCTTGGAATATTATCTTGGGGTGCCTTGGACATCCCCAAGCTTGAACTTTTGTGTCTCCTTATGTCAGGACCCCGACTCGATGTCACATCGATCTAGCCGGTAACACCTCATATCACTTTGCGGCCTCACGCATGGTATCCCCACGGGTGTCGCCTTACCTTTGCCCGGGACCGTTTGCGCCTTTTCGCTCACGTATATGATAGTGTCGCTAGCATCCATATGATAAAGAGCCCGGGCTGACATGACTAGTCGTAAACCCAAAGTGGCACAGACTTACAGGGACAGGCATCCATGACCCAGCTTCGAACGTGTCGGTCATCAGCAAGTGGGTCCGGGCTGTAGCACTGGGCTAGCAGGACTCCGGTAAACCGGGCTGTAGCGGGCTAACAGGACTCCGGTACTCAAAGCGTGACATTTCCCCGAAGGGACAGACACAGGAACGAAGAAGGACACATGCCGGCCAGCCTAAGTGTTCCAGAGCAGTAGCAAGCTACCATGGCTCAGCGGTAACACTAGGAGACATTTCCCGGTAAGAGAGGCTACTAAAGATAAACAACTAGATAGTCAGATCCCACACATACCAAGCATTTCAATCATACACACAGTATGCTCGATATGTGCAAATACAACGAAGCATCACAACATGACTCTACGACACAAATACTTTATTTAAGGCTCAGGGAGCCATACATAACATACACGAAGGTACGGGTCTCACGACCCAACATACAAGTCATACAGTCATACAAACCAGCAGCGGAAGTAACTTGTCTGAGTACAGACAACTAGTAAAATAAAAGAGGCTTGGGAAGCCTAGCTATACTACAAGGTCCTTCACAAGCTCAGGGTCACCACCTGGGTCTTTAGCCTACTCGTTGATGTCAACGTCTACATAGAACCCATCAGAAGGGGTTGCAGCGTCTTCTGTAAAAATGTAGATTATAGCAACATGAGTACAAAGGTACTCAGCAAGACTTACATCAGATCCTACATACATGCTTAGTATCAAGAAGGGTTGGTGGAGTTATTGCAGCAAGCCAGCTTTGACTCTTGGCTAGGCTATCCTACGATACTCCAACTTGAAATGGTTTTGCGCACACGAGTCCACTACTCACCAATTCAATACACTACCGAGGATCCGCCTCCGTCTTCCTACGGAAGAGCCATCCTCGGCACTCACTCTTATCTTGAGGCTTTTAGTAGTTTCCATTTACTTGTCTATGAACTGTATAGGCAACCAAGCAGTCCTTTACCGCGGACGCGGCTATTCGAATAGATCATGTTAACCCTGCAGGGGTGTACTTCTTCATACATGTTTCCACCACTTAGCGTCTGCACACGACATGTGCTCGGCAGACTTCAAGCGAAAGCCGACGTGGGTGTAGACCACGACCTACCTAAACACTTAAGCCTCTAGTCCAGGTTTATCGCCTATTCAGGTTCCATCCGCAGGGAGTCCGGCCGAGGTTTCCCATACGGCCCCGAACGATGTGAACAGGGTTCCCGAGATACCTAACGGGTATTCGGTACACCGTGCCACGTACCTACCGCATCACAGCCCACCCCTACGGTCAGCGCTGTCCACGGCCTCCAGTAGACTACAAACACCAGAAACTACTTGCAACTCCTGGACAGAGAGCTAGGGTGAATAAGAAGTCGAGCGGGGTCATATTTCAGGGCCCAATGCATGGTAGTAGCTGTATCTTAAATCACACATACAGATCTCAGTGCTTAAGGTCGGCTTCAATGAAACAACCCACCATGTACTCCTACATGGCCTCTCATCGATACCTTTACCAAATCGTGTTCACCTCACCACTCTTATTACCGACATAATCATTTCACTCTAGCCCATCACCCAGATGAACCATACCTGACACGACTCTAAGCATAGCAGGCATAGCAAGGTAGGAACAACACATACATATGGCTCAATCAACTCCTACACATGCTAGTGGGTTTCATCTAGTTACTGTGGCAATGACAGGTCATGCAGAGGAAATGGGTTCAACTACCGTAGCACACAGCAGTTTGAAACGCGTTGTCTTAATGCAGTAAAAGAGAGCAGGAGCGAGAACATGGGATTGTATCGACATGATCAAATGGTTGGTTGCTTGCCTGATGGGTCGATGCACTGATACGGTTCTTCGTTAGGGTAATCACGGTACTCCTCGGAGGCAGAACCTGTCGCAAAGGACACCGATACACAACCATCACCAAACAATGTGCAACAATATGATGCATGCAAGAAACATGGCAATATGAGTGTGTTGGGCTAATGCAACTAAAACCAGAAGGGTTTGAACAAATTTGAATCAAGGATTCAAATTTCAAATTCAAATATGGCCTTTTAAAGTGCTTTTCCTTGTTCTGCTTGAAACATCAATTTAACTTGTTTGATCATGCATGAAAATAGTACAGATGGATAGATTGGATTTTTCTGATCATTTTTCATATATAATTTGTCCAATTTGGAGTTACAGAATAAAAGTTATGAATTTTTGAAGTTTAAATAATATTCTGGAATTTCCTGATTTAAATTAAATCCAGAAATATAATTATTGCACCAGCATGACGTCAGCATGACGTCAGTGGTCAACTGCGGCTGGCTGGAGTCAAACCTGACGTGTGGGGCCCACACGTCAGTGACAGGGGGGTTAAACATAGTTAGTTTAATCCTAATTACTAATTAGTGGCGCTGGGGCCCACTGGTCAGTGTCAGGGGGTTAACTAATAGTGGTTAGCGCTAATCCTAATTAGCTACAGGGCTGGGCCCACCTGTCAGGGACTCAGGGGGGGTTCCTGCCGTGGTCAAAGTGGGTCAAACCCACCGGCGACGTGACGCCGGCGAGGCCCGAGACGGCGGCGCGATGCGGGATCGCGCTACAGGGCACGGGCGAGGCCGTTCTTGGGCTCGTTGGAGAGCTCTTGCTCCTGCGCGTCGAACGGTGGTGGTGGCCGGGCCTGAGGTGGCCGGAGTCGACGGCGGCGAGCTCGGCTGCGGCCGCCGGAGTTCGGGTGCGGTCGGAGTCAGCGTTGCAGGGGGTTTGGGGAGGCGTTGGTGCGTGCTGCGTGCTCCTAGTGAGGCGTGGAGCACGATAGGGTGCTCGGTTGGGCGCTACGGTGATCGTGGCCACGACGGCGACATTGCCGGCGGCGTGGAGCTCTTGGCCAAGGTGGGGCTAAGGCCTAGAGGTCGAAAGAGACCAGGGGAGAAGGGGGAAACGACTCAGGGGCTCACCGCGGTTGCAGTGGGCGTCGAAGCGGGCTCGGAGACGCGCTGGAGACGGCGAATTCGACGGCGATGATGGTCGGAGCCCGAAGAGGGGAACGGCGACGTGGCGGCGATGCAGGGCTTCCGGAGGCCCGTGGAGCGGTGGGGAGGAAGAGGGGGTTGTGGCGGAGCTTCTGAGCTAGTCGGGGGAGCGAGGGGTGGCCGGAGACGGCTGCTA